>NW_019154092.1:33428954-33729406 GCF_002288905.1 Enhydra lutris kenyoni | reverse complement strand
CTCTCTCTCTCTCTCTCTCTCTCTCTGACAAATAAATAAATAAAATCTTTAAAAAAAAAAAAATTAAAAAAAAAAAAAAAAAAAGTTGTGGTTCCATATATATTTATTGAAGGAATAAATGAAAAATCAGAAAAGTGGAGTCCAGTCTATCCAAAAGCATGAATGGAATAGGACACATTCATTTTTCTGTTTGAAGAACTAATCAACAATTATAATTTGTCTTAATTCTCCAAGTTCAGGTACTTTCCCTTTCAAATGGCAGACACTTGTATCTTTCCACTGAATCTTTCATTCCAGGAGAATGGAAGCTTGGACTTCATACAGTTATCTCCAGGGCACGTGTGCTGATGTCATTAGACATCTCTTTGGAAGCTGGGAAACTTGGTTGGCAGAAAAATCATTAAGCCACTACAAAATGAGCCAAGGTTTATGGTGTTTAAAGTTTTTTTTTTTTCCTCAAGAAATGTATTTATTTTAATTTACATTTAAATGAGGTTTATAGCAGCAGATGGCAGGAATTTCAGTCAATTTGTAAGAAGCGACAGGCATTTTAGCCAATGAGACAGCAAAAAGCAATGGTACTTGTCTTTCTCCTTACCTTTTTGGACAACCATGTCAGAAAAAAAATGTAAACCAATGAGTATTCCCAAGCTAGATATATATAAATTTAAATGGAAGAAATCCAAAAGTTGTCCAAACAGACCAGTTAAGCAGATAGGAATTGAATTTCTAAAGAAACTGTTAACAGCTATGTAGAATAACTATTATTTAACCTATATTGCAAACATTATTGTTTTTATTCCAAAATAATAACTTCCTAATTATAAAAATGCATATGGCATGGAACCAGGATACCTTCCTATCTTTGAGTTCATCTCCATAACTGATTCTCTGTAATGACTTTCTGAGCTTCAGTTACCTTTCATCAAACATACAGGAGATAACATTTTGTCTACAGACTGTTACAAAAATTAAATATATATGACAATTTATGTGAGGTATATGGGCAAACTTTAAAGTAATTTCTAAATCTTTGTTATTATGACTATACATAAAACTGAGGAATTCTGTTATAAGACCTAAGGGAAGAGATATTTTTGAAACCACTGTTAATAATATCTTTTTTTAATGATTGGAACTCTTGCAGGACTGAACATCAAAAACAAACAAAGAAACAAAAAAACTAAGAGCTAACCAGGGTACACTAACAAATTTATCAAAGAATAGTTTTATTTTTTTTTGTATGGTTATAAAATGGTTGATCAGAAGCAGCAAATCTTGGTTTTAGTAAGGATTTGTTATAATTTCTGAAATTATGCATTGAATTTTTTAAACGATTTATTTATTCGACAGAGAGCGAGCAAGCACAAGTAGGCAGAGTGGCAGGCAGAGGGAGAGGGAGAAGAAGGCTCCTTGCTGAGCAGGGAGCCCAATGAAGGGCTCGATTCCAGGATCCCGGGATCATGACCTGAGCTGAAGGCAGCTGCTCAACCAACTGAGCCGCCCAGGTGCCCCACATGAAATTTTAGAAATATTGACACATATACATTTAGCTTCTTTAAAAGAAGCTGATCACTTTTAAGCAATATGGAACATGTATCCTGTGGTGGGTGGAATTTTAGAATAGGAAAACTACTTAGAGGGTGTGCCATACATACCAGAAGCATCTATGAGAAGAAATAGATGTGAGTCAGGAAAATGGGTAAATTACGGACAATCCACACATACAAATATCTGGCACCCAGATCTTTACTAGTCAATTTACCATTATGACTGTATGACCTGAAAGGCTTTTTGAAGTAGAGAGGTTCCATATCTGGCATGAAAACCATCTGGTGGCCATTAAAATGATCCAGTCTCTTAATCCTGTTTCTAAAGTTTCTGTTTTAGTAGATCTGGTTAGACGGAAAAGAATCATTTGATGTGAACAGTTTTGTAGGTAATTTTGATATGCAGTGACAATTGGAAACTATTGAAATAGTGTAATCCCTTAATTTTGCATTTGCTGAGAAGTAAAATAAGTTGTTGATAGTAGACACTGAACTATTAACTGACCTGGGATGTAAGCTCATATCTTTTTGTGTAGGAATTTATACCAAATATGCCTTTGGTGTCTAGTCCTCTGTTACTAGATAAGCATCATATGGACAGTCAAAAGTTATAAGATTTGATTAAAGGAAATAGAAAAAGGTCTCCAATCTTACCACCCAACAATAGAAATTTCCTGACTCTCATCTCACTGATAAACCTTCAGGATGTGGAGGCTTTGAGACATCAAGAATTCACGAATCCAATCAAAATACATTGATGGGGTGGGGGAAGAGGGCAACATCTTGTATCATTATTAGATAAAAGTTTTAATTATCTGATAACACTTTAGTTTATCAGCCATGCTGGTAAATGTTAAACATCTGGTTTATCTGGTTTTGTTCTTCTACCCTCCAAAAATACAAACTCTGTGTCTATATGTGTGCACACACACACATATATACTTGTGTCATAAATTTTAAAAGTAAAAAACATATGGCACATAATTTATAAATAATAGCAAAATATACAATACTACACATTCCTTATAGCTGACTGATATTCTTAAAATGTTTGATTTTTGCTCATCTCTTATAGCTGAGGTCAGTTTATGGTTGCAAATGACTACTGAGTACAGTTTGGACTTAATGTGGGTTGATATGTTGTGTCTATTTACAAATAAGAATAAAGTAAAATAATGAAGACATGCAGAAACTTCACTTACTCAAAAATGACATTTTTTACTTAATTGTTTTCAAATACTGGGAAAACATTTCCTCAGTTTTTGTGCTATTCCTTACGTAAGAGCTACTAACACAATACATTTTTAGGTTTAATCTGCGTTAATAACTCTTGCTTTATCACTTTCTTAAGTCAAGACAATCAACAAAGCAATAAATCAAGCCCTAATTTGTAGTGTTTGCTGATTTCCATGAATTTCAAGCCATCAATGTGATGCAATTGAATGTGGGGTCAGAAAGAGAAGCTGCGTCTTTGTGCATCATGATACCACGTTTCCATTATAAATAAGCAGGGGTGCTTGGGTGGTGCAGTTAGTTAAGCTCTGACTCTTGGTTTCTGTTCAGGTCGTGTTTTCAGGGTTGTGAGATTAAGCCCTGTGTCAGGCTCCACGCCCACATCAGGCTCACACTTAGTGTGGAATCTGCTCAAAACTCCCCCTCTCCCTTTGCCTCTCCCTGCTCCCTCTCTAAAATAAGCAAATAAATCTTTTTTTTTTTTAAAGACAGAATAAACAAACCAACTTCAGAAGCATAGATAATTGTAACAGAGTAAGCTGTATATGAAGATATGTGTTGAGCATTCTTTTTGTTGTTTTTAATGTATTATATTTAAGTACAGTGAATATAATTTCATTCTTAATAATAGCTCCGTTGAATGACTGGATTTTAAACATTCTGAAAATTTAAAAAATTGGTGCCTATGTGCCAGGATACCCAGTACATCCCTGATTCAGTTAATACTTTGGCTGAACATGTAAACAAAGGGGAGAACTCCAGTATGAAAGATGAATTTCACTAGGGAGAAAAGGGATGCTCCAATTAAAAGCTGTATACTTTAAGATGATCCATTGCAACTTTGGAGGTAAAATGTCAGCCTAGGCATTCTCTTTAAGGATCCTTTTCCCTTCATATTTGGTGTCAAAGTAAGGTCACTCAACTAAATTTAGGAAATCATATTTCTTTTTCTGGAAGAATGATTCCACAGCAAGTTACGGAGTCAGAAAAAACTACTTGTAAGAAAATTGGAGCTAAACAGATACAAATAAGGCCAGGCAACCATGCTAGGCTTAATAAGTTGACTATTAACACTGCAACTCCTGTATTGATCTGTTGGTTGAGCTCCTACTTTAGTTTGAGAGGAACTTATATTTTGTGAAGTTTAATTACAGATGAACTTTATCAATAGACTCCAAGCCCATGTCTTTCTGTTTGGGCTAACTCTTGGCAAAAATGGCCACAGCTTACAAGATGACTTTTGTTAGGAGTGTTACTGAATTTCAGAAGAGTTCCTGTGAGTTTGTAAATACAATATGAAAAGGAAAGACTTATGCTTCTGAAGTTTTCTGTCATTTTCTTTTGTCTCTACGCAAGAGCATTGTTTCAACTATGAAAGTCACTTGGCAACTATCTATACAATTCAGAAAAGTTCGTACTGAAAGTAAATATCCTAAATGAGTAATCAGTGTTAAAAAGTAAATTCCTGAAATATGGAGCAATTTTGAATCACAGAAAAGCTGACAATAGTTCGTTTTGTTTTTGTTTTGTTTTCTACTCCAACCAGAGCTATGTATTTATTCCTCAAGGGTTTGAGCTACATTGCCAGAAAATCCAGTGGTCTTTGGGAGTTACTAAAGATGACCAAAGAGAAGAAAAAAGAATGCCTACCACAGAGAAACTAATAATCAAGTTAGGGAACTAAACTAATTCACGAGAAACTACTAGAAATATTTTAGGACAAGATATAGCCATATCCTAAATTAAATGCTTAAAGAGAGAAATTATGTGGTATGAATGACAGTTTGAAATATATGAGAATATTATAGACCCTCATAAAGACAGAAAATGTGTGTGAGTGAGTGTGTGTGTAAAAATTCATAGTGAGGAAGTAAAAACCTAAGAAAACTCTGCTCTTTGGGATTTTACCAGCTGGTTGGAGAAAAAAATAAAGCAGGACATATAAACAGTTAAGCAGCAACAGAAAATGGACGTTCATAGCTCCTATCCTATTAAGCAGTCCTCACTGTGGATACTAGGAAGGGAAGTCATTTTGAACTGGAATCAGCTGGGAAGATCTAACAGAGAAGTAAAGATACAATTGAAATTGATACACTGGTAAGTATTTTTTTTTTTTTCTACTCAATAGGAACAATGAATTCTAGGAAAGAAGAACAGGTAGTCATGAACTTGGCATCTGAAATAAGAGTGGGATGTCTTAGCAGTAGTGATGGTCAGATGAATGGACAGATCGATTGAGGTTTTAAGAACACTGGATGGGTACTAGGAGGGGATACTGTAGTGCATTTTGGAAGCTAGGCTAAAACATTGGTACTTCTTCCTCATGGGAAGTGAGAGGTCAGACGTAGTCATTTCTTCTGGAGAGGGATTCAACATTAACAATATCCTAAGGACGGGAGTTTTCTCCAACTGTCCTGGGGTGCCAGTGTTTCTTCTTACCTGTGGAAGATATCCAGCACACTCAGTGGCTCTCTTTAGTGGTATCTGGTTGGCTGAAACCTACTGCTCTCCCACCATACACGTGCTTGTTATGGAGGACCAGAGTGAGGTAAGTAAGGCATTCGCGTTAAGAACAAAATGCAGGAGGCATGAAAAACTCAGTGATTAAGATAGATATGTATTCTAATGTAATATTTTTCAAAAATATAAATCAATGTTAAATTCCATATGAACAAAATGTCAAAAAATTAAACAATGACAGGTCCAGTATTCACCATGTGTGTCTGTACACCCTATCTTAATTGATCCTAGTAATCACCACCATGTAAGGACCATAGGACAGTAGGTGTTTCTCCCATGAGATTATCAGGGCAAGGAAAACACAAAGAGGTTCATTCACTTGTTTAAAACATGGGGAATTGCCTCTCAAGCTTAGAGGTTCTTGTAGCAAAAGTTGTGTATTTCCCACTCTGGGGGACTGGCATGTCCTTTTATGGATGTTGCCCGAATAGAATGGGGCAGGGGAAATTTAGAGAGCTCAGAACACTTATAGGACTTACTAATTTAAGCCTACTAATTTGCTGTGTAGACGCTAATTCCACTAAGCAAGTTTCCACCAGAGTATTTCTGTTAAGACTTGGGGTTGTGGGGCGAAGAACAAAGTTTAAGAAGAGATAAACAAGATCATTCCACAAGAAAAAAAGTTAAAGAAATTTTCAATTAAAAAGAGACTGAATAAACTGGAATTTAAAAAAATAATAATAATAAAAAGAGGAGCACAACTGTGGGTGGCACAGTTGGTTAAGAGCCTGACTTTTTGATTTTGGCTCAGGTCACGATCTCAGGGTGGTGAGATCGAGGCTTGCATCAGGTCTGCACTCAGCAGGGGGTCTGCTAGAGATTCTCTCCCTCTTCCTCTCCCTCTGCCTCTCCCCACCTCAAAAATAAATAAATACATTTTTTTAAAAAGTAAAAACAAAAATAAGAAGAGGCTGAGAGCAAAGTAAAGACTCTAAACAGAAGAGTATCAATTACATGCTAAACATATGCAAATAATATATGGCCCTACTATTTCATACACCTACGTATGACCTTCAGGAACTAAAACTAGCTGAATCCATTACATGTTTCATAGTCCCTGAACTGGATTTACTAGTAAAACCAACTCAGCTAAATTTTTATTTATTATTTAGCCAATGACGGTGGTTCCAAGGTCACTAATTAGCAGGTTTAATCTCTCTAAACCCCCATCCTATTTGGATCCAGGGTCTGGTCTACACCTTGCATTCCCATCTACATTTGCTTTGATTTGTCGCTTGGACATTCACACTGACCCCATCTGCACAATAGTCTCTGCCAGCCCAGAAACTGGTCAGTTGCATTAGGCGACTGGAAGCTGGGCCTGAAGAAGGTGATGAGGACTGTAGGCAGCAGCCTCAGTGTATAAGAGGCCAAGGCCAGCAGCCAGAGCCAATATTCAGTCTATTGGGCCCAGGAGTTGGGACTGAAATGCTAGGTGCACGGCAGGTAGACTGTTGAGATCGCTGGGCTGCAGCAGTTAGGGGTTGGCAAGGTTCTGCTCACAGTTTGAGTGCAGCAGCCTTATTAACATGGTTGAAGCAGTGGCTTAATCCACGGAAGTTTCCTGACAAAAACATTGTCCCACTTTCAAAACCCAAATATAATCTCAACAGGAAAGCAAGCCTCCCGCATGTAGAAGGGTATAGCTCTTTCACCAAGCACTTTGCTTCTAGTGGGAGAGAGAAGGAAGGACAGGGCATTGCCTGCCCCATCAGTTTAACACTGAACTTCTGTTTATTTCAGCAATCCAACCCACAGAGTGGAAATAATGGACTTACCAGATATGTTATGGAAATTAACTGAAATAACATCCATGACACAGCTTTAAGAAAAAAAAGTCTAATATCTTAGAAGTTGCCTTTTATTAAAAAGTAGTATTTGTTTTGAATCTACTAGGATGTGTCTTTTTTTATTTCTCCTGGGAAGAGATTTATAAGTAATCTGAGTTACCATTAATCTTGCACAATTTACCTCTTGCCCCCAAATTCCGGTAAGGGTTGATTTTGCTTATTCCCTGATCATAATCCTTTATATATTTTCCTGTTTTCATGCTGTAATTCATGCTATTTTTTCCTGCCCAGAAAAATGATTTGCCTTCTTCTATTTGTCTAAGTAAGAACTTTACCTCGCTCTTCAAATCCCACCTTAAATGTCATTTTCTCCACGAAAAATTTTGATCTCCTTCTTGCTACTTGAAACTTTGAAAAGACAATCCTTGAATTGTGTTATGCTGCAACCCACGTCCTCCTTACAATATGGTCACTTATGTCCTTGAATTATTCCTTCTCAAAAATTTTACCCTTTTGGGGACAAGATACCTATTAGGCCTAGGGAAGTCCTCCTCATATAACTCTTCAGCAGATTTTTAAAATATTTTTTAAAAATATTTCATTTATGTATTTGACAGAGAGAGAGATTGCACGAGAGGGAACACAAGTAGGGGGAGTGGGAGAGAGAGAAGCAGGCTTCTGCTGAGCAGGGAGCCTGATGCAAGGCTTGATCCCAGGACCAGATCAGGACCCCAGCTGAAGGCAGACACTTAACAACTGAGCCACCCAGGTGCCCTTCTTCAACAGATTTTTTCAATATGAACCAAAGACTCATCTTGGACTCTTTCTCCACAAATTTTCTTTGGTAAAATACATCTATGAAAATCCAAATGTGTCTTCACTGTTCTAAAATATGGGTACTGAAGTGTGGCAGGAATTACCTTTCTTTTTGCTTCTTTTGATGAGTAAAGATGGGTATTTAACAGAAGTTATCTCTGAACCAGAAATCTTGGTAAGCCTTTCATGCCTATGAGAAAACTGGCAGAAAGAGTCCTACAGAAGGCTTCCCATGGAACCTTAAGACCCATAGTGTAGTAGAAAGCCTATAAGATGCAGAAAGAAATTCATCTGACTCATTGGATTAGCGAAAATATTCAAATATTGAAACACAGTAAATTACAGTGATGCATGTGAAATCCCCTAACATATTTCTGGTACCCAATAGATTATTCAGCTTATGGCAAACTAAAGGCAAAAGGAGCAAGAATGACAGGGGTGCCTTTCATATACTACAGTGCTAAATACGGCAGCAGAAATAATGGTGGGTGAAAAATCACCTTAAATGATCACTCCTCCCTGTTTCAGGCCCAGGACACAACCACCATGTACCCAGGGAGATGGCGAGAGGAGTACATATGTACAGAGGTTCTTCCTGCCTCTCACTGACAAGTTGGCCAAATCAGAGTGGATCATGTCAGCCTGGTTTGGTTTGCCCAAAGGGAAGCCATGCTGTCAGAATCCTTTACCATCCTAAATCCAGTGAAAAGTTGGGAGAATGCAGTTGCAAGATTAATCCCATTATCTTAGGTCAGTGGTTTAATGTGACTCATCTTCAGACCTTGGGCAAAATGATCAGTGCGTTTTCAAATTGCAGCTAACTCATTTGTTCCAATGCATTCCTAATGAGACACTAAGAAACCTGGTTTCTGGTGTTGTGTGGCACTTGCAAGGCATGTGACAAAGCCACTTAACTTCGGTACGCCTTAAGATTAGGGTGACCATTTACCCCTCATTGTCTGTCATAGTCCCTGTTCATGCCTGTTGTCACTCTCTAATTATTTTTTTAAGATTTTTATTTATTTATTTGACAGAGATCACAAGCAGGCAGAGAGGCAGGCAGAGAGAGAGGGGGGAAGCAGGGTACCCACTGAGCAGAGAGCCCAATGTGGGGCTCAATCCCAGGACCCCGAGACCATGACCCGAGCTGAAGGCAGAGGCTTCAACCCACTGAGCCACCCAGGTGCCCTGTCACTCTCTAATTATTAATGCAAACCTTTTTTATCGTCAAAAGTGTCCACTCTTGAACAAATAAATTATGGGGTCACCCTGCTTATCAAATAATACTTGTGGGACAATGATTTTGTAACATCTTTGTTCCTGTAGATTTCTATAACTTTAACTAACTGAAGACAACACATAGAAAATGAAACACATTTAACTATCTATATAACATTTAACTATATGTATGTGTGTAATTTTTATTTTATTTTATTTTATTTTATTTTATTTTTGAGACAGAGAGAGAGAGAGAGAGTATATAAGCAGGAGAGAGGCAAAGGGAGAGGGAGAGAGAATCCCAAGTAGGCTCAGTCTCACAACCCTGAGATCATGGCCTGAGCTGAAATTAAGAGTTGGACGCTTAAATGACTGAGCCACCTAGGTGCATATATATATTTGAATATCATACTGTACCCATGTGTTTACATTCCATCTGCAATAAACAAATTCACAACACCTCAGACACTATTTTTGGAAAAGATTTTATTTATTCATTTGAGAGAGAAAGAGACAGAGAGCACAAGCAGGAGAAGAGACCAAGAGAGAGGGAGAAGCAGACTCCCTGCTGAGCTGGGAGCCCAACTTGGGGCTGGATCCCAGGACCTGGAGATCATGATCTAAGCTGAATGCAGACACTTAACCAACTGAGCCACCCAGGTGCCTCAACCTCAAACACTTTTGCAGAATTAGACTCAGCATTAGACTCAGCTCACTGACATCCCCAATCCTCTATCAATGTCCTTCGATAGGTAGATGAGAATAGGCAGAGCAATTTCATAAACAGATGTAAAATCTTACCTTAATTGTTTTGTTTGTTTGTTTTTATTTGTTCTCCTCTTTCTGGTCTATAAAGGGAGGGCTTTTTCCTTCTGAAAGTCTTGCTGTCGGGAGTTCACTGAGCTTCCTGAAGTAATGTTCTCAACAAAATAAAATTTATAACAGCAAGAAATGTAAATTTAGTTTGTGGATAAGAGTGAGAACATTAAAATAGGAAGGGTTGCCATGGATAGAGGCAGGTTGACAAATGCTACTGAATGAAGGAGAGATAAATGTTAAAATATGAGAAAAATTAGAGAGTGCGTTCAGATTTGCTAGGTCATATCCTTGACTATGGGTATTTGTCAGATGTTGTGACAGCTGTGTCTCATGGTATGACTTTTGGAAATAGGCTATTGTATTTGTTTAAAGAGGAATGCATATGCTTAGTCAATATCCTGAAGATAGATGCATCAGCGAACATTTAAGATAAAGCAAAGAAATCTAAGGAAATGATAAGGCCAAGTTGTGAGTACAAAACACTTTTTCCTCTCACACACACATAACACACCCCATAGCATGCTCTTCGGGCACAGTTGGAATGGGTGACCGCCTTTAGTCAGTTGGGAGGAAAAGTAATAACAAAGACAATGATGTATGATGCCTTTAAAACTGCTTTGACTTTTGCCTGTGTCTTTGTCTCTTAGATATCTCTGTTTAATAATGTTAAATAATCTCAAGTACGCTTTGAAGTTGAGTAACCCACAAAGCTCTTCTTCTGAATAGCTTTGAAGTTACATTCTGAAAAGCCTCAAATTGAAATATAATTCTGGAATCTTGATTGTGGTATACATCTTCAGTCACTGTGATAGGAAAAGTGGTCAGACAGAGCCTGTATATGAGACACACAAAGTCAAATGGGCAGTTGGAAAGTTTTCCTGGAGAAATGACCATTTTTAACATGGCAGATTACTATTTTCTCCATTTCTTTATTCTTAAAAACAAAATTATTATTAGCATGTTTAAAATACATGTTAACGTTGTCTCAATTTTTTGAGTGTTATACATGAAAATTACACTACACCTCCATTTTGACCAGAATAAACAAAACTTGGAAGTAGCCAGTAAACCAGCAAATGATAGGGGAAATAGTGAGAGATTTAATCAATGTGACTGTTCAAGATTCCAGGCTCCTAAACAGCAAGAATTAGGCAGGGTGTATTTATTCTTGTTCAGTGCCCAGCATAGCATCATATTAACTCTTAATTCTCCCTATAGGCTTTCCAATTGAGAAGACACAGGAAGTCACAGAAGCCATTCATCTTATGGAGGAAACTGCTGCTGGCAAGACTTTTGTGGACACCATTTGGGAAAATCCAAAGAAATGAAAATGAGTTCCCAGCCTTTTGTAACCCAGACAAAATGAACTAAGGTAGAGAACTAGACATAAAGACAATTTGGCCTACCCATTAGAAAGTAGGTACAGTAGAGGAAACATGTATGGTCATATGAAGAGACACTCAAATGCTTTAGGAATGAGAATAATGTAAATGAAACCCAAAGCAGGTTATATTTAATGCCATTTGATTGACAAATATTAGTGTCTATATTACCAAATGTTGAAACATCAATAGGATCTTTTATCTTTTTTTATTTTTTTTAAAGATTTATTTATTTGACAGAGACACAGCTGGAGAGGGAACACAAACAGCAGGAGTGGGAGAGGGAGAAGCAGGCTTTCTGCTGAGCAGGGAGCACGGTGTGGGGCTCCATCCCAGAAACCTGGGAACATGACCTGAGCCGAAGGCAGATGCTTAAGGACTGAGCCACCCAGGCACCTCCAGTAGGATCTTTTAAACACTGCTAGTGGAAGTATAAACTGGCAGAACCGGTCTGGAACACAGTTTGATATTATCATATAACATTGAACATATAACCTATGTGTTATAGGTTATATAACCTATAACCCTAGCAATTTGACTCCTTAGTACATTCCCAGCAGAAAACGCTTGCACAGGTTCACCAGAAGATATACAACAGAATGTTCATAGCCACACCATTTATATGAGTACAAATCTGGGGAGGGAAGGGGAATACTTGCAAAAATTCTCATTAATAAGAGAAAAGTCATGTAATTTGTTGAATAATAACACTATGGAATAGTATACACCTGTGAAAATGAACTACAATCACGTGCCACAATTTGAGTGAATCCAATTAATAAGAATATTGATATCTCAGTCAATATTAAGTAGTCAAGAAAATACCTGATACTAAACTTTATTATTTAGATATGTTTAGTCTTAGCTCTGTGTGTGTGTATGTGTGTGATTCCACACTCTAAGATCTTGAATTTCACCACTTGAAAATCATCTTTTTGTGTCTTATGAAAGTTTCAACCTCCAAAAAGACCTTGTAATGTGCACATGCCCCTGGAATGAAGAGCAGTGACACTTCTAGAAGGAATGTCTGTGGGACAGCCCAGAGGAAGCAATGTCTAGCTGGAATAAGACATTTACTGGAATGTTCAAGCCCTAGAACATTGGGGCAAAGCTGGTGAAAAGAATTTGAAAAGAGCATCACAGTCAACCTTTCTCTCCATTTTTATTCTCCCAAGAGCTGCACTGAAACATGGCTCGAAGAGGTGAACTTAGATATACTTCAGCAGTCCAATCTTTCCCCACCAAGTTGAGCCAGGCCATTTCCCTATTTTGGTGCTTAACCTAATTTGGAATCCTCCTCTGCAAAATGCCTTTACCACCTGCCTGAGGTGAAAGGAACAAAGCTCACACCAACTGACAGGAATGTTTTCTGGAAGGCTGAGTTAACAGGGCAACCTTACATTATCTTTTGCTGAATAAGGGGCTTTTTCCAACACTGAAGGCTAAGAATGTACTTTTTTTTATTCTTTCAAATGAAATTCATGTTAAGTGGAGAGGAGCCAAAGCAACAGACTTCACACATTGGGGGTGATAGTGATGATCTTATATCCTGAGGAATGAAGGGATATACAAAAAGGAAAGTGAGTTTTCTCTGTAGACCTTACTAGAAACAATGTAAATCCCTCAGTGGAATATCTTCCATGGAGCAAATAATTTTGGTGTAACAGACATGTTATTACCTCCCACTAGTACTCATCGTGGAACAAGCCCTCGTAATTCTTCAGGACTATTACAACAATCTTTGGATTCCCGTACCAAAAACATAACCTCCACTCTATCCCCAGGTTCAGCTTCTCTTAATATCATCTACATATCTCTAGGGCTCACATACTTCCAGGGCCCTCCCAATACCTACAGGATGAAGCTTGAAGTTAATTTGACATTGAAATTCTTCCCCATGCTGGCCCTGATTCATTTTTAAAAACCAAAGCTCAGCTATTCTCTTCACAAGTACTCTTTTACCGCTACACCTCTGCCTCGAGTCAATTCTACTGATAGTCATGGCTTTACCAATTCTATTCCTCTACCATGTAGTTCCCCAACTGAGTATCACAGATGTTCTTTCACAAACTTTTATCTACTCTTTATGTCCTCTTTTACTCCCTAAAATCCTCCTGATTACTTCAGCATGTCTTGCTTTGCCTCTCTGTATATCTTTTGCATTATTTTGGCCATCAGAACCTTACACTACAGATTAGGCCATGACACACCTTGACTTAATTGCATGTCTCAATGTTCGTTTCATTCAATCAACTAGTATGACTAAATTATTCCTTTCCCAAATCCAATTCCTGGAGCTTAGGCTGACTTCTCTCCTCCCACCAAAAACTGGTACAATGGCTATGTTCCTGCTGACCTTTGAAAATGATCTTGCATTAATTTAAACCGCCAAGAAAAATAATTAAATGAAAATCATCCCTATTACATGCTATAAAATTCATATTGACTGCAAGAAAGATCAACTATGGATGCGATTTTTTAAAAAAATCATTGATATTTTCAGCTTCAGGATAAGCAGCACAAAATATGCTAGAGTATGTTGAATATTGGCTGTAAGAAATTTGTGTCTATTCGAAACCTCAACATCTTTGCAGTTGTAATTAGTTAATTTAGGATGAGTTCACCCTGCCTTAAGGTGGGCCGTAAATCCAATGACTGGTGTCTTTATAAGAGAAGACGACACACTGAGACACATGAAGGAAAGAAAACCACTTGACAGTGGAGGCAGAAATTGAAATGATGCACCCATAAGACAAGGAAGCCAAGGATTTCTGGGAACCACCAGAAGCTAGGAAGAAGCAAAGGAAGATTCTTCACTAGAGCTTTCAGAGGGAGCATGGCCCTACTGACATTTTAATTTCAGACTTCCAGCCTCCAGAACTGTTAACAGAATAAATCTCTGTGTTTAAAGCCACCCAGTTTGTGGTAATTTGTTATGGCAGCCCTAGGAAACTAATACAGATGGTGAGTGTTATATTAAGTGTCCTGAATGCGAGTGAGGCATATCATTCAGAATAGAGATTTTAACACTAGCTGAAAAACAGTTCTGTCAGAGAAAATCTCTTCTATAGAAAGCTTTAAAAATAGAATAGCTTCTCATTTTTCTGGGATGGTTTTGGTGTGATCCTACTTGAAAGGAGGTGAATGAACCAAGTAACCTTTGAAGATCTTCTCAATCCTTTGATGCTAGAATTTTATGAACTCTGCTCACTTGATAATCTGGGCCAGCTTTACTTATGCGTTTATATTTCCAGAACAGTTCTTCATCTCAAAACTTCTACTGGAGGCAAATAGGTTCCTTCATGGCCCACATCCTCCTCTTTCTACCCATGTACACTAAAGCACAGCCATATTTTTGTTCACGCTGATATATTTGTTCTCCCTAATATCCCTTGAAGAATTTACCTACTAACATTCTTTTATTTGCTGCTTTTGTTCATGATTTTAGAGGACATTGTTTGATAATGTTTGTTTTGTTTTGTTTTTTGGTTTTTCTTTTCCTTTTCAGCCAGTGAGATTTAAAATGTTCCATCAGACTGGGTAGGGGTAGTCTTGGTGTGTTTGGGCTACTATAATGAAGTATCATAGACTGGGTGGCTTCTCAACAAGAGAAATATATTTCTCACCATTCTGGAGACTGGAAGTCTAAACTCAGGGTGCCAGCATGGTTGGGTTCTGGTTGAGAGTAACCTTCCTGTTTTGTAGATGGCTATCTTCTCGTTATATCTCCACATGGCAGAGAACAGAGAGAGTGGTACCAAGCTTTCATATCTCTTTTTATAAGAAGGTTCTACCCTTATTACTTATTTACCTCCCAGAGGCCTTATTTCCTAATAATTCTAATCATAGGGAGAAATAGGATTGCAACATATGAAGTTTGCCTGGACTCAAACATTCAGTATATAACAATGGTATTGCTTAAAATTCTTGTGTTCATCATAATAAGACACATAACTTTCATAAACAACCCATGACTACAGTGACTTAAAATAACTTTTTTCTCCCGTCACTTACCTAACGTGTCCATCTTGGGTCAATGGGAGGCTCTACAGCACTCCTTACTCATTCTAGAGGACAGACCAATGGAGCTCCAACATCTAGAACATCTTGGAAGCTGAAAAGAAATATGGGGAATTGTGCACTAGTTCTAAAGGCTTCTACTTAAATATAAAATGCATCATTTACCATCACATTTCATTGACCAGAGCAAATACCATGTCCATGCCTGGCTTTAAAAGGGCAGGGAAACACAATCCTATTGTGTCTCTAGGAGAACTGTAAATATCAGTAATCAGCATAAATGATGACCAACATTCCAAGTCACAATTCAGAATACTTGTTATTTGACTCTATATACAGCACAATATGAGTACACTATCCTCTTATCCTTAAAATAATTCATATTCTAGCTAAGAAAATGATTAACTCTCATAGAGGTAGGAGTCACAAATATAGACAAACCTTTGAGTTGATCCTCTAAGGAGGACGTAGGAGTCTCAAGATGGAGACGGGGATGGAGGCTATTTTGGGTAGCCTGGGACAAAATACAGAGGTCCAAGTCCAGAGCCATAGAAGCACCTGACTTCAAAAGTAACCACTGAAATGTTTGGGGATCAGGAGGAAGAAATGGGAAGTTCAATACGACTAAAATATCCGAGTGCCTTACTATATTCTCTTTGCCCTCCTAAACCTGCATACACTCCTATAAAAAATCCTACATTACTCTCATTTGAACCAGGGTGAATTCTTCTTCCTGATAGGACTTTAACTAACATAACATATTTAATCCCAAGCTTTACCATAGTATAGAATTGATTAATTTGCATATTTTCAATAGGTAAAAAGTAAGGAAAGGGACAAATTCCTGTTGTACTTACCTAGCGTGATTCAGACAGACCTTTGAGGGTTTCCAGGTAGAGCATATTTGTCTCACCAATTATTATAACGTTTCCCTGATTTCAGTGTTATGGAGAGAACTATCTTTCATCTCATGTTTTAAAAAAGCATACAAACCCAAGATTTAAAATAAGAAGAAAATTAAGAAGCTCATGCTTTCCTCATGAGCCTTCTCGAGAGAGAAAAAAACTGTTTCCCTGGTGATGAGAACCCACCAAAAAGTTTATAAAGGAAACAAATTCCCCTGGGGCAGTAATCAGTGGTCAGACAGTATCTGACAAGCACAGCGGAATTTTCGCTACTGCTCTAGGGCTGTTCTTAGTTCTGGTCAATTCCTTTGCTAACTGGGATATGAAAAGAACCCAAGTGAAAATAGTTCGGAGGAAAAAAAAATATGCAAGATAATGTAAAACAAACTCATTATATCTGGAATATTAAGGCTTTTCCCTAGAAGATTTTCTCCTTTTTTGCCCTAGAGCACTTGAAAGTTTTGAAGATCCATTTAATGTAAAGTCAAAATAATATTTTACATAGTGCTTATTTTGGGTTTAAAGGTTTGCTACAGTGAGACTGAAGCTATGGTGAACTTAAAGCAGCAAAATAAACCGCAGATGCCCCATAAAAATATATAGGCAGCAACCCACTGATGGGAGAGAATAAGCCTCCTGGTATGAGACAACTGACTTGGGTTCACACCTAAATTCTTTAGGCCTTGTTCTGGAGCACTCATACAGTAGTAGCATCTCTTCCTAGACTTTTTCCACAAAAAGGAATAGCAGTTCTGCTGCCTAACTAATTAGAATGGTTTATAATTAGATTTTGGCCTGTAGGAAAGGATTAATCTCTGTAAGAGGTGTGGAAGTTTCAGCAGCTTCTGTTAGCAAGTGTATTCAGGCCAACTTATTTATTTTTATTTTGAGTTTCATTATTTAATAGAAAGCTTCATTCCGCAGATGTCCTTTTGATGTTAGGATTAAAGTCAATTCTCTGAATTCACTCCCTCTTGTTTATACTTGTTTTAAAGTATATTTTCAAATTCACTCCCCTCCATACACCAATATCAGGTTTAGAGTAGCCACTGAATGCTTCAAGATTAAGGATCTGCTGACTCTCACATCTTCATCCAAAACAAGTAATTTGGGGCGACTTCTCCCTTCTTTCTGACATCAGTCTTTCTTCAAATGCACTGACTGGGTGGAGGAGACTCGACTAGATCCCATGGGGTATGAAAACACAAGGGTACAGTCTTTGTAGGAGTTTACAGGATCACTGAAAACTATGTTATCAGTAATACTGCCAGTTTGAACGGGGCATCAAGATTTTCATATAAAGCACGTATGATTAAATGACATCTAACCTCTACATACAGTGAGAAATATAATTGAGAGGAAATCATTGCGATCATGTCTCTGCCTCCAACCAGAGCTGTGATTTGAGGAAGTTTTCTTCTCATTAATACAGTAAGTAACATTATTCCTACGGTTTCCTCCTGGTTTAAACATGTTTCTTTCTTTCTTTTTTTAAAGATTTTAATTATTTGAGAGAGAGAGAGAGGCAGAAAGAGGCAGAGAGAGAACATGAGCAGGGGAGGGGCAGAGGGAGAAACAGACTCCCCACTGAGCAAGAAGCCCTATGTAGGGCTCGATCCCAGGACCCTGAGATCATGACCTAAGCTGAAGGCAGATGCTTAACCAACTGAGCCACCCAGGTGCCCCAAAGTTTTTGGTTCTATGATATTTTTCTTATACCAGGTGTCTTGGGGATGAAGTGGACTTTATAATTTTTCTTGGCAATATGGCTACATTCTCAATAAAGAGGTCAAAGTTAGGGAGTTTCATTTTTAATACAGAAAACACACTCTAGGGCACCTTTCTCATTATCTCTCTCTCTGTGTCAAATAAATAAATAAAATCTTTAAAAAATTTTAAAAAAAAGAAAAGAAAAGAAAACACACTCTAACAGACTCACTACTCCAATCCCACCTTCTGGAGTTGACAAATATAATTCAGTGAGGACTTTTCCTCATTTTGTATTTTAAAAATTCAGAATTTCACTTTTAGTTAAATGAGTCCTCTATTACTGAAATTGTAAGAGAAAGAAGTGACAGTTGTAGAGCTCATGCTCTTTCATACTCCAACTCCTCAGGACTGAATTTCTTCCATCAAGATGACTGGAGAGAGGAAGTTCGTCCTCATACTCACCTCTCATCCCCAGCCTACAGCTTCTATCACTTCTCATACCTCAGACTTCATCCTGTTGCTGTGGCGAGACACAGACTCAGAATTAAAGAGAGAATGGTGTATAGAATGGGGGTCATGAATGATCTATGATCTGATTTCAAAACAGTGATTTTAAGTATATGTATCCCAAAAAACTAAAGGAATGGTCAACCCTGGTCTCAGCAACAGTGGAGCTGACTGCTGGTAGATCTCCCTCCTGATGCCCATGGCTCATCTATCCTAAGAGAAGATGAGAAGAGGATATGCTCTTATATCGTACACATTCAGTGAAGCTTTCACTCCTAAAGTAGATGGTCCCAACTTCTGGAACTGACTTCTGTCCAAGTGGCCAAAGAGAAAGCATGATGGCCAAAGACTGAAAAGCACAGATACAAAGAAGGAAGCAACATGGATGAAGATAACAAAAACTTCTCTCTATAGATAACGGGAAGTGACTCAATGTAATGAAATGCTCTATTTTACAGAAAAGGACCTTCCCAGACACACACAGACACAGACACACTCAGACACACCTTCAAAATAACTGATGGCCGAGAACAGTTATTTCCAATAATAATGATAATAACCACTACTATTTTGTAAGTTCTAATTAGATATGAGAAATATATGTGATTTATTTCTAATTCTTAAGAAAATCATGCATGAATGTGCTGTATCTTCATTATATGACTATGACAGCTCAAAGAAGCTGCCCAGGCCACTTTGGCACACGACTGAGCCAGGCGCCCATGCACGCAGCTCCTGCTCAGATAAACCTGCATCCCCCTTGGCAAGTTGACACGGAGTCATTCTTTAATGTTTATTGTCTCTGATTCACAAATCTACCCACACTCATACGCAGTCATTCAAATACCTCAGGGACCATAAAACCATTCCAGACTACCTTACCATCCTAGCCCTGTCCAAACACCTAACATCACTCTCATCCAAAATCCTAAGACAGTGGCTCCTCTGTTTCTGTCTCTCTCTGTGTCTCTATCTCCTCTGTATATATATTAAGATCTAGATATAATTAACTAACTTTTCCAAGTTGTTTGCTTGGAAAGTTATAATATATCTCATCACCAAGACTGTCAATTACTTTATATTTTTCATATGGTGTGGGACAACTAATAGGTAGTCTGTAAGTACACTGCATCTGTATTTCAAAAACTTGATCTATATACTAAATAATAACAAAATATCTCACAAAATATGTACCTTTTGTTGAAAAGATCTCAGTATCCCTTTTTATATTTTAGAGGTACTTATTTTTCCAAAAGCAATACTAAAATATGAATAGCAACGACATAGACACAAAAACATAATGGGGACCAAGATAATATGAACAAACTTAAATCAGCAAAATCAGTGAAGAACATCCCAGGGTAGAGGAAAAGCTGGCAGAAGAAATGTCAGAACTGGTAGCAGTATTTCTGAGAACACATGCAGGACAGGTGAGGCGAGGCCAACAGGACACTCCATTCATTAGGATGAGGGCCTGGGCAGTGGGAATAAATGGAAAGGCAAGATGAAGCTGACATATACTGTGTTCCTGCTTAGCAAATCCCTCCTCCAATTAATAAAGGAATTTTTCCAACTCACTCCCCCCCAAAATATTTAATTTTTTTTAAAGATTTTATTTATTTATTTGACAGACAGAGGTCACAAGTAGGCAGAGAGGCAGGCAGAGAGAGAGAGGAGGAAGCAGGCTCCCCGCTGAGCAGAGAGCCGGATACAGGGCTCCATCCCAGGACCCTGGGATCATGACCCGAGCCAAAGGCAGAGGCTTAACCCACTGAGCCACCCAGGCGTCCCAAAACATATTTAATTTAATGTAAAAAAATCATCCACCCTTCTTTAAATAATCACAGTGATGAAGGTTTTTTTGCACTTAATATTTTTCATTGCTGTTAATATTAACAGTCCTTACAAAGTGAGGAAGAGCAGATCCAGAGTGTTGATAATGATCAGTAGCATCTGACGTTTGTATAGTACTATTAAAATATAATATTCAGAAAAAGATAGAATCGGGACTGTCATACAGATACGAAAATAAACATGTTCACATTTTGACTTTTCTTATATGAGGAAACAGGGCAGATATTATAACCAGTTCAAAAGAAGAGTCAAAAAACACACACATTTACATGGAATAAAGGAATTGAATTGCAAATGAATGCAAAACTGGCTTTTCCGCAGAGGAAAGAGAAGGTCAATGGAAACTCTTTGGAAAAGAGAGGGTTTGCCTATTTGTTACTTACAATTAACAAAGAGGGGCAAAATAGTTCAATATAATGAACAAGGCTACAGTCAGTACAGAAAAGTGTGATATAAATAATGAATACTTTCCCATTGTAGTACAAGGGGATTTTTTTTTTTTTTTTCCCCTACTCTTCTTCTTTGGTCAAAAATAATCTGAAATATTTTTTCTTTACAAACTAAGACTGGTCTCAGTAGATTTAGCTTGATTATTGACATAGGTGCATCAAGAGTGTTAGAACTTTTGACATAGAACTTTTAACATTTGCTTTGTTAGAAATTTTCACAAGGAATCTCAGATTAAATTTTTAATAGACTCTTTAGTTTAGAAAGCTAAACCAAGAAATCCTCTCTATCAAATTTTACCCATAGTACCTTAAATTGGGGAAATGCCTAACTTTGCATGATCTCTTAATATTCTAAGCTCCTGAGCCTGCCTGAAAGTAAACTCCCTTACTCAATTTTAAGACTGAGAACTCCAAAAGCCAGGTTTTTTGTAAAAACTGATTCCATAAAATTAAGCTTAGTTACTTAAAAGTGGTTAGTCATAGCTGATTAAATGCACATCATTCTCAAAGAAGATGTTCCAGAGTATAAGTGGGCCATATAACTAGTGTTCCCAATTATGTCTTGGAAAAGGATAGCAAATTTTTTTTTTCATCTATGCAAATAACTAGACGGCCATGAAGTAAGAATACTCAGTAAGAGATTCCTATCAGTCATGGAGACAAAGAATAAGAAAACATTGTTGCCCAATATCACGAGGTAAAGTAACACAAACACTGATACACAGAAACATGCTTGGGAGAGCTCAGGCAATGACACTTTTCCAGCAACTTCCCTTACAGCATACAATTTCCTTATATTAACAACAATATTGGGGTGAAAATTTTACCTGGGAGAAGAGAGACATCTCTACAAATTTGACAACTCCTTCCCCTTCAATGTCATTGACATTAACATATGAAAAAAATATAATTGTTTCTTACACCTTTCTTTTATAAGGTAGACCAGTCTTTGTGATTTGTCAGGAGACTTCTGGGAAATTTCAAAGATAATTTTTGGTGCAAAAACTATCACGACAGTTTCATTTTATTTTGTTTCCTTTTACATTTAAGATTCATTTTGTGAAAACCAAATAATAAAACCAAAACCCAAACCAAACAAGCCAATAGACAAACAGGAGATTTGAACATATAAGATAGAAACAATATTTGCCTACTCATTTGAAAAACAAACATAAAAAAAAAAAAACAAGATTGTAAAGAACCCTAGTTCTTCCATAAGTGAGGAGCCCTTGTTTTGTTTTGTTTTTTAATAATCAAGGTCATGATAAAGTGAACACAAAGCACAGAAAACAAAAAATCTGTGATTACACAGAATTACAT
This sequence comes from Enhydra lutris kenyoni, assembly GCF_002288905.1. Classification (NCBI taxonomy): domain Eukaryota; kingdom Metazoa; phylum Chordata; class Mammalia; order Carnivora; family Mustelidae; genus Enhydra; species Enhydra lutris. The sequence goes on along the minus strand of NW_019154092.1, from coordinate 33,707,313 downwards.
ACCATAGGCTAAGACAATAAACAGTAAATGAAAGAAAACAATTCCATCAAAATTGAGAAAACTTTGCTAAGATTTCATCATATTTTATAGCTTTTTCACATTGATTATTTGCACACACTATAAACGAAAGCAAATAAAATTCCTGTCCTGTGAACCTTTGACAAATTTCTGTATATAGCCAGGTTTTGTCCTTCACCACCCTCTTTCTTATTTTAGAATAGTCGCTTTACCTTAGAACCAAACTAGTCTCTTTTCCTCTTACTAAACAAGAACACATCTTGTCACTTCACAGCAAGAGCTGAACATTTCTGCCACTGTTGTTCCTAGTCCACTCTCATTTACTTACAGCAACTATAACTTTCAACTAAAGTAATTTCTATTTCACCAAGAAAAATAGAGGTGGCTGATTGGTGTCACCAAACACCAGCGATCTGCAGCAGACTAGTAAAGATTGTACTTTCATATAACTTAGTTTCCTATAACCAGCACATCATTTAGAGTATAACTTCTCAAAGTGGTAAGAAAGAACAAGGTCCTTAGACAGCCCCAAAGATTTAGCCTCTAGGAAGCATGTAAAAAATAAGAAGCAAAATCTCTTAAACTTAAAATCATGCTTAGTAATCAATGTGTCAATGTTCCATCTGACTTAGAAATTTTCTAAATATTCAATGAATGTACATACACTAATGAACTCAAGTTAATATCAATTCAAGGATTTAAGTCACCTACATATCTTGGAAATTTTCTTCAAGCTGACAACTACAAAGCAGTATAGGAAGAAAATTAATCTGAATAGAGATTCAAAAACACAGATGCACATTTTTCATAATCTTGAACATTAAGTAGAAGTAATGCTAGCTTATTTGATCAGTAACATATTAGTTTAGGAAAAACAGACACACAAAGAAGAAAAATATTTGCTTGCATTATATTTAACGGTGATAAATCAGAGAACCCAGAGCATTTTCATTAAACCCAAAATATTTAAGTAGTCTCATTTGCCAGACTTATCTAAATTATGTTCCCTTGAATTCTTAAAGTATTTCTAAATTGTTTTTTGTAAAAATACATTTTTTGCCCATTTAAAGTATTAAAGTTCAATTTCCTTATTTTCTGGAAATTTTAAGAATATTCAGCTTATGTAAGTGCTTATTTATCTCTATAAACCAACCAGAACAAGTTCCTTTAAGAGATTTTATAGTCTAATTTATCAATATCATCTAGAGGTAGGAAAACATTATGCATTTATACAATTGGCGATAAAAGCCTATCTGAGTTACAGACACGAAGACATACAGACAAAAATAGAGCTTCAATTTTAAAATTCAGCCAAGGATCAAGAGTAAATAAAGAACCACAAAATCTTACCAGTCAATGATAGAACTGATATCCTTCCCAGTGGAAAAATTCTAGCTGATTGGAGCTCCAAACAAACAGAAAAGTTTATAAACTAAATTTTCCATCATCGAGACTAATAATCACCAAATGATCAGATCAAGAAATTCAACTCCTAATCAAAAAGTTTAATAAACCAAACTCTCTGTTGTCTCTCACCCAATCTAGAGGTTTCTATAAACAATTATTAATCCTGTACCGAGATCATCAAAATAATCAGAGTGTAAAACTAAATTCCCAAACATTGCTACCAGCCATGGGGAATAATTTAATGGCTGAGGTGGGGGTTGGGGGAGATGCAAAACACAAAATTAGTAGAGAGTAAAATGAACATTTGAGAAACAGAGTCTCATTAAAGTTCTATTACCTCTTTGGAGTCACCTCTAGGATCTAATAAAAGATGTGTCTAGGCACAAACCACCCCCAAGATGCTTTCTTCTGGCAAAAGAGGTTACCTAGCTTTGATAGGTAAATACATCATACATCTCGGGGGAAGATCCTTGAGAGTCTTCGAAGATAATTTTCAGAATATGGTAAGATCATGACTTTCTTACAGATATAAAAAATAAACATATGTTCAAGATTTGATATTTCTCAAATGAAAGAATCAGGCAGATAGTCTAGCCTATTCAAATGAAAAACCAGAAAAAAAAAAAAAAACACATGTTTACATTTAATAGCAAATAGATGCAAAAGTGTGTTTTCCACAACAGGGAAGGAAGTCAGTGGGAACTCTACTGGAAAAGATGGTTTGTCTATTTATTAGTTACACAAAAGTGTAAAATAGCTCAAAAAGAATGAACAAGGCTAGAAAATGAGAAATCAGAAGGGCATGCAATAGCCAATGCATAGTTTTGCATTCAAGTTCAAGTTCACATGTGTTATTTTATGAGATCCTCAGCTACTTAGTGAGGTCTGAGGAACAGTCACTATTATCCCCATTTTACAGACAGTAGAACAGAATAAATACAGTAAAAGTGTACAATATTAGGTCAAAAAGTTTACACTCAGGTGTTCAAATACAAGAATTAATGCTTTTATCCCTCTGTAGTGGGCCTGAGTATTTAGCAAGACTGTGGAGGATATAAAAGAACTGAAAACTCCCAACTGATGAACTTTGAAAGTGTAAATAATGCAAGTCCTACAAACTGCAAGAGAAAATATAGCATAGATAAGTGTCAAATGACAATGACAAAGGGCTCAGAGAGAGCTGTGATCACTTAATATCCAAATGCACCTTTTATCTAAACACTGTAATTCAGGACAGAGTCTTCAATTTATTGAGTGCATTTACTTTATAGAATACCAACACAATGGGTTTGTGTATATACCATCTTACTTTCAACATTAGCTTGATTTTTGGTTCTGGCCCTGGCATTTATCTAGTCAAATAAGAGGAACACTGACTGCAACTACCCAGAAATATGGCTACATATTCAGTTACTTCCCAAGAGAAGAGCAGCCTCCTGTGTCTGACTGGAACATCATTGGTTTGCGTTTAAGTCGGTTTCTCCCATACTAGGTCACACAGTAATGGGGGTCGTTTGACCCAGAGGTCATTGAAACTGGCATCAACCAGGAAATAATCCTTGAAGAGGAAGAAACTGTAATCTGGAGAAAGACTTTAAAACAGGAATTGTGCTAGATGGTAAGGTCAACTTGAATTGTCAATGAGCTGGCCTCTCTCGAGCTTTCCTCCTAAAAAAATGAAACCTACATTTCTTTGTTCTATAAGCAAGACCATTTTCCATGATTCTTTTAGATTTTCGTATTCAGGTGTTCAGGGATCATCATCACATAGGTGGAAAACAAAGGAAGTAAACAGAGAGAATTGCAAATTGCTTTTAAAGATGGCCCAGAGTAAAAACAGTGGACTTATTGTAAGCTGTGAAGAGAAGGTAAAAAGGTGGTCCAGCAACAATTAAGGAGAGTCTCTCCAAGACCAACTCAGCTCCCCTATACTCAGAACAGTACTTGGTTCCCCTCTTTTACATTTCTCATCTTTAATTCCTTTGGCTTCTTCCATTTTCTTCAGGTTTTCTCTTTATTGTTTCAACATGGCTTTCAATAGTTCTCAGAGCTATATGCTTCCTTGTGTCTAGTTAAGAAAAAAATGGTGAAGTTGTCTCTGAAGCAACTTAGACCACGTGAGCTCCCCTTTGTACCATTCATCACGGCCATTGTGAAGGGCTGTCTTGAGACATTAAGTCAATGATCATCAGTTCTGGAATTGATATTTGGGTAAATCCCTCCACACTTTGAGTGCCAAAATGAGATGGGGATGGCTTTCCATAGAAAGTAGAGATCCTATTTTGGGGAATTGATTTTAGAACCACAGTGGAGTGGAAGACTCACTTTTTCAGCACCGTAAGCCTTTGGCACCAGTGCTGCTGTTGCTGCTTGTGAGCCTATGTAAAAACATTTAATCTCTCTGTTTCCTCACCTGTCAGATGGTGGTAGTGTTTGCCTCTTCTGGAGAGGGAATAAATAATTTGAACACTTTTTCTATAAAGTGTCTATTACTATGTAAACTATATATTTTTTTTTTAAGATTTTATTTATTTGACAGAGAGATCACAAGTAGGCAGAGAGGCAGGCAGAGAGAGAGAGAGAGGTGGAAGCAGGCTCCCCGCTGAGCAGAGAGCCCGATGCAGGGCTCGATCCCAGGACCCTGAGACCATGACCTGAGCTGAAGGCAGAGGCTTTAACCCACTGAGCCACCCAGGGGCCCGCCTATGTAAACTATCTACTCTGGTTAAGATGGGATTGCTTTCTTCCTTTATTTATCTTCTCTGTTTAAGTAAGAAGACTATGGTTTGCATAAGCGTCGCCAAATTTACCAATAAAAATAAAAATTAAATATTTTGCCTGTCAACTCTGCTGGTATACGTGACTTTTAAACTATGTCAGAGGAGAACGATGTGGCATGAAATGTCCCTGCCACCTGAGATAGAAAATCTCCACCCTTCCTGGCTTGTCTGCCATTAAGCCCTGACTTTACTCTTGGAAGAATCTCAGACATTCAGCAGTGTTCAGCGATGAGTCAGGTTTTGATCATTTTGGTCCCTCATTAAAATAGCATTTATTACATTTTTACAATCTTCTAGGCACTTTTTGACTAGAGAACACTTAGTGATTAGGTAAGAGACATTCTTTTCAATAGCATCAAAATAGAGAATGAGTTACATTTATATGTTGCCATGATGCATGCTCTCTTTTTGTTTGCTTGCGCATTCTTATCTCTGAGTGTCCTGATGATACTTTATAATGAGTCATATGAATCACCAAATGAGTCTGATTGCTAGCACAAAGCCTCCAAAGTGACCACTAGCTTATCCTGCAGCTCTGCAGTGATGACACTGTGGGGGAAGAAGAGTGATTTGGTCCTCTTCAAAGATACTTCCTTCACTGTGGGGGAGGAATGAGCTGCAGTGCATCAGTTGGAAACTACGCTGATTGTGGCTTATTTACAAGCAGTGCACCTCCTGAAGTTGGTGCGGTGACTCACACTATTAAGAAGAGAACATGGTGTAATGTACTAAAGATGCATCAGGGAAAACGTTAGTTAAATATTAGAAACAGCTCTGCAAAGCTGAGCTCTGATAGGCCAGAAGAAGAGTTGCCAAGGCAGGCAGTGCAGAGAGTCAGCCATGAATCAAGAGAAGCCTCTCTTTGCAGCTTACTGATGTTTGAAACTCATCTACCAGGACACCTTGGCCCCGAGAAGATGACTCAGTCTGGAAGAGTCTAGGGGATTGCCAGGGTCACAGATTGCACTTTTTCAGACCCAAGAGTCAGCAGAACAAGCTAATAGATCAGCTTCATTGAAAAACTTTGGCATAAAGAAAGACATTTTCTGGGAATTCAAACCCCAGATTATACACATTTTGGTGTTTTTTTTTTTTTTCCTTTCTTTAAAACAACTATCCAGCAATGGACACAGAATTATGGAGGGCTGTAGCTACACAGGACTGCTTCACCATTCTGCTAGAATTATCCTTCAATTACAACTAGCTATTAGAGGAGAAAAATATGGAGGTAGACAGATTTCAAAAACCATCTAGCTCAAGGCTCTTTTTTTATTAGTTGAGCAAACTTAGACCCTAAGGAGAATAATTGTCTTCCAGAAAGTCACACAAATTTGAACACAATTTTCCTAACATTAATCCAGTTTACTAAGTTGCTTAGGGTTTTTTACATAGGATATATTTCAATGAAAATACTTGGATAAAATATACATTGTTATTACATATACTTTTAAAAAATCAATCAGAAAGGAAAAAGACAGCATACAATGTACTTTTTAAACTTATCTAGCATGGTTTTGGGGATGGAGAGAGGGAGGAATATTATTTTCTACTTATGTGTAGATAAAATCTTAGTAGCAGGTATTAATGACGCTAAATCCATGGCACGCATCCAAGTCACATTGACACCTTGTGAAAACACACGGCTTCGACCAATTCAGAGAGCTCTTGATTTGGTAGGTCTGGAATAGGACCCAGGGACTTTCTAACATGTTTCCGGTTGATGCTGATGCTACTCCTTTGGACATTACACTTTGAGACCCACGGGTATTTATGGTGTAAAATGTAAAATTCTAGCCCAGGAGTGAAGAAAGTTGGATTATAGTTGTGGCTCAGACAGTATCACGGCATGTAATTCCAAAAAAAAAAAAAAAAAGGAAACAAAGAATTAGATTTTTAACCAATATTTTTTTCAACTGTGAGGAGAAAATTGAAGTTGATTCAGTCTGGTATACTGGAGTTAGGGTTTTCTAGTAACTAGGGAATTGAGATATTTCAAAGTTAGTCTACGATTAGATTTAAACTCCACTGAAAATCAATTAATGCCTTTTCATGAGTTCATGCACTTGAAATGTCACCTGATCCAAGAAGGTCGCTGCCCCACTTGGCCTCAACTTACCCAGACATATCTTTCCTGTAGCTGTTGGTGTGCGCTGATACCCTTTCAGGAGTCACAGCTGTACCCACAGAAGGCAGATGGCTGTGAGGCACTGAAGCTTTCCTGTGGGACTGCTTTCTGGCCACAGGAACATGCTCAGACCAAGCACAGAGCAAGCAAGAACCACTGAGGAGTGGATGTCCAGAAATCAGCCCTTGAACAGTGATGAGAGTAGAGGTGTAACCATGCTGCTCCTTACACCTGGTTTGGAATAATTTGGAAGTGTGTTTTACACTGGCTCCCCGAATCCCCCCGTGGGATGGGGCAAAAATAGCCACTGTAGTAACTGGTTCAATTGTGTGCAGTGTGATTAATTTCCATTCTTTTTCTGCTCCCTTCTGATGTCACCTCCAAAATAAACTACACTCATTTAAATCTTTGTTTTAAGATCTGATTCTGGAGAACACAGATCAGGATATTTGGTTTCTGTTCTCCAGAATCAGATCTTAAAACAAAGCCATAAGTGAAAGTAAAAGTAATTCAACAATAACAAAAAAAATCAGAATCTTTTTTTTGTTGTTTTCCATTTTATTTTTACATCATGAGCAACAATTCACTTTTATTCTTTCTCTTTCTCAGTGTTAATTATTAATGTGTTGATTTATGGATAATTAAAAATATTTGTCACAGGGGTGCCTGGCTGGCTCAGTGGGTAGAGCGAGCATGAGACTCAATCTCAGGGTTGTAAATTCGAACCCCAAGGTAGAGATTACATAAAAATAAAATCTTTAAAAAAAGTTGTCAGAAGTATTGAATTTTTAATGTATCTTTGATCAATGGTATTTGAAGTTATAAGATCCCTTGAAAAAAGTAATGTTTGTGTCTATTTTTTAGATCCCTATATGTGATAATCAACAAGCACATTGACACGGTCCCTGGGGAAAACACAATTCATTGAACATTTCTGAATACATGTTTTACCTTTAATCATGAAGTGTGTATATACACTGTGCACATTTGGAGATTTTAAGTTTAGAGTGTTTTATCTCTCTTTTAGCCTCTAATCACAATAAGCACACCCTTAGATTTAGGGTTAGAAGAGACACTAAATTTATTTTTAATACAATCATTTCTCTGTATATGAGTAAATCATGTTCTAGCAATGAAATTAACTGCTGAGCAGGGAATGTGTGATATACCTGGAAAGAGAAGTGTGGTGTCCTAATTTCCAGAGCATTGTTCTCACTGGTCTTCTAGGGAGTACACTAAAAGCCACTCAATTTAAATTCGCTAATTTAATCTCGCTACAACCAGAATCATTGAAATGAGTGAGAAATCTTTTATAGAATACATTGTGAACACCTTGAATCTTAAACTTGGAAAGTACTATCAGGACTCATTCCCTCAAATGTAGCAACTTGAGCATAAGATGGTGGAATTAGATCTTCTGCATTGGACTCACAGAAATTTAAGGGAAGAATAGACCAAAATATTGAAGTGGTTGATTGAGATGTTAAGAAGGGGAACTGTAATTGCAGGAGATGTTAGCCCAGAGCCATACAGCATCATGTAGTGAGGAGGAAGAGGAGAAATAAAGAAAAGGCATGTCAAGTTATATTTAAAAGTTAAGACAAACTTGGATATATTTGAAAAGTTCAAGGCTGGTCAGGAGGTTTCATTGTTTATAACCCACTTTTTAATTGAACTATTATTATTATGTTTTAGGTCAACCCCATTAAAGTTTTTATGCAGAAATTTGTAAGATACACCCATTAAAATGTAATATTCTTTATACAGAGAAGCCCACAACAACTTCCCAAAATGTCTTCTAACAATAAAGAAATATACATCCTATAAAATAAAAGAAGAAAATCTTTCAAGCCATTTATTAACTAGAGAGTGAAGAAAAGATAAAATGGCAGTCTTCCTAATAACTAGTCCAATATAGGTTCCATTGTGAGCCAGGTACACATAAAGAAAACCAACCATGAATGTTAATTTTTATTAGGGTAAAATTTACATTCAGCAAACTGTCTTAAGTACACTGTCTGACAAATGCATATCAAGACACAAATCATTTCTAACACCCCAGAATGCTCTTTTGTGCTTCTTCCCAGACAGCCCCATCACCACAGAAGCAGCCACTGACTTGATTTTCCATCATTGTAGATTAGTTTTGCTTATTCTAGAATATCATATAAATAGAACCATATGTTATTAACTCTCTTGTGTCCCGCTTCTTTAACTCAGAATGATATTCTTCTGTCCATGCTAATTACTAGATAAGCAGTTGGTTCTTTTTTATTATGGAGTAGTATCCAATTGTATTAGTATACCAAAAATTTTTCAATTGTTCTTCTATTGATATACATTTGTGTTCTTTCCTATTTCACACTATTATGAATGAAGCTGCTATGAACTTTCTTACATAAGGATTATTATGAAGCTATGTTTTAAAGTATGTTGGGTAGATATCTAGGATTGGAATATCTGAGCAAATATATCAATTATGAATATAAATTCAAACAACAAATCTTGTGTACCTTACAAAACAGCATATCAGAAAATATTCCTGAGTTTGCTGAGATTTGGACAATCAATGTGGCTATTTACCTCACTTCAGAGTAACATCTGCAAGGAGATTACCTTGTTTCTTTTGGAATATATCACATATGTGTATTAACATATTGACATTAATTAGATAATAATAACTATCAATTCAAGCAGAGAAAGTCAATTATCATATGGTTTCACTTACTTGTGGAGCATAAGGAATAACATGGAGGACATTAGGTAAAGGAAAGGAAAAGTGAATTGGGGGAAATCAGAGCGGGAGATGAACCATGAGAGACTATGGACTCTGAGAAACAAACTGAGGGTTTTGGAGAAGAGGGAGGTGGGGGACAGGTGAGCCTTGTGGTGGGTATTAAGGAGGGCACGTATTTCATGGAGCACTGGGTGTGGTACTTAAACAATGAATCTTGGAGCACTGAAAAAATAAAAAAAAAATTAAAAAAAGAAATAAAAAAATAAAGTGAGTACTTCTAAGATATTTAAATAATCCAATCAAGAAAAACCTTGAATGACTAACTAAGTACATCCTCTCCATCAATAGCATGATATAAAAGCTGCTCAAATATTATTTGACATGAAATTTAATATCAAAATCCATGTAGTCCAGGATTCTGACTGGACTACAGTCAGTCAGTTGGGAAGAAACAAATTGAGCACACTAATTAACTTATATCCTACAAAAATTCTGTCCCTTTTAGTAATCTATTAGGTATTTACCATACATTAAATACAAACATTCTTTTTATTTTAAGATTTTATTTATTTATTTGACAGACAGATCACAAGTAGGCAGAGAGGCAGGCAGAGAGAGAGGAAGGGAAACAGGCTCCATGCTGAGCAGAGAGCCACGGAGCTCTCTGACCCACCGAGCCACCCAGGTGCCCCCACTAAGCCACCCAGGCACTCCTAAATACAAATATTCTTGTTAGAATCCACGGGATGCCCTGCTAACTGCCTTGCTTTTGCTCACTCTATATTTAGCAGGTATTTACTGCTGCAAATAGACCCATCTTCATCAGCCCCCCCCCCCCCCCCGCTGTCCTAGGCATTTCTGCCCCTTAGCCATGCCCAGTCCCTCCCTCCTTGGAGTATCCATCTCTCTCTTCCTCTTTCTACCAGTTCCCGCTCAAGACTTCTCTGGCTGCTTCCCTTGGTGAGGTGCGTTTTAGGGGTTTGAAGAAGCTTCTTTAGAACCACATTGGCTCTAATAAGATAGTGTCGTGTGAATTGACATTCATTTGAAACTCTTTCACAGTTTTTATTTATTAAATTTTTTTTTAGTCTGGCTCCACCAATCTATTGTAGGCCTGTGAACACACCCCGTGCCACTACTAAATCCGGTGCTAAATGCATCATGGTCTCCAGTCACCGCTGACTGATGGATATCCTTTACCTTTAAAGTGATAGGTGTAGTAACCTCGAGGTAAAGGAGTGCTTGCCTCCAGTAAAACAACTTCGTTTTACAAGTGCTCTCACCTTTCTGATGGAGGTATCAACATGGACGGGACTGGAGGAGATTATGCTGAGTGAAATAAGTCAAGCAGAGAGAGCCGATAATCATATGGTTTCGCTTACTTGTGGAGCATAAGGAATAACACGGAGGACATTGGGAGATGGAGAGGAGAAGTGAGTTGGGGGAAATCGGAGTGGGAGACAAACCATGAGAGACTGTGGACTCTGAGAAACAAACTGAGGGTTTTGGGATGGGGGGTGGTGATGTGAGCCTGGTGGTGGGTATTAAGGAGGGCACGTATTGGATGGAGCACTGGGTGTGCATAAACAATGAATCTTGGAACACTGAAAAATAAATTAATTTTTTTTAAGTGCTCTCACTTGTATCACTCTAAAATGAAGTAAAAGAAAATCCCTTTCTCTATTGCCTCTATGTTTTCACAGTTTCCATGTGGCCATGTTAGTCTTTGCCTTCCAGTATGTAATTTGGGTCTTTTAAAAACATTATCCTTCAGTAGCTAAAACTCACCACTCACCCCATAACCTGATTTTTGGCGTGGTTGATTTTTCCTATTCTGGATCTTTCTTCTTTTGTATAACTCAAGTCCAGGTTGATGACCAAACGCACTGTTTGGTAGAAACTATATGAGATTCTAGTTCAGGAGAGTTGGGTCCCAAGTATTTATTTTGTCATCATTGTCACTTCTTGTGGTTTTAGATTCTTCATGTAAATACTGAAATATTCGTACTTAATGTCTATTAGTTTTGATACTTAAATTTTCTGACTAAAATATATAGGTAATATGTAGACAATGATAGCAAATGTGGTAATCGACAAAAATATTGAATAGAGAGTTTTCTTGCTGCTGTTGATAATAAACATACTGCAAATGGTGATATGTATTTAGAGTTAAAAAACACCAATCCTGAACTTACTTTGGCTCAGTAACATCCATCACACAGTATTAAAAGAAAGACTGGACATTTATTTTCTATTCTAAGTTGATTTAAGTATATGGAGAGATATTAATAATGAGAAGAATGGAAATTATTATTTAGACATGGGCTATGTGACAAATGGTGAAACACTTCACAAAAAAGTGGAGGCTTAGTAGCAAAGCTGTGCTTGAGATGTTCCCCAATGAAAAGTAAAGCTCAGTGTGTCTTGATATTTTTTTTCCATGTGACATGGTGGTCAGAAAGATTGGGACAATCTAACCTTTCATCAAAGGAATAATTGTATATATTGACGTAGACAGAGTCATTCAAATTTTTCTCGGAAGCACATGCAGTTGCAGTGTGGTAAAGAGAGTTCCAGAAGCCCACCCATATGATTTGCTTTAATGATCATATATGCACTCCTTCGATTGTCTATCTGGCATTGCAGATGTAAAACTTATAAGCAATCATAAGCATAATGATTTATTTTTTCTTTCAAATGGCCTGTGTCAACAAACAGCCAAATGAATTTTTCAGCTAAATCAATAGAGAAAAAAACTCCCTACAGGTTGTTTGGTATAACTCAAACAGAACTCATGATTAATTTTGCTGGTAGTGGTTCTTCTTGCTTACATGATCAGATAGTTGCTTGTTCTTCTCCTATCATCAGTGGCAAATCTCTTGACCTGGGACAACACTCCTGTGTGCACATTGTAGCGATGGGTTAGGCAGAAGAAAAATAAACCTGAAAACCTATGACCTCCTTTTTCTAGGTACATTTTTTAATTCTGGGTGTTCACTATGAATCTGTCTGCTCTAGTTTCTTAGAATGGCTCTTGCTTTACTGCATGCAGAAATTAGAAAGAGCAGAGTCAAGAGGCATAAAATGAAGAATCTTCCAACCAATTACTAAAACCTGGTTTTTGAAAAGCTTTCACTGAGATGAACTCAGTGAAAAAAAGAAGAAAAACCCGCTAAGAAATTATGTATCTCATTAAAATGAATCTGGGTTGATTTATTGAGGTTGTAATCAGGGGTTGCCTGACCTTATACACTTTGTTACTCCATTCATAATAAATCTAAGCAGTTAAAAATAGATGAGCTTTAGAACAGATAATAAAAGGAACACTTCGAGAAAGTGCATGATTGAAAGTGAAAGGTCTGCCATGCCCTCCTTGACCATCTCTGCTTAATCATCAAGGCCTAGTGGGCTAGTTGGTTCAGCATGCACTTTGGTAATGGTCAAGAGTAGGATTGTCCATGCTTACTTTTTTATATTGGCTCTAAATGTTGAAGAAGCGCTGTTGCCCAGCATCAGTATCCTTTGGTACCCGCCCAGCAGTCACAGTGGTAACCGGGACTGAGTCCATCTACTGGTATAAGGCAACACACCAAGATTTAGATTATAAACCCAGATGTCATCAATAATCATGGATGGGGAGCTTTCTAAGTCATCGAAGCCTCCTCATTTTGAGAAATGTATGTATTATCCACTTAGAACTGGGAGGAAAATAAATAGTTGTTCTAAGGCCTTACTCAGGAAAGAGAGACAATAAATGGTCTATTTGCCTCCTATTCTTTAAACAAAGTTGAGGGAGAGAGCTTGTCTGTACAAGGGAGGAGTGAAGTTGGTCTTCACTAACAAGCAAACAAATGTAATTTTAGGAGGTGTGGTAGATTGTACCATTGTTAACAAATATGTGTTGTCCCTCCTTAGGGCATGGTTGCATTTCCCTATCCCATCAATGTTAAGAATGGCGTGTAACTTGTTTTGGCAAATGAAATCAAGTCTAAAGAACCTAAAGCGATATGCTTTTTATGCTTTTATTGTTTATCTCTACCCTCTACCATCTCTTAATCTCTCACATTCTTGCTCTCTTCTTCTCTCTCTCTTTTTTTTTTTTTTTTTTTTTGGTCCTTGAATAATCCTTCCAGAAGTCTGTCAACTGAAAAAGATTTTTTTCAAAGAACTGGTAGCATTATCAAGTGCATGTATTGTATTTTTTTTCTACTTATAAAGTTTTTATTTTGTAATTTATCGCTAAGATTTTATTGTCACTTCTTTCATAAAGAGGTTGTTTTGTTTTTGTTTTGTTTTTATTATTTTTTTAAGATTCCTTGGAAGCTGGAAAGTTCATTAATTCTCAGGCTTTATTTTTCTAAAGCATGCATATGTATATAAAGTATTATATGTCTTTTTTCTGATACATACATATGCACACACACATGCACACATGTATATGGATATTTTCAAGACCATTCAAATGTCCATCTGAGGGCCAAATTTTGAATAGTGGCATTTTCATTATCATTTAACTTAAAATATTTTCTGAACTTTAGTCCATTTCTTCAATCTATGGGTTATTGAGAAATGTTTCTTAATGTCCAAATATTTTTCTCTATCCCTTGTCACCTACTACAGTTACATAGTAGTTAGAGAACACGTTCTCTATGATGTAAATGCTTTGAAATAAGTTAAGGCTTGTTTTATGATCAAGTTTCTGGTCAGTTTTTATAAACATACTATTTGTGTTTGGAGAAAAAAATGTCTGCTTTGCATTAATTGGGTAATTTTCTATATATGTTCATTAGACTAATTCTATTTCCTTATCAGTCTTTTGCCTTGCTATATCAATTACATATTCACAAAGATTGTAAATTTTCTATTTCTTTAAGTCAATAAACTTAGGTCTGTAAATTGAGGTTATATTCTTATTAGTATACATATTAAATGTTTGCATCTTCTTGGTCATTTGAAACTCTTATTATTATAAAGTAATTATCTTAACAGCCAGTGTGTTTTATTGTATAAAATCTACTTTGGCCAACATGTAGCATTTGAATCTCAACCTTTCCGTGGGTTATGCTTTATATGTATCTCTTATAAATGGCATTTGCTTTTTTATTCTGGCACTGACAAGATTGCCTTTTACCTGGATTATCTTTAAATTTACTGCAATGTAAGTCTACATCTATTACTTTAATTTTTGATTCTTATCTATTTTACCTATAGTTACTCACTCTCATTCTTTCTTTTATGGCTAAGTCTGGAAAAAAAATAGCATAAAAATACCATAGATAACTAAGCAAAGTATGAAATTAATAAAATCTTATAGCTTCTTGGATTAACATCAACCTTATTTACACCCATGATATTTATATCCCATGGCATTATGCCTGGCATTTTAATTCAATTTGGAAATATACCCTAGAGATTATTACTGTTTTATGTAGTCAGTATCTATTCACATTTGTCTACATATGTACTACTTTCATTCTTTTTTGTATCACAGGTAAAATACCACTGAAATTTTTATCAATAATCACATTATCTCTGTCTGGAATTTATACTTTAATAGTTCTCTAAAAAGGATCTCTGGTGATGAATTCTCTCAGTTTTCGTTTTAAAATGCCCTGATTTTCATTTCTATTGTTAACAGATATTTTCCTTGCATATGGAATCAATGTGCAGACGATCCCTTTTGGTATTCTGAAGATACCGTTCCATGGTTTTTTGGCTTCAATTGTTGCATTTGTGAAAGACAGTTGTCAGTCTATCTGCCACTCTTTTTTTTTTCCCCCAGTGTTCCAAGATTCATTCTTTATGCACCACACCCAGTGCTCCATGCAATACGTGCCCTCCTTAATACCCACCACCAGGCTATCTGCCACTCTTTAAAGGAAATCTTTGTTTTATTTTCTGGCTGGCTTTGGTTTTCCTCTGACTTTCATTTTCAACACTTTCTCTATGAAGTCTCCAGGTATAAATTTCTATTTAATTGATCTTGCTTGGGGCTGACTCTGTGGAGTGGTTTATTATCAGGTCTGAAGAATTCTCAGTCATTATCTTTCTGCATACTATCTCTACCTAGTCCTGGTCTCGCTGTTCTTCTTGGACTCATTTTAATCCCTAAAAACCTCTCTGTCTATTGAATTTTATGTTTGTTTTCTTCCTGGCTTTAGTAGGAACAAAATCTTCTTCTCTATCTTTTACTGTCCTAATTCTCAATTAGAATATGTCATTTCTACTGCTAAAGATTTCCACTGAGTTTTTAACTTGCTTTATTTTACTTTATATTTCTAGTCGTCTTTTGTTTTCTTCAAATCTTCCTTTGTATGCTTTCCTTTGCCTTGCAGGTATTGTCAGCTTGCTATTTATTTCTTTTAATATGGTCATTTTGTAACCCATGTTAGGCACTCCCGGTATCCAAAGTGGGAGTAAGCAGTTCTCTGCCTTCTGCAGTTTTTACTCTTTACTCATATCACTTTGTTCTTTTGAGTGATGTGTTATTTTTAACTACATGCTAGACACCTTCTTCCATGAGTTTTGATGTTATTTAACATTTTCCCCCAGTCCATTCATTATTTTTCAAAAGCAGTTTGTTTTCAATTACCTAACTCACCAGAACCAGACAGGGAAGTCTTATCCGTGTTCTCTGTTAAAATTCACTTGACGCATTTCAGCCAATAAGGAAAAAGAAGTAATCAAGGAGGAAATACTGTATTTTAGAGGACAATTTATCTCATCTTCTTTGTATTATGTTTCTTTAAATTTAGTAACATGGCTGTTTTGTAAAATTGTGTTGGTTCCCTTACAAGGAATTTATCTAAAACTATATTTAAATATGGACAAAAATGTATGAACAATATTTTGTATTTCATTTATATTATTTGACAAAATTTTAGAACAAACTAAATATCCAGTACTGATGAAAAAAAACATAATATGAAACCTTATGTAACGATTGAGATTTATATAGCAGCCTTAATGATGTAGGGAACTATTCATGAAATGATAGTTTTAAAATGTAGCATTAAAATTGTTTAAAGAGTGTAATCTAAGTTTTGCCTGAATTTAGGGGGGAAAGTTACATTTGAGTGATGGAGAAAGATAGAGTGTTGCTTTCTCTCCAAATTGGGGAAGTATCTATACTTTCTGCTAAGATTATATATTATTTAAGAAAAAGGATGAATTTGAGATAAATAAAGTAAAACCCATTGGAAGTATATGTGTGCTTCTTTTCTCTGGCTTCACACAGCACGGGCTGTATTTTCTTTTTTTTAATTTTTGTCCAACAAGTCTAACCTGAAAACTCTACTATTAAGGAACAGAACAATACAGAAGAAAACAGACAAAAACAGCAAAACGACAGCAACAATTCAAAAGAAAAGCAGTTATGGAGGCCTGTCTTCTCTTTGTCATCTGTCAGCATTACCCCATCTGTCTTTAGCCAGAGTTTATTCTCCTTCTCCTGGCAATCTTTTGGAAACATAGTTGCCAGTATCCTTCCTACTGCCCTCCACATCCAGGGAGCCCCACACATTCTGCGCTGCAGTCTTCTCAACTAGGTCCTTGCATGTGTAAGCTTGTTTGTGTCCTCCTGACCGACTGCCCTTCCTTCCATCATCTGGGCAAACTCTTAAGAATCAAAGCCTGTATGAAAGATTCCTGGGCCATTCTGCAGAGCCAAGGAACTGGCTCCTTTCAAATGCTATTTAACTTTCTTGTTTCAGTTGTTGGCAAAAATCTTGTCAGAATAACACTTGTTTAGTTTCTTATTCTTTAATCATTTACAAAGTATCTGTTCACAGGTTACAAATAATCTTTTCTTCAAATGTATTAAATCCAGGGCTCTTCTACAATAAAGTTCTAATTAAACCCCGAATATTGGACCTCCCTTCCCACCCCTTTATGAAGTTCAAGGTGGCACTCGGTCTCAGATTCTTACAATTTCTGCATAGTCACCAGTACCTCCCCGCTGGTGAGAATTAGGTCAAGAAATGTATGCTTCTCATTCTTTTTGCCTTCCACTGTGCATTTAAAGTTTTCAGTAAGGCAAGTTAAAATGAGCCTTTCAGCAGGTGTCGGGAAAAAGAAATAAGGCTGTTATTCTAAAAGTATCAGGACAATGTGTCCAAGATGAACAGAACAGAGTACGTTTTTCCTTCCTCCCTCTCCTTCCCTCTTTCCCTCCCTCCCTCTCTTCCTCCCTTCCTTTTTCTTTCTTTCTCTTTTATCTGAGATGCCAATATTATTTTCTTCTTCAGCTTCATAAATGAGGACAGATACCTCAAACTTACCACTTCTTTCTACCTACTATGGTTTTTCGACAATTAAATATAAAAGGATGGGCTTTTGTGTAGGACAGCCTAATTTAAAAACTCATTTCTATATACGATCAGTATTCCAGATCTGGGACTATTTTCATTCCTCAAGAATATTTTAAAAACCACTATATACCTGTCTATATGTGCAGCCAGCCAAGATTATGCACAAATATTTCCATTTGCATGGTCTTTTCTCATTAATTTAATTGGCCTATAGTTATCTAGTCTCCCACAGGGAAACAAAATAGCATGAAACTCTTCACCATTTGTATTTTAAGAGGAGGGGAAAAAATGCTTTATTTGGAATATTGCAACTTTTATTTGATGAAAGTTACTATTAACATATTTTCATAATCTTCTCAGCCTAGCAACAGCAGGAGTAAAAGGTGTGAGGGCCATGTAATATTCATGAAATTAAGACGACTTGAGATGAAAGGGAGTTCCATTAGAGAGACCAAGTGTGACAATATGACACATATTTGCATATTTTACACTTTAAATCTTTTCAGCACATCCAAGTTGATATATGGATGTAAACATGCATTGCCGGTTTTTAGCATATTATAAGCCCTCAAGACTTTGCATGCATTTTAATATGTTTCATTATTGCTGTAGATTTTAATTTCCAAACTGCACGGCTTTGATGGAAGGAAGCTGGAAGTCAAGGCATCTGGCCTCTGCCCCAGGCAAGCACAGCCTTTTCCTTGAATATTTTGGGCCGAAACCAGGCTATTTATTTGTGGGGCAGTGGGGGGAAGTTTTTTAAAAATGTGCTGCCCAGAAGCATGTTTTGTTTGGTACACATACTAATTAAGTGTTAACTTAACCATCCTGGCAGGAAAGCTAAAGTATTCAATTGTGGCTGTGCCAAACCAGACACCTTGTGTGGAGCTTTCATAATCCCGTTTCCCTCCAATCAGCCAGTCCCGACTCTCCTTTTTGGAGAGTGGAGATTATTGAAAGCAGTTTAGAAAACGAATTGGAAACCGTGTTTATTCCTTAAAACAACTGAAAATGCTTTCCAGCTGTCCGTTCTGTTTTCTGGAACATAGGGTCTCTGGTTAGTGCAGAAAATTTTATCCCATAGATTTACAAGGACACATTTGGCCCAAAGAACATGGCACTTGAATAATTTTCTTAGAGTATTCTTTTTCTGTTTTACAGACCTATACATTTAAGTAGCTAAAGAAGGGTGATTTTGATTTGTACATTATTGCCTAAGAAAAGTTGAGTTAAAGAAAAAAAGTTGTTAAAAACTGTCTCTTAGTCCATTTTCTTGGCCTTTAATGAAGACAGATGACCTTTAGAGATAGTTTCTAATGATCATATCAAAGTTTATTTTTATTGATATTGAACCATCATGCTTCACCTATTAGCTTCTCTCGAGGGTTCAATAGTATTTTATTTTCATTTTCAGGGCTACATTAAACCATTGAGATCAAGAACTACTCCAATTATGCATCTTTGCATAAATGGTGAAAGTACATAGCAATTATCAACTATTTAGGAACACATTTGAATATTCTGCACAGACATAATGCTGTAAGAAACATAACTATGGCAAAGAAAGCAAAAGCTATATGGTTACTTTAAAGAAGTTTTTAAACAAATAAAGGAAAGGTAATGCTTAGATTTTTAAAACATGTTTTTACCATTCTGAGATCACAGACATTCATTTGCAAATGAAACAAATAAAGAAGGAAAAAAACAGCCCTTTGATTATTTTTAGTCGTTCTTTCTTTTCTAAAATTTTATATATAATTAAAAAATATACATATATAGTTAACCATAACTGGAATAATGTTTCCAAGAACTACCTGTGCGTAAGGACAATAGTTCAATCAGAAACAGTGGAAGCTCTCATTTCATTTTCAAGCTAACATACAATTTACCAAAATGGTTCCCAGTACTCGGAACGCTAGAGGGTCGACATGGTTGTTTCCTTCACTTTCCTCAGTGATTAACGTGATATTGTTTTATGGCATGTAGGTCTGACCATGCTGATTTGGGTGATGGAAGTTTGCAATCACTGTTTTGATTCTCTTAGCTGTGACATTTTCAGCTCCCCAAAGTTGAATTTTCTTATGGATAGAACCACAAGTCCATGGCCCAATTTTCTGAGCCAATGTCAACAAAGAGGAGAAGTTTATAAGTTAGGAATTGTGAAGTTATGAACTCCTAACATAGTGATGGCTCTTGGTAGTTGAGCTACAAAATATTTGCAAGACTGGACAGAATAAGGATGAGTTTTAGATTCTGTAAGGGTTTTCTGTTGAAATCATATGGTTTGTCCTTGCACTAAGTCACATTTAATTCCTACACCTTCCTCTTCTTTTTTATCTTGCATAATAAAAAATAGGCTTTTCAGTCTGTGGCCCTAGATCTTCATCAGCTTGGATGGCATCCTATTTCCCTATCAGTTCTTGCTAGATCTATCCCAAGTAACTGAATTCCTCACCTCACATCTCCAGCCATCATCTGGGAATCTGCCATGAATGAACTGCTCTCCCGCAAGGTGATATTCTGCCTAATTATGATAAACATTGTTGTCATGGACTCTGTTCTGCATAACCATTGGATTTCTTATATGGATGCATCTATGACTGGCCTTGCTACTTTCCTTTGGGAAAAATCCAACATCTTTGTCAGAGCCGATCCCTTCTGTCAGCTATGTTTCTCTTGCTCTTCCCAGTCTTGTCCTTCTCACCCCAGACCCTCCAGTTTCACAATGGCTTATCCCACAGCATCCTTCTGTCAATTCATCTCCATGCAGCCCCCCACGTGACTCTGCTTTGAGGGCTAAGCAGGCTCTGAATGTGTGTCTGCCATCATCAATGCTACTGTGTACCGTGTGAATCACATTTGTCATAAATGAATAGAGAACATTTGTTGACTTATCATCTTTGAATATTTGATCAAATGAGTTAACTCACTTACTAATTCACAGAATATCAAGTTCTTCTGAATGTCTCGCAGTCCTTCAGGTGAATTAGACAGTGACACAAATGGTAAAATTCCCCTCATTTTTGTTCTGTGGTTCTTTTGTGGTATAACATCTTGTCTGCATGATTATTTATTTCTACTTTGAAACTTACATGACATTTAATCAAAAACCACAATCAGAAAACTAATTTAACAAGGGTACATAACTCACGCTGCACCTTTTTACCTTAGAACGGAAACTGCAAACACAAAATAATAAAAAGAAGTACGATATGTCATGAAAATAAGAGCTGCTTTCATTGAATGTTTATTATGAGTCAAGCACTTTACCTGAATTACATTACTGCTTCCTCATGACAGGCTTATGAGGTAGGTTCAGTTATTTTTCTCCCCATTTCATGGGAGAAAACTGAGGTATAGAGAGGTTAGATAACTTGCCTCATGTTACGCAGCTGAGACACAGAAGCCCGTTGCTCTAGACTTAGCCACTAGACTTACAGTGCTTGCAAGCTTATGCTCTATGGTACCCAGCCTGCCAGTTATAGGTTCAAACAGGAGAACATGGCCAGGGGTGAGGGCAGGGCTGGCAGTCAGGGGAGGGAAAGAAAGGGAGTCAGTGGGCCCAGATTGTACATCCTTCTGTTCAGTGGCTGGAGAGAAGTCTGTTGAGCCAAGCTATAGCCAGAGTAGTAAGGGCCTTAAAGCCACAATGGGGAGCCCAGGATGTTTTAAGACCCAGGACAAATGATCAGATGATTTTAAACAGAATGCTTTGAACTGGCTTGATGAAAAGAGGTGTGAAATTTGGGGCTGTGTGTGAACTTGAGGACACTCTTACATTTGCCACTTAGAAAGGTCACTCTGGCTCACCGTGTAGAATGGATCGGCAAAGGGCATGGGTGGAAGTCCAGGAGTCGCTCATCAAACCTTAGATGTATTCCAGGTGAATATAGGTGGTGGCCTCAACAGGGTGATGCAGCAGAGGCCAGAGATAAGTAGACACATTCGGGGATATTTAGGGGTAGAAACCACAGGACCTGTCAATTGGTCAGACGTGGAAGATCAGAAAAAGAGAGGAGTAGAGGGTTCCCCCCATGTCTCTGACTATGGGACCTGAGGTAGAAGGTGGAGATGGAGGTAGAAGAAGGACGATAAGGAAAGTGACAATAATTACTACAGGTTGTACTTGAGTAGCTGTGATAATGCGTTACCCCTTATCATCAGGTGTTCAGCCAAACCATGCCTTTTCTATCCAAGTAGACTGTACACTCATAAGCAGAGGGGACTATCTAGTTTTATTTCTTCTGCATCCCCCAAACAACTCAGCATTAAGCTAAAAACTCAATAAAGGATCAATAAATATTTTTTGATAGTTTTCTGGATTAGTGCTGAGAAGTAAGACATTAGGTTTTGGTTAAGAGCTATCATTATGGATATATTTTCCCCGATGATAAAATAACAACTGAACTTTGCATGTATAGACAGTATTTACTTTGATACACCTGATCTCAGGATGGGATTTCTAAAATCTGCTTCATAGAAAACATGCAGTTATATAGTGAAGGTAGATTAGGAGAAAAAGTCTGTTTTCAGAACCTGGGAAGACGAAGGTATATTAAAAGTATTCCCGTGAATTTGGGGGAGGTAGAAAAAACTAACAAGTCTGGCCAACCTTCTTTTTGTGTAGAAATTCAGTCAGGCATCGCTGTTCTTGTCCCCTGGGTTTGTACTTTTCCTCTCTCCATGACTATCTATCACTGCTTGTAAAACTCCTCCACTAAAAGATCTTAAAGTTCACAGTAAAGCAATGCAATTATTCTGAGTCATTCCTTCTTACCTTTTAACCTAATCTTCAGAGGTGCCAGGACTGAAGAAGCAAGGCTCCCACCCCAAATGAGCCTAATCTTATCTCTGAAAACAGCACTTCCTTGCCAAAAAGACTTTCTCCTTTTGAATGGCTGCAATGATGAGAAAAAGGAGCCAGCCTTCATTAATGGCCCTGGGCATGGTGGGCACTAAGTCAGAGCACCCTTCCTTTCTACAGAGAATATAGCGCTGTCTACTTACTAAAGCTCTTTCTTTCTTCTTTTTTTTTTTCTTTTCATCCTTACAATGGCTGTTGGCAGAAAGCTTTGAAACAGCTCATTACTGATTTCTAATTCAATAAGCTAAAAGGGTGAGGGGGAGGGCAACGTAGATTCAGATTTAACTATTATTTTTTGGAATGCCTACTATGTGGTAGGCCCTGGGTTAGATGTTGCCATGACAACTTTCTAAGTTGGGAGATGTGAACCTGCCTTAGCAGCTAAAAGGCCAGCTCAGATACTGTAAGAAAATCATCAAAGCTGGGAAATTTGAACCCAGATCTTCAGATTCCAAATGCATTGATCACTTTCCTACCTTTAATATCTGACTGCCAGCAAATGACTTCACCCCTCCATTTCCCTCAAAACGAAGCCCTTAGAAAGAAATGGAATCTTTTTCTTTCTGTCAACTTCAGGCAGCCCATGTATCACCCAGCCAGGGCCCAGATGAAAATGGAAGGTGTTGTGGTCTTCTTGCTATTTGTCTATATTCACCCCTCCACCTGGGCTCAGCGTCCACTTCCTCCTGCCTGTCTTGGCTGAACTCCCTCTCTCTATCTTCTCCTCTGTCCTCTGCAAGTTCTGATTCTCTGCAGGTCCTACCAATTAGCATTTAAGTTTGTTCAAATCTCTCCTGACTTGGAAAACACACACATACACACACACATGCACACACACACACACACACACACACACACACACACAGAAAAACAACCTCTTGTCCTACAAGCAAAAATCTGCCTCACTGTTTTAGAAAATTTAGATAAACTCACATGGGTCAAGTACTTGGCATATAGTAAATGCACAATAAGTTTGACCTGTTCTTCCACATGGATATTGTAACATATTGCATCTCTATCCTTATCTGCCTTTTAGGATCTGCTTTTAGGATTGGGCACCATAAACCTTGCTTTACGTCACTTTCTCTTCTTATCTCTCATGATAACCCCACTAGCTTGTTTTTCCTCTCCTTCTCTGGTTGCTCCTTCTCAGATTCCATTAATTAAATGTTAGATATCTTTGGTGTTCTGACTTACACCCTCTCCTTCACTCACACTATATTCTCTTCTTGTTCCTGTCATCTATTCCTATAATTAGTAATTTGACAATGACTCCCATTTAATTTTTTACCCATATATATATATACACATATATATGTGTGTGTATGTATGTATATATATATATGTGTATATATATATATATATATATATATATATATCCAAATTCATATTCTCAATACCTATTTTTGATAACTCAGAATCACTTCAAACTCAGCACTTTATATTAAAAAATCATTCAGGGGCGGCACCTGGGTGGCTCCGTGGGTTAAGCCTCTGCCTTCAGCTCAGGTCATGGTTTCAGGGTCCTGGGATCAAGCCCCACATCAGGCTCTCTGCTTGGCAGGGAGCCTGCTTCTCCCTCTCCCTCTGCCTGCCTCTTTGCCTACTTGTGATCTCTCTCTCTCTGTCAAATAAATAAAATCTTTTTAAAAAATCACTCAGGACATGAGGAGTATAAGTCTCTATTCTGGAAAAGAGTAATTTTTGTTATATTTTAAATTAGGGGCAATAAGGATGGAGACAAAGGGATAGTTTCTAAAGATATTTAGCAGTGGAAGTTCAAGGTTTTGAGAGCTGATTATATGTAGGACTGGAGGAAAGAATATAAAATCCATAACGTAAATCCGCTGTCTTAAAGTTTGTAGGAGGGGGAACAGTAAACACAGAGGTAGATGAAGCTAAAAACATTGGCATGAGTCAGGTAATCAAGGGTCTTACAAGAATTTGGGTTTCATCCTCACTGCAAAGGGGAGCTATTGGAGAATTTTAGACAAGGGAATGATATAATCAGATATGCCTTACAGGGATTGCTTTGTGGACTTACCGTACAGCTGGGTAAACAAAAGAGATGCATATGAAAAAAATAACCAGAATCACTAATGATTAAGTTGTGCCAACATGATTAATGCAAGTAATAAATGTGGCTGAAGATAAGAGGAGGGAAATTCTCTTAGATTGCTAAAGAAGTCTTCATAAAGAAATAAAAATTGAGAATTTGAGTTAAGGCTTGGATAATGCATTAGAGCTAAGCAGGGGAAAAAAAGTAGAACTTTTCAGGCAGACAGAATTGCTCTGGATATGGGTTATACACAAAAGCTGAGATCTACCAGGAATTCTGTGATGGGAGAGTAGGCCCATCCATCCACCTGGTACAGGGGATTCGCATGGAAGGAGAGCTTGAGAAAATACAGAGATGATAGCACTTGTAGGTGCCACTGACTCAAAACTACACAGGTCCTTTCCTGGGAGATACTTCAGGGTCCTGAACTAGGAGCTGGAATGAAAAATATGTGCTTTGGGACAGTAAACATGGTGAAAGGAAAACACGTAGTTAAGACTAGAGGAATTGGAGACAGAAAAACCAGTCTTGAAGGTGTTGATGGGGTCTGAGGTCATGAGGCAGTAAACCAAGTTAGCTTTGAAGAAAATGGGATGAAATTGTTGGAAGTGGGAGTATTAAGGAAGAATGAATTTCAGGACTTTCAGAACATGTGGCAAACTTTATGGGCTACTCCAGTTTTCTAATATCCCTTTAAGGTGTGAGTAGGAAATAAATTTGACGCTGGTAGTATATAGCTCAGTGTCTCCATTCATGGTGAGGGCTGGCACTCTGCAAAGGAAATTGGGGTTATTCTTATTTGTAATTTTTCTTCTATTCTTGCACCAGAGTCTTTATCTTAGTCCTTCCTATATGCATGAAAATTTAGAAGGAACTGTTCAAAGATGACTGCAAATTTGGAAACAAATCCATAAGTTTTGCCCAACATT
The DNA here is from genome assembly GCF_002288905.1 of Enhydra lutris kenyoni. Taxonomy (NCBI): domain Eukaryota; kingdom Metazoa; phylum Chordata; class Mammalia; order Carnivora; family Mustelidae; genus Enhydra; species Enhydra lutris. Next base: position 33,682,085 of record NW_019154092.1, on the reverse strand, counting down.
TATTAAGAATCTCATATAGAAAATGTTATGTGAGAGAACAACAATGAGGAAGCACAGCTATTGTGATGGCAGAAATGTAAAAGTGGGTGGAAGAAGTCGGGCAGATGATGGAAGAAGATACACTTAAGTCCAGTATGTAAGTAGGATTTAGAATCTTCTGTTAAGCAAGCCAAAATTAATCTCAGGGCACCAGAATATTTGACTGGATAAAATAATTTCTGAGAGGGATGCCTGGGTGGCTCAGTTGGTTAAGCAGCTGCCTTCGGCTCAGGTCATGATCCCCGCGTCCTGGGATCAAGTCCCACATTGGGCTCTCTGCTCAGCGGGGAGCCTGCTACTCCCTCTTCCTCTGCCTGCCACTCTGTCTGCCTGTGGTCTCTCTCTCTCTCTGACCAATAAATAAATAAAATCTTTAAAAAAAATTACTTCTGAGAGCAGGTATTGCAGACAATCAAAAGCTGTTTGTTAGCCGATATTAACAAAGTGTTGTTATGCTGTTTGATGTCTACCTTAATAACAAAGGGTAGGGAGCATTGGATCACAGACTGAGGAATAAGAACTCAGATCTGAAGATAGCTCTCATCAAAGGAAGGAGGTAAGAAATAGCATAGAATAAAGGAGCCAAAATCAATAAAAGAAAAGCAACAACTGGGGAGAGCCAAGAAGAAGTAGTGGTATCTGGTTTTGGGTACCAGTCTAATAAACACCAGGATCAAAAACAAACAGGCTATTACTTGCATCTTCTTTAACATATATGCCTGCTTTTGTGTATGCGAGTGTTATTAGTGGTGATGTTAATGGGTAATGCAGGTTGGAATGCAGGGTTGTTCACAAGACTCTAGTGAGGCTGAGCAAATACTCAAAGTTTCAGAAAATTGCAGGCTATATATCCAATGTACAACTCTCCTCTGGGCAATGAATCTTTATATGAGAATATATGGCAAAAAGAGTGACACTGGAACCAAAGTGAAAAAATGTTTTCTTGCTTCGTTATTAGAATTCAAACTCTTACCACCATGCCATCCCAAATGCCTGTAGAACCTGATGGCACCACTGAAAATGCAATCAGGAGAGATGTTTCTCTTTTAAGGAAATAATGTCATCTTTCTCAAACATCCTTGAAGTGAAAACAATCCTAAAAAAGCAATAATATGAGTTCCTGAATGCCTTGGGAGAAATTTCCTTTTCCTACCCTCTAAAGAAGGCCTGAGAAAGCACAAGAATCTGAGAATTCAGACAAATAGTGCAATTAGGGGAAATTGCATGCAAAGAAAAAGTGATAGGATACTGAAAATGAACTTCATACTTTTACCCAGGGCCAACTGCAATGTTTCTTTCTCTCAAAAATATCTGGTTAAGAAGTCCCATTTAACAGACAGTGCTGGAATAACTGGATATCCACATGCAAAAAAAAAAAAAAAAAAAAAAAAAAAAAGTCTATACACAGAGCTCACAGTCTTTACCAAAATTAATTCAAAATAAATTACAAAACTAAGGCAAACTATAAAACCATACAATTTAGTTTTATGTGAATATAGATAGAAGATAATGCAGGAGAGAATCTATATGATCACTATGACTATGACTTTTAGAATGACATCAAAGGCACAGTCTATGAAAGAAAGAATTGATAAGCTGGACCTCACGAAAATTAAGAAAATTCTACTCTGCAAAAGATACTGCCCAGAGATCAAGAAGACAAGACACAGATTGGGAAAAAATATTTACAAAAGATACATAAAAGATAAAGGACTGATATCCAAAATAAGTAAAGAATTATTAAAAGTCAATAATAAGAAAGCAGATAGCCGATTGAAAAATAAGTCAAAGACCTTATCAGATATCTCACCAGAGAACATATGCAGATGGCAAATGGGCATATAAAAAGATACTCCACATCATATGTCATTACGAAAATTCAAATTAATACAAGATACCACTACACACCTGTTAAAATGGCCAAAATCCAGAACAGTGACAACCCCAAATGCTAGTGAAGATGTAGACTAACAGGAACTCTCATTGCTGGTAGCAATGCAAAATGGTACAGCCATGTTGGAAGACAATTTTGCACTTTCTTATAAAACTGAACATAATTCTTACCATATGATGCAGCAATCATGCTCTTTGGTATTTACCCAGAAGAGTTGATAACGTATGTCCACACAAAACCTTCACATGGATGTTTATAGAAGCTTTATTCATAATTGCCAAAACTTGGAAGCAACCAAGATGGCCTTCAATAGATGAATGTGTAAATAAACTATGGTACATCCAGACAATAAAATACTATTCCGTACTAAAAAGAAATGAGCTATGTCATTCCAGGAAAAGACATGGAGTAAACTTAAGTGCACATTACCAAGTGAAAGAAGCCAGTCTGAAAAGGCTACATGCTACAAGGCTACATGTATAATTCTAAGATGACATTCTGGAAAAGGCAAAACAATGGAGACAGCAGAAAGATCGGTGGTGGCCAGAAGTTGTAGGAGAGGGAGGGACGAATGGGTGGAGCACGGAGGACATTTAGGGCAGTGACACTACTCTGTCTGATATCATAATAGTAGATACACTTCATTATGCATTTGTTGAAAAGCCCACAGAATATAACACCAAGAGTGAACCTTAATGTAAACTATGATCTTTGGGTGGTAATGATATGTGAACATAGGCTCATCAGTTGTAACTAATGTACCACGCTGGTGGGAGGTGTTGATAATTGGGGACTTTATGCAAGTGGATATGCAATATCTCTGTACCTCTGTACCTTTCTCTCAGTTTTACTATGAACCTAAAACTGCTTTAAAAAAATAAAAAAAAAAAAAGTCTTAAAAAAAGAAGGCAGGTCATGTATTTTTCTTCTATTATTCCTTTTCCTAAGCTTTATGAGGGGGGTTAGGAGTTAAGAAGGGAAAGATTTCTATTCTTTTTCTTAAGGTCATCATGTGATTCAGTGACCCTTGGAAACACCCATGCTCAGCACCACCCTAAACAGCTTTATTTACAACGGATGGTTTGACCCTTATACAAAGACCAGACCCTTAATATTGTGGAAAGAGAAGATCTAGGTACTTATTTGTGAAAAACACTTCCCTAGGGCCCTGATAAAGGGCTTGGAAAGTTCCATTCCCAAGGGAAAAATTCTCAGAAAATTTTTTTTAAAAATTACATCTTTACATATCCTCCCCTATTTCCAATCATCATCTCTCTTCAGGGGCCAAAACACAACACAGTTTTTGTGCTTTCTCTCTAAACAGTTAAACTCCAGACAAAAAAAAAAAAAAAAAAAAAATTTCACATGCACAAATTCAACTCTGCTGAGAGGGAGTCAAGGATACCACATAGCAAAAGGTCTGGAAGCTCTCCTTGGCGACATGAACACCTAAGTCAGAGCAGTGTGGTGTGAGAGGAAAAGTGAGACAACAGGGTAGACAGAGACCAACTAAATGTACCTGTGAGTCCACTGATTACCCAAATGAACTTGGTCAGTTCATTCAAAACTCCTCTCTGTATCTGGGGAGTTTACAAAACGGGAGTAGGGAAGGGTAGGATGTGATGATCCCTTCTAACTCTAACATTCTGTGATCTTTCTGTCTCTTTTTTAGGCTTTTTGAGATAATCCCATTGATGTTTAGGCCTGTAGGGGGTTTGAGGGATTAATCAATATCCCTTTCATTCTGGAACCATTCCAGCTAAGCTCAGAAAAAGAAAGCAAGCAGTTCAATCTGCTTGTATATATCTGTAATATAGATACCGACACGCCCGTAGACACAAATCTTAGGCCTAATTGTAATTATGCATAGACTTACATATGAAAGAAAATATAGCATTAGAGATTTGAGATAAATGATAGTCATCTTTTTTTTGTGCTGCCAAACTGTTTTCCTCTTAGCAAAGTTACTTTCCAATCCTTTTTTGTTCTTTTTCTTCTTCTCTTTTTTGATATTAAAATGTATTATACTTATTATCAGACTCATGGTACATATGCTTTCCTATACATTATCCTATTTACTTTTTATAAGGACTCCATAAAGAAAACAATAGAAGGTATTATTTTCTATATTTAACAAAAGAAGAAACCAAAACCCTGATAAGAGATTTAGCTGTACTCACACAACTACAAAGATGAAGAACCCGAACTTGAGCCCCTCCCTTTCTGATGTATAATTCCTTATACTTACTGCAAAAAGTAAAACAGAATATTTAAACAATTATATATTTAAAGTGCATCTCCTCTGGCTCTGTAAACTTACAAAATCATTCTGATGTGATGGAAGGGAAAAAAACAAAAACAAAAACAAAAACAAAAAACTCTTGCTTTCTTCCCATTCAACTTTAAGAGAAAAAAAAAAAGCCTTCAAAGTACAAGAAAAGCTGGGATACTGATTTAACATGCAGATAAATTAAATATTTTTCTTGTTAAAGTCCAGTGAAGTGGTTGCTTTGTGGGCAATAAATTCATCATGAGTCTCCTCAGAACTCTGCTCAGCACAGCATCTCAGGATTACCTGTGGAGCAAGCATCATGGCATGGCATCTTTTATTTTAAAAGGCAAAATGTACACCATCCTTGTATTTTAAACCACTTTTCCTTCTCTTCCCACTAAATCTCTTCCTCTCTAACATATACGTATCAGTTAGGATTCTCTAGAGAAACAGAACCAATAGCATCTACCTATCTGTCTGCCTATCTATTTATCGATCTATCTACAGAGAGATTTATTCTAGGGAATTAGTTCACGCAGTTATGGAGCCCAGTAAGTCCGCCATCTCCAGGGTGAGTTGGCAAGTTGAAGACTCAAGAGAAGTGATTGTGTCATATGAGTTCAAGTATAAAGCTCTAAGAAGTCAGAGAGCCAATAGTGTAGTTCTAGTCTGAAGACCATCAGGCTTGAAACCTAGAAACCTTGAAACCTAGAAACAACACACCGGTTCAAGTCCAAAGGGGGAAAAAATTATGATGCCCCAGTTCAAAGGCAGTCAAGCAGGAAGAATTCTCTCTTACTTTGGGAAGAGTAAAGCTTTTACTTCTAGTCAAACCGTCAACTGATTGGATGAGGGCTTCACCCACATAAGATGGGTGAACCTACTTTTCTCAGTTCGCGGATTTAAATGTTGATCTCATCCAAAACACCCTCCCAGAAACATCCAGAATCGTGTTTGACAAAATATTAGGGCCTGGTCAAGTTAAAACACAAAACCCCGTGGCCTGGTCAAGTTAAAACACAAAATTAACCATCATAATTTACTTAGTGAGGGAAACCTACTGCGGATTACCTGAGCTGTAATATGTCACCAGGAGAATTGATCGAAGTTTAAGTTATCCTACCCTGTAAACAGAGAAAACTCTAGAAAGTTTCAAGAAACAGGGTAAGCCTCCACACACTGTACTTTTATCTTCCTTCTCATAGTCATTATTATGAGCTGAAATTTGTAGAAGTTCACTTGTTCATTAGAACAGAAAGGAAAAAACATGGTAACAGTGACTTAAAATAACTTTTGCCTACAGTAGCTTCAAAGGATCTTTTTCAAAAGCATATTTGAAAAGTCCAGGGGAAAAATGTTAATCTATCTAGTTCTTATACACAAAAAAGTAAAATTTGAGGTGGGTGCTTTTCAGAATATAGTTCTACTATTATTAAGATAAAAGAATCCATAAACTTCTGGGACTCAGATTGTATTCAGAGGGTCTGCAATGTCCTTAAAAAGAGCATGCAAAAATTTTCATGTCAGGAATTTATTTTTAGGGGATAATTTATTACTTTAGTCAGATTTTCTTTCTTTTTCTTCTTCTTCTCCTTTTTTTTTTTTTTTTAAGTTTGAGGCTTAAACTCACAATCCTGAGGTCAAGTCCTGAGCTGAGATCAAGAGTCAGATGCTTAACCGATTAAGCTACCCAGACAACCCTTTAGTCAGATTTTCTAAGGAGAGTGTACCACATCCCCAGAAGATAATATTTAAAATTTTCTATCCAGTGGTGAAGAATAGGAATAAGACATGGAATCTGAATAGGGGTATCATGTGGTGATGGTAACTCAAATAGGGCAGAGTCTGAAAAGATTATCTAAAACAACCTTGACTTTTGAGATTATCTGTGCTCAAATGTCATAGGACAGCAAAGTGTGGGGTGCCAAAGCAAAATGGAGCCTCTAAATATTTGTGGTCTATGAGGCACTGGGAGGGAACCTATACTCCAATTCCTGAAACTGCTTCTTGTACACACTACCCTCTACATTATGCTCACCCTGCACCCACGTGAAACAGCAAGAATCCCTCAGAAACCAAGCAAACATACAGTCAACCCCTCTGGGAGCAGGCTGTGAGAGCACTCACTGAAATGTATTGCTCTGTTTCTTACTAGCTGGGCCACTAAGGTAAGGAAAATTAGCTCTGTAAGCCTCAGTTTCTTTGGTTAAACATGGAGATAATTTAAGTTTCTTCCTCAGATGGTTATTGCAGGCATAAATGAAATAGGACACAAAAGGGAAGTATCATAACAGAGACAGTAGGTAGAATGTGCTCATTAACCTCCATTCTCTGCTGAAACCCCACTAAAGTGACAAAAAAAAAGTATCTTTAAAAAAATATACAAATTCACAAAGAGAACAAAGAAAAGGAAACATTAGCAATAACATTTTGGAAGCTGGGAAAGTCGATAGATATTAAATAATGTATGAAACCTCCAAAAGCTGAGTTCAAAACTGACAGCACCTAAGTCAAAGAAGCAATTCGATTTACACTGAATAAACCCTAAAACATGCCAGAATTGGTCACACTCTGGCAGAGTTGTTAAGAATCTCAAGAATTGGTGGTATTTCTGGGAGGGGGTTTATATAGGACTTAAAATAAGAAAAGCGGATAAAAGGGTGTTTAGAAGTCACTTCTCCATCTACTCAGTTTCATCTCTCTGAGTCCTGGGAATACTGCAGTGTTTGTTATCACAATGACTAAGAGGGGCTTCTAGCATTCAGTGAACTTGGATCAGTGATGATCTATTTCTGCACTATATGCAGCACAACAAAGAATCGTCCAACCCAAAATATCAACCAACCTGTCTCACTGCAAAACATTGATTTACAGTCTTCCCAGATTCCATCTCCTACTTGCCTAGGAGACTAAGTACCACCTCTCACCCCATCAGAAGATTGGAATTTTATGCTCTGAAGAGGGTGCTCAGTGATCTCTAGTCTAGACAATGTCAATCACAGTTGTGGAAAGGTACACTACTTTGCACACCATGATGTTGGGGACTATTGAAACATAACCACCAGAATTTCAGCCAGTTTGCTATTTTACTGGCAGAAGAAATCAAGAGATTTCTCTGGAGAATATGACTAGCTCATGGGAAAATTTCTAAATGTGCTGATATAGACAATTGCTCAGTGAAACAGACAAACTAGAATACCCCGACTGAACATTACAGTTGACGATTCCCACCCAAGAATTCAGAGCTTCCAATAAGTCTCTTAGTTTACACTCATAAATTCAAGTAGACAGCAAACAATAACCAGGAGAGAAGCCAGAACAAATAAACAAATAAGAACAAATGGGTGGAAAAAGAGACAATCCAGGAAAAATTAGTTTCTGAAAAAAAAATCTTCAACATCCATATAGAAGAGGAAGAAGTTCAGTGTCCAAGTGACTGTAGAGAGATAGATAATCTAGGAAATAATAGGAGGATAATTTGAAAAAAAATAATAAAACAAATATGAACTTTAGGGAATGGAAATTACAAGAGAAATTTGAAAAAAAATAATAAAACAAATATGAACTTTAGGGAATGGAAATTACAAGAGAAATGAAAAATGTAATAAAAAGATTGAAAGGTAAATTTGAATTAAAAAAAAAAAAAGCAAAAAGAAGAACAAAAGACTGAGATGAAAAATATCAGAGAAACAACCTGAACATTGGTACAGGAGTTCCAATGTCTGCATAGCAGAGCTTAAGAGAGAATGAGCAGAAGAACAGAGAAAGGAATTAAAACAAGAAACAGAAAACAAAACAAAGGAAAACCTTTGGAGTCATTCTTAAAACCAAGGAAACTGGGCACCTGGGTGGCTTAGTGGGTTAAGCCTTTGCCTTTGGCTCAGGTCATGATCTCAGGGTTCTGGGATCGAGTCCCACATTGGCTTCTCTGCTCAGCAGAGAGCCTGCTTCCCCTCTCTCTCTGCCTGTCTCTCTGCCTACTTGTGATCTCTCTCTCTTTCTGTCAAATAAATAAATAAAATCTTTAAAAAAAAAAAAAAAACAAGGAAACTGAGTAGCCATATTGAAAGAGCCTATGAAGCGTCAACGACAATGAATGAAAATACATCTATAAAAAAACACAGCATCTTGAATTGTAGGACAACAGTGCAAGCAGGTTATTTTTAAGCTTCCAAAGTCAAATTGGCATCCTATTTCTTAAAATGAAACAAACAAAGAGAAACTGAAACAAGAAAAATGGAAAAATGTTTTTAAAATTCCAAGATAAAATTATGTCCAACCTAAATACTATACCTAGTCACTATCAACTAAGAGTGAAGGTAGAATAAAGACATTTTAGGCATGTGAGACACAAAAACCTTCCCCCCTAAGTGCACGGTCTTATTGACATCGTGACACTCTTTGCCAGAAACAAGAAAATAAACCAAAAATGGAGATGCAGCGTAAGGGAAACACAGTTTCTGACCCAGGAGAGAGGCCAAGGAAATCCCCCATGCAATGGCAAAAGGGAAATTCCAAAAGACAGCTGGACAGCAATTCTAGAGGTTAATCAACTGAGATTGAAGCAAGTCAGGAGATGCCCACAAACATTATTTTGAGAACGGGACACAGAGGGAATACCTAAGGGATCTTCATATACTATATACTGGGATACAATTTCAACAGAAGGAGGGAAACATGGAATAAATTAGTAAAAATTAATAGAAAACCACAATTTAAAAAAAAGAAGAAACTGGGAAATTATTGACTTAAGGGAAAACAAGAAGTGATTTGATAGGTTAATTATTAAATATAGATTTAATCCAAATTATCACATAATCATTTTTGGATGATGGAGACATAAGAAAAGTACATATATTTGAGGGCAAAATGGGGTGAGAAAGACCGTGTTAATGTCTCATCTTTCTAAAGAATTACAAAGTAACTATATAAGTATATTATTTAGAGATATAAAGAAAATTGTGAACAGGTCTATTAAAAGACCCAAAAGTCACTTCCTTTGGGTAACAGAAAATACGAGGAGGAAGAAGGGGTCAGAAAACTGCTTTTTTAAATGACATATTCTATAAAACTTTGGGGAATGCTTATTGGGATTTTTAAAATAAAAAGTAGAAGCATGTGTAACATTGATAAAATAAAAATTAAGTTTAAAAAATTTATAGTATAGCATAGTGCCAACACATTGTAAACTGTCAATATTATTCCTCATGATATGAATAATTAAAGAACTGTAAGGGTTTGTTCCCTTAAGCACCTTAAATTTTCCTTTTTGGTACTACTTATATTATCCATTTTCTCAGTAAACTCTTTTGTTCCAGGGCAAAGAGGTATATTCCAATATACCATTGCTTGAATTATCACAAAATCCCACAGTCTGAGATTAAATTAATATGTTTGATAATTTGATACTTTATATACAGTTAAAATGTTGAATTAATTTTGTGTGTGTGTGTGTGTATGTGTGTGTGGTGAAAGAATAAGGAAGATATGCAAGTAAATATTGAGCTAAACCAAAGTGTGGCCATAATGTAAATTAGGTTTATTTATTAAGAATAGCACCAGAGAATGGTTAAGATCTAACAATATTTTAGTACATCCAAATGTGAAATAATGTTTATCTCATTTCATCTTCATTTAATCTTACATTCTATTTTAACAACCACTATTCTTATTTTAGCATAGAGTTTACTAATAATATTATCAGGTTATACCTAATGAATGGTTTCCATATATAAGACCCTATGTCAGTGCTTCCTCTGAATTACCTCATTTAAACCATTTTTAAAATGAATAAAACTAAGATTCAAGAAGGCTGAGTAATTCATCTATGCTCAAAGCTAATACAGGATGCAACCTGTTTCATAATCATTATTTGGACCCTGTGTTCTTTAGTTCTATATATATTTCCTCTGCTATAATTAACTTTTTAGTCTTATCTTCTGGGGAACAAAAATGAGAGTTCAGTGGACTCTTTTCTCCCAAACAAGAGTGTGGAAATGGTTTCAAGGACATACAGAGTGAATCCAGTAAGAAAGCTGGGAAGCATAATTATAAGAATTATATCTAATTCCTTAATCTTTATAACTTTTCCATCATGATTGTCCTAAGGATCAGAGTGGAATGAAGGCTGCTGAGGAGACGGGGTATCACTGCACAGCTAGATTTGTTTATCGAAGTGAATGTTGACCTCAACAAAGTGATGACATTAAGACATTGGTAGAGAATAAATTGATAAATCCTGAAGAAACTGATAAATCCTCATTTGTCTTGCATAGTTCTGATTTCTCCTTTAATGTCTAGATGCATCAGGATGGCCAATGACCAAAGGTAGCTGACATCAGTTGATTACTCTTGGTTTCGAAGTGGTTCTTCTGAGATGGATATTCTCTGACTGGTATTAATATGTATCACGAAGATACTCACAACTTGGGACCACATACATAGGTCTTTCCTCATGCCTCTTCCTCAGACTGTCTTTTCCTTGCTCTTCTAATCTTTCTCCTTTCAGTTCTCTGGCTCCAACCAGTCAAGTCATTTGCTACTGCCCATCTTTCTATACATGGTGAGTTGCCAGGTGCACCACACTAACCTCCGACTAGTGGGGTGATTCCACTCATCATTGTTCTTCTGGCAGCCCATGAGGAAAAACGTATGGCAGTTACAATCTACTTGGGATTTGTGCTCATATACTGAGCCAATCAACCTATGAAATAGTCTTTCTCTTCCCATGTTAGCTGGTCATATGTGGTCATCTTCATACCATCATTGGTGTGTGCCAAGGAAGAGACTCTGGTGCAACCATATTGGATGACACAGGCGTCTGGGACACCTACTGAAGCAGCTTGCTTGTGACCTCCACACTTCCCTATGATTTATCCTAGATGCACTACTCTTCTCTTAAAATAGATCACTGTTGATAATGTTCCATCTCACTAGTTGGTGGTATATAGAATCAAGCTCTTAATGGGCACTCCTGGTCCCAAGCCCACTTCATAACACATGGTCAAATTGTTGATCTCCTGCTTCATATCAAGCCAGCTTTCTGAAAGGCATACATTTGTCTGGTACAGCTGATACAGTCTTTCTCCAGAAACCTAGTGAGTTACATTGTGATTCTTCTGCTAGAGCTTTCCATATACACCAAACAGCATATGTTTCCACCAGAAATACTGTTCATACCATAGGTTGCAGAATCCTTTCCAATTCTGGAATGCACCAAAACTGACATCCTTTAGTGTCATCTGATATACATGTCAAAGAAATATTCCCAGGTGCAGAAAATGTTCCTAGAACCCAAAAAGACCTACCAGATATTATGTCTCCTTGTTAGTATGGGGGCAGTGAGGAATGTAATGATGTCTCACGCCTTAGAATATTGGACCCCAGAGACTTTATCGATGTGGCAAGTCTCTGAATCCTAGGAAGGCTTACAGTTAAGAACTATAAAGAATGCTTAAGATATTATCCTAATGTTAAGACTTTATCCTATTTTCAAGCTAAATTGTGACAGTTTTATAGATGCTGGATAAAGATGCAAAACTCTTGGATCAGAGGTGAAGAATCATGTTACTCACCACATAGCATGAATATGGTGTTTGTCTCAGTTTTCCTTGCAACAAAAACCAGGTAAACTCTGCAAACACAGTAGGTTTGCATCACAGCTGAGGTACCTAAGTTAGTGAACTGAAATCTTTGAGACTGAGTAGTAAGCCTGCCTTACTTACGTCCAGAAGGGGACTGTCTATATTACCATGAACAGTAAACAAACCTATCCTATATTTTGAGGGAGAGAGACACAATATTTTGCCAGTCTCTTTGGTACACAAAGATTCTTGAAAAGATAGTCTGGTACAAATGCACTCAGTGCCTTTGCTTGAAAACAAGCAGAAATTCTAGAGACCATGGAGAGTTGTCTCCCAAAAGGACTTTCATATACTCGCTGCTTCTTGTTCATCTGGTCCGATCTCTTTGGAGAAAGACTCAAGGCATCATTACCATATATATTTCCCATGGTGTTATAGGGTTGTTTTCCCTAGAGATCCAGTTTCTCTTTCAGTTAATTAATTCAGAAGAAACAAAGTAGATGAAGTCTGGAATTTGGGCAAGGAAATCGTGGTTTTTTATGAGGCAACAGCCCTTACCTTTCTGATGATCCATACTTGATTTTCTCTTTTTGTATGCATTAAGCGATATTTTTGTTGGCAGTCTATCTTGCCCATAGGGATATCTTACTCTACGAAACATCTCTGTAGTTCTCTACAGGTATAGATTTTCTGGCTGTCACTATGGTTTTGTTGCTTAGTATAATAATTGCACCCACTTGTCTTCTTACTGTTGAACACTGAAGCTTGACATTTACTATATGGGGATCCTGCCAACCTCATTTTTAGCAAGCTTCCTGTATATTAGCATCTCCTACCATCATCTATGATCTGAGCCTCTCAGTGGTGCTGGATCACTTTCACCAGTGTACTCCTCACCAGGGTTTCTCCCTGTGTCCTCCTGCAGAACATGAACATCTTAGTCTTTCTACCTTTATGCAGAATATCGAATCTCTGAGCCTACTGATCCCTTCTTCACCCATCTGCCACACTAGTTTTGTCATTCCTACATCATTTATTTTGGGCATTTCTTTTTCCAAATTTCCAAAGACAATCCTAGCAATATGTTAGCATGGTATCCCGGGATCCTTTCTAAGATGTTAAACCTTAAATTATGGAAGCATGCTCCTATTCAATAAGGTCTCAATTATCCAACTTTAGGCTCTATCCCTCCAGAATTATCACCTTCGGGATCTGTCCCACACATACTTTCCTAACTCTTGCCTGCATATGGAGGTTAGGTTTTTCAGCTTCTTCAAGGTAAGATCCCTTTCTTCTCCTAGAAGTCCCAACTGTTCTCTTAATAGGTTGTAAGAACATGTCTTTCATGACAGAAAATTCTGCATCATTGTCAGGCAGGTGAGGAGTGTCAACCTTTAACATAGAGGAGCAGACCACTTCTAAAGTCCAGAATATTCAAAGGAATTTGGGGATTCAGGTTTGTGTACCTCAACTCAGACATCCCCATTCTCTTCTCATGGGCCCACAACTCCCATTAGATTGAGAATTCAACTCTGCCATGCTTATAATTAAGTCTTAGGCCTCATTCTCAGTCTTTTCAGCTGTTATGACAAGGATGCTGTCTGGGATTTATGCTTAGCCTTTGGTGATGAATCACCCTTAGCCTTTCTTCATCTTTCTCCAAGACATAAATATTTCTCAGCGTCACCATTAAATTCTGTAGCTCTTATAATTATCATTTCCCCGTAATTTCCAAACACAGCAAATTCATTCCTTCCTGTTGATATACAACCTTGGTTTGACATCTATGAAAGTTTTAACAATTGCTGTATTACTACCATGCCAGAAGCCACCAATGCTCCAGAAGCCACCAGAGCTCCTATAACTACTCTGAGTGGTTGAGTTCTCATTGCCAGATTACCTGAGCTCCAAAATCTCATTTTCACAAGGGCCTTCTTTATAAGTCACTCCTGTTACCAACTATCATAGATTGGCTTTCAAGGAAACAGACTCTCAGTTGGAGATTTGCATATAAAAGTTTATTGGAGAGCATTATCAGGATCCAATTCTCACGGGTAAGTGAAGGAACAGTATTTGACAAAAGCTGGCCTGTTCATTATTAGACAAGGCTTTAGCTGAAACTGTGGAGAACTCTGAGAGATGAGATTGCTCTATAGAGTTGTTCAGATTTTCAGGCAGATGAGGTAGACTTTGACCAGTCATTGGACACATGCTATCAACAGAAAAGGGACAAGGCCTTGGGTGAACTGGTCTCTTCAGACAAGGGCCATCCATGGAGTGAGTCTCAGCTTAAAACTGCCAATCCTTGATTCCCCCAGCATCTGTGAAAGTGAGTACTTCATTCCTGAAGGGGAAAATCTGAACAACACAACACCACATCCAAAATAGCATCATTTAATCATATTCTATAACCTACAATAAAAACAAACATTGCAGAAATACACTAGTGGATGAATTCCATGTTCCTTTAAAATTCCATATCTCTATTTTATATCCCAGATTCCATGTCCTCTATTGTCAAAGGATTTTTCTCCTTAATAATTCTTCCTACTTTAGTACCACCACTGTCACCACTTAATTCCAATTCTTTATCTCTAATGACTATATTATTGCATGAGCTACAAACATATTCTAGTATCTTCTCTTTTCTGTCAGTAATGGAGGAAAGAAAAAAGAGAGACAGAAAGAGAAAGAGAGTGATTTAGAATGACAAAATGAAAAATGAAAAACTCACATACATCCCTTTCAGTCATTTCCACATTTCTCTGCTAAATTCTTTTTTTTTTAATTTTATTTTTTATAAACATATAATATATTTTTATCCCCAGGGGTACAGGTCTGTGAATTGCCAGGTTTACACACTTCACAGCACTCACCATAGCACATACCCTCCCCAGTGTCCATAATCTCACCCCCCCTCCCAACACCCCTCCCCCCATCAACCCTCAGTTTGTTTTGTGAGATTAAGAGTCACTTATGGTTTGTCTCCCTCCCAATTCCATCTTGTTTCATTTGCTCTTCTCCTACCCCCTTAACCCCCCATGTTGCATCTCCTCTCCCTCATATCAGGGAGATCATATGATAGTTGTCTTTCTCCGATTGACTTATTTCGCTAAGCATGATACCCTCTAGTTCCATCCACGTCGTTGCAAATGGCAAGATTTCATTTCTTTTGATGGCTGCATAGTATTCCATTGTGTATATATACCACATCTTCTTTATCCACAACAACAAGACAGAAGAAAGAGAAATTAAGGAGTCAATCCCATTTACAATTGCACCCAAAACTATAAGATACCTAGGAATAAACCTAACCAAAGAGACTAAGAATCTATACACAGAAAACTATAAAGTACTCATGAAAGAAATTGAGGAAGACACAAAGAAATGGAAAAATGTTCCATGCTCCTGGATTGGAAGAATAAATATTGTGAAAATGTCTATGCTACCTAAAGCAGTCTACACATTCAATGCGATTCCTATCAAAGTACCATCCATTTTTTTCAAAGAAATGGAACAAATAATCCTAAAATTTATATGGAACCAGAAAAGACCTCGAATAGCCAAAGGAATATTGAAAAAGAAAGCCAAAGTTTGTGGCATCACAATTCCAGACTTCAAGCTCTATTACAAAGCTGTCATCATCAAGACAGCATGGTACTGGCACAAAAACAGACACATAGATCAATGGAACAGAATAGAGAGCCCAGAAATAGACCCTCAACTCTATGGTCAACTCATCTTCAACAAAGCAGGAAAGAATGTCCAATGGAAAAAAGACAGCCTCTTCTATAAATGGTGTTGGGAAAATTGGACAGCCACATGCAGAAAAATGAAATTGGATCATTTCCTTACACCACACACGAAAATAGACTCAAAATGGATGAAGGATCTCAATGTGAGAAAGGAATCCATCAAAATCCTTGAGGAGAGCACAGGCAGCAACCTCTTCGACCTCAGCTGCAGCAACATCTTCCTAGGAACATCGCCAAAAGCAAGGGAAGCAAGGGCAAAAATGAACTATTGGGATTTTATCAAGATCAAAAGCTTTTGCACAGCAAAGGAAACAGTGAACAAAACCAAAAGACAACTGACAGAATGGGAGAAGATATTTGCAAATGACATATCAGATAAAGGGCTAGTATCCAAAATCTATAAAGAACTTAGCAAACTCAACACCCAAAGAACAAATAATCCAATCAAGAAATGGGCAGAGGACATGAACAGACATTTCTCTGCTAAATTCTTAAAAGATTTATCTAAAAATCTATCTTCTTTTTCTCCTCCTCTCTCTTAATAACTTCTTTACTCAACCTACTATAAAAATCTGATGCCCCTTCATAACACTGAAACTGCTCTTAAGAAGGTCTCTGACAACTAACCTATTGCCTGTATCAATGCCTATTTGTCTTTACTTACTTTAGTTAACGTCTCATTTAAAATAGTTAACCACTCTCTGGGGCGTCTGGGCAGCACAGTTCATTAGGTGTTGGACTCTTGACTTCAGCTCAGGTTATAATTTCAGGGTCCTGAACTTGAGCCCCACATCAGGCTCTGCACTCTGCACCAAGTCTGCTTGAGATTCTCTCTCCCTCTGCCCCTCCTCCCAACTCACATGCTCCCTCTCTCTCTCAAAAACAAATAAATAGATCTTTTTAGAAAATAAAATATTTAACCCCTCTCTTCTTAACAAAACTTTTTTCTCTCCAATCAGTGACAATACATTGTCCTGGTTTTCCTTATTTCTTAATGACTAATTTTTAGAATTTACTTTCCTGGATATTCCTCTTGCAATGGACCACTAAATGTTGGAATGCCCCAGAACTTAGTCTTGACATCCTTCCATTTAATATGTACATTCATTTTTTTAGAAATATCCTCTAACTATAAGGCTTTAAATACCCTCTATATACTTTTAACACCCATATTCCTATATCTAGATCTGACTGTTCCTCTAAATTATAAAACTTTAAATTACTAAATTACAAAAATTTTTCCTTTATGTACTTGGCATCTGAACTTAGGTGTCTACCTCAAATTCAAACACAGATAAAACAGAACTGTTGTAATCCATACAACTGTCTTTTTTTTTTTTTTTTGAAATGTCTTATGTAGCTTAAGCCAAAGTATAATTGTCTTTTTTATGCCAACCTTTCTTTCATCTCCCATAATGCCCAATTTACCATTACCAAGACCAACTGATTTTTTCTTCTAAATTAAAACTTAATATCTCCACATTTTTTGTCTATTTTCTGTATGACAATCTTTGTTCAAATCATTACCATCTCTTGGACTATTTTGATTAGACTTTGTTGGTCAACTTTTGCTCCCTTCTGTAAATTATGCCACAAACAAAAGCCATGATCATTTTGGAATTGTAAATCAGAGAATGTTTTTTCTCTGCTTAAAATCTTCCAATACCATTTATCTTCAATCAGAATAAAATATGAACACATATTTTGGAACACACAGGTCAGTATGATAAGGTGATGCTTGTCTTTTCCATATCATCCTATGCCTTATTTCCTCCATATTGGCTTCTTTCCAATCAGAGCCATGGTGGCCTGTAGTCAGTTCTTAGATCACCCCATGCTTGTTCTTTCCTAGGGCCACTGCATTGGCTATGCCATCTGTTTTAGATGACCTTTCAATTTTGACCACTACCAGCTCTTAAAATCTTATAATAACTGAATATTATAATTCAGCTTCCATTTCATCACCCTGTGTCAGAAAGTTATCTCAGTACTTTCTACTAAATCATGTTGGTTGTTTTCTACATTACACTCATTAATATATCTGATGTTTTTCCAATTTTTTTCCCTCTGATAAAATATAAGTTCTATTAGCTGATACCTTACCTGATCTATTTATTTTTCATCTTCATTGCTTTAGAATGTGCCACACACATAATAACTTCAAATATTTGTTTCAGAAAGTAATAGAAAGAGGAAGAGAGGGGAACTGGCAGGCACAAAAGAAAAGGAAGGAAGAATATAGTTTATTCACTAAATTTTGTCTGCTGAAGTTAGTTGCAGTAAAAAGTTAATGGAAGGTGCATATCATTGCAGATATTGAAATATACTTGATTTTACTGCCTTAAAATATTTTCTTCTAAAATTACTTTAAAGATTAGCAAAAAGAGACTATTTCTGGCAATGAAGGCATTACTATATTGTGCATATAAATGTTACTATGCTCAATGAAAGCATTGGATTTAAAATACTTTTTAAGTTAAAGTATCTTTGTTGAATATGATTTAAATGTCATATTTCTGAGGTAAGGGATGATATTATTTTTTTTCTTTCTGCTATTACACTGCCTTGCAAGTAAGTATGCTTAACAAATATTTGCTTAAAAATTTAATGACTATATAAACTCACACAATTTATCCAAAGTTCACTTGTTTTTTGTTTTTTGTTTGTTTGTTTGTTTTTTTTGAGAAACTCACTGTAAAGTTTTGATCATTTTTCTGCCAACATGATAAATGAAGTTTCTCTTTCAGTATAGTGGAATGAATCCCTACTAGGCTAAAGGTCATGTAGGTAGCAACTGTGAAGTCTGGATGTACACATACACATGTGTGCATACACACACACACACACACGCACACACACAAAATCCCTGCAATTTAACAGTTTTTGGTAGGGATTTAAAATTTAGAAGAAGGGACCAGCACCAGGTATTTCTTGTTAATATGGCTGCAGAATTAGGGAAAAACTGCTTTTGCAGAAAGGCATAGGATAACTGATATTCCTTTGAAAATCCTAATAACTTGGCATTGGCAAAAAGCAGAGGACAAAACCCAGAGCAACAGCAGAAAATAAAGAGAAATCCTAGGATGAGGGAATTAGAGAAGGATAGCTCAAAATTGTGTGTATGAACCCTAGCCCAATCTCTAGCTGAATCTTGAACCAGACATGTGGGAGCAGAATAAAATCAGCTCTCCACAGAGGCTGTAAAGTAACAGAACTGCAATTTGAGCAGCAACCCCCTGCAAATAAGACAGAGTTTGCAGTTTGAGACTAACCAAGTTAATTGTCTTCTGAAACAAAAAATGAAAACATACACATCCACTGGAGGAATGTAACAGAATCCACCTTCTCAACACAGTAACGTTTAATAATGTCCAGGATCCAATACTGAATTACTTAACATATGAATACAAAGAAATAAGAAAGTGTGGTTCATTTCAAGTGAAAGGATAATCAACAAAAGCCAACCCTAGTTGACACAGATGTTGGAATTATCAAACCAGGGTTTAATAGAGGCTATTATAATTTTATTCCCTGACATATAAGAAGATATATTTCTAATAAATTAAAAGGGAGGAAACCACAAAAGAGAAGTGACAAATATATATTAAATATTAATATATAAGTATATTAATAATATATAATATTAAATGATTAAATGTATATTAAAATAGTGAAAATTTTAGAAACAAAATAGAAGTTAAAATTGACTAGATTGTGGAATAGACATGACAGAACAAAGAACAGTAAACTAGAAGGCAGCCTAGTAGAAATTATACAATCTTAAGGAGTAAAAATATAGAAAAAAATTTTTCAAGAGTTCAAGGCACTGTGGAGAAATATTTAAAGTTCAACATATGTATCCCTGAAATAAGGAGAGGAAGAATAGGGGAAAATAATAGTCAAATAAATAATGAATCCAAACAGCTCCATTTGGGGAGAGAGCAGAAATTTTCATATGCACAAAGATTAGATAAACTCAAGAAAATATATATATAAAGAAAACCACACTTAAATATATCATAGTAAAACTGATAGAAATAAAAAAGAGAAGAGTATCTTAAAAATATCCAGAGAAAAACAACATATTATATACAGTTAAACATCAACTGAAATCGCTGTGAATTTTCCACTGGAAAGAATGGGCACCGGAGTAGAATGAGACAGAGTACTTAAGGTGCTGATAGAAGAAAAATATAAGAAAACGTTTGTCAATCCAGAATTTCATATCTAGTGAAAATATTATTTAAGAAATAAGACACTTTTAGATAAAACTTAGAGGATTCATTGCAAGTATATCTGCACTGTAAGAAATGTGAATGGAAAATCTTTAGGCTAAAAGAGAAATAATACAGGAAAGAAAAAAATCTCCGGGAGAATGAAAGCATAGTTAAATGAGTAAATATATTTCTAAAACAACTTTTCTCTTTATTTTCAATTCTAATTACTATAAGTGTTATATGTATACACACACACACACACACACACACACACACACACACACACAATTATATAACATATTATCATTATATTGTATATATATAAAACTTTCTTGTGACATTTATAATGAAGATAGATACAATACAAATGAAAACTATAGCAAAAGGAGAGGAGAAGTAAACAAGTTAAATGTTTCAATATTTCTGTTGAGGTGGTACAATATTCAAGCAAATCAGAATGTAAGAGTTAAACATGCATACTGTAATATCTACAGCAACTATTAGAAAGAATGCAAACAGTTATATCTAAAAAGATAGAAAAATTAAATACAATTCTGAAAAATATTTATTTATCTCAAGAGACGGTAGAAAAAGGGCTGCATATGAACAACAACAACAAAATACAGAAGACAATAGGGAAACTAATAAAGTATAGACCAAAATTCAACCATACCAGTAATTGCACTGCATATGCTATGCAGCTGTGAGCCTGAGAAGGTTGGAGTGGCTGTATTAATATGAGACAAAACAAACTTCAAGACAAAGAATATTATCAGAGGTAAAAAGGGATACGTCATAATGATGAAGGGTCAGTTTATCTGAAAGACATAACAATCATAAATTCCTTTGAACTAAATAACAATGCTTCAAAATACATGAAGCATAAAGGGACAGAACTAAAAGAAAAACAGACAATTCAACACTATAGTAGATGATGTGAACACCTTTATTTCAGCAATTAATAGAAAAATCAGACACAGGCAGTAAGTACAAAAATAATTTAAACAGTATGAAACACCTGTCCTCACTGGTGTTTATGGAACACAACACCCAAACAGCTGCAGTAAACACACTGTCTTCCAGCGTACATAGTACATTTGTTGAGATTAGCCATATGTCCATACTGGGCAGATAAATTTTCCTTTAAGACAATTAAATATTGGGAGTGAGAAGATTAACGGTATGAAGTACTGCACAAAAAGTGACAACATGGATGTGAAAAAAATAAAAGAGTTTGGGAGTGAAGAGTGAGCAAACAGAAAGCTGAACTTATAGATATAAACATGAATTCATCTAAGTCAGTTTTTGTCTGTTTCCCATGTTGAAAGAAGACCCTTAAAATAAGTACATTAAATACACAAAATAACTAGTCAGTAAAGCAAATATGTTTTCTTATGATCACTGACTTTATCCTCATAAAGGATATTTTTTTTCCCACACATTTAGAGTATATATTTTATTCACGTAAACTGTTCAGTGCTCTTTCCTTAAGTTACTCTCTAACACAGCGCTATGAGACTCGAGTTATTTGGGATTTATTTGTCAAGTAGACATACATTCCAGCATCTTTCAAGGAGTAGAACAGCCACAAAGTTTAGACAGACTGACATTACTTGTCTGCACCTGCTATTTTTCTCCCTAAGTCTTCCCTTCTATTTGGAAGTTCTCACTTTGCTGTGTGGAAATCATAACAGAGGAACAAATATAAACCGTGTCAGCCAAGAGGACAACTTAAAACATTTTTTTTTTTAATGAGAAGGCAATCAGAAAATGTTTTTGAAGTCTGTTTATAATCTTAATTAGAGCATTTGCTACCAAGAACATCATAACATGACTGATGAGGAGGGCTTTGAGATTAATGGCAACAAGCTTTTCTACAGATTTCAGAATTCTGCTGCTGAACAAGGCATTCACAGGTACTTTGGAAAAGTGAAGGTGTAGTTGTGCCCCATTTTTTTTCCATCAGCTCCACAGATAATAGGTAACTTCTTATGTCTGATCAAGACACGTTACATGTATTTATAATAGTAATTGGGTGGATGATCCCTTTGTAATAAAGAAAGGCACCAGCCAATAACTGGATTAGTTTTCTTCAACTGCAGATAGGTAGATGAAAGATAGATGGCATAGATAGATAGATAGATAGATAGATGATAGATAGATGGATAGATAGATGATAGATGGATAGATAGCTATTATTAATAGAAAAAACACATATAATGATAGGCTTGTTCTCTCAACTCCTTCCACAAAGACTTTTACCAAGCCCTGACCCAAGATATATTCCAGAGGAATTCCTGGATTTGATTGCTCAAGGTATATGCAAGAGTGTGGCTGTCTGTGTTATTAAGGGAGGGAACAGGTAGAGTAAAACATACTCTGATTTTGATTGCATTCTTTTCAGAGGTTTTTAAATCAACTTCACAAGAGCCTCTGGTATAAAAGCATAATGTCTGTAGCAGACTTGGTGCAAACCCAGACACCAAGACTCACACTGTGTGTCCTGGCATGTGTGTATGCCACAGTGTATCAATTTTTATTTATTACCTTAAAAATCACCTTGAAACTAAATGATTTAAATAACAGCCATTTTATTGTATTATAATTCTGTGGGTTAGCCATTTAGTCTGGGTCCAGCTGGGATTTTCTTCTGCTGGGATTTTCTGGGATCATTTATGTGGCCACAGTCTACTGGCAGGCAGCTCAGTTATGGGGGCGGGGGGAGGCTTAAGAAGACTCAGTTCTGCTTCATCCTCCACAAGCTAGACCAAGCTTCTTCACCTGACAATACCACGTTTCAAAGGAGTAGAGAAGGGCTAGAAGATTATTAAGGCCTGAACTTGGAAGTCATACGTTACTTCTGCTGAATTTTATTTGTCTAAGCAAGTTACAAAACCATCCCAGACCTAACAAGTAGAGGACTACACACTCTCTCTGGAGAAGAGAGGTGGCAGATTCAAAATCAAAGGGCCACATGTACATGAATAGAGTTTTTGAATTCTTTCTTGCAATTTACTACATATAGAAATTCTCATTTTCCACAACCTAGGTTGCCCTCAGATCTTCACAGAAAAATTCCTTCCCAAGTTCTCACAGAGGTCAATAGGAGAGAAAACTGCCAGCAGGAAAACACACAAAACAAACAGTTAAAAACAAAAATAAAATATTTCCTAATATACTTCATGTACTATTCAAATTTAGCACTTAAATATGCTTTTAATTAAATTCTATTTATTTGGATAACAGTGATTGTAGGCTCAAAATCTCTTCTTCAGCCAAAGGATTCACACTCCAGACCTATTCTGTATTTGTATTGTAAGTAAACACATTCCTGGCAAAGACCTTCCAAGTCACAGCTGATTTAAACATCATTTCATCTTGTTTCTGGCTAGATGCTCCTCTTTTATTATACTATTTCCTCTTTTCCATTAGGTTCACTCCATACCCCACCCTGATCAGTATCTCCTACAACTAATGAGACAACTTGTTTTAAGGCTGGCGTATTTACAGCAAAGAATTTTCAAATTCTTGTTCAACCATCTTGCAAGTATCGTTCTTTGAGGCACAAGTAATCCACTGATTCTATTTTATAGGATAACTACATATTTTTATTTTATTTTATTTATTTTTTGATAACTACATATTTTTATTAATTGACAGTGAAAATTGTCAGTGCTCCTCCATTTGGATCCTCTTGGATCCCTTTTAGAGGTTTTTTTGTTTTGTTTTATTTTGTTTTTTAAATTTTGTTTCTAACAGCCTGTACCTCTGACTCTCCCCACAGTTATGTCCTTGAGAAAGAGAGGGAGCTTTTCTTATGCTCACAAAAGTGAAGAATGCCTGGAAGTCTAGATCCCTGAGGCAGTCCTTAGTGAATAACTTGATGGCATGAAAACTCAGCCCCCTGACCTGGAGAAGCAATAATGCTGAGGTATTTGTTACACAACCCAATCCCCCTGTGGATAGGAGGAATCGTGTTCTACAGGACTTTGACTAAAACCATACTCTTACTTGGCTTACTTTGCTTTTTTTTTTTTTTAATTTAATTTAATTTTATTTCAGTGTTCCAGCATTCATTGCTTATGCACCACACCCAGTGCTCCATGCAATACATGCCATCCATAATACCCACCACCAGGCTCACCCAACCCCCCACCCCTTTCCCCTCCAAAACCTTCAGTTCATTTCTCAGAGTCCACAGTCTTTCATGGTTTGTCTCCCCCTCCAATTTCTTTTGGTTTTTTTGCTTGGCATCCCTCACTCCTTTATCTGTTTCTCCTGGGAACATATTCCCTAAGAGATCACTCTGCACTGACCTCAGGTTTCTGAGTGTGATTTAAGACAGTGAGCCAATGAGCCAAAGATATACTTTTTTTTTTTTTTTAATTAGAAAAAATTTACTCCTTCAACTTCATTGTCACTTTCCTGGCTATATTAGCTTGGTAATACCTAATGTTACCTCTATTACATCCTTTCCATACTGGTGTATTGAGTTGAGTTTTAGAATCTGTGCAGAGCAAAATGTACTCTTTTTTAAAAAATATGATGATAAAGAGCCTTTACTTAATACCCAAAACTATTTAAGAGTTACTGCCAGCATAGCACAGAAATTTTGTTATATCATATAAACTATCCATTAAATTATGCATTACATTAGCACACAGAAAAGGAAGCAAAATAATCTATAGGATTATTTGAGATTCATGAAACAATCCTTCGACCCAAAATATTTAATTCAAACTCAGAATTTCCATTCAGTCTGCCCTTCCTTGGTCATCATAGGAAATTCAACCATGCTTCTTACAGAATCCAACAAAAGATTTCCTTTACACACATTCATTTCATAAATATTTGATGCTTTTTATGTGCAAGGCACAGATATAAGTTGGCCAAAATGGGCTCCACCAGTGCTTAGGCAGTCCAATAATAGGAATCCAGAATGTTTCTGGACAACTGCCAATATGTGGTCAAACATAATTAGATCAATCACAAATAGATATTTCTAGTTCACTATTAGTTCCATCAGTTTCTTGACTGGTCACTAAAGTAAAAGTATTGATTGAGGCCTTAGTGCTGAGTACTATGAAAACATTGCAAGTTTTGGAGAGAAAAAGGAAATCATAGGCTTTGTGCTAAAATAAGCAATTAATTTAACTGATAAATTAATAATATATGAAACAATAATAAATAATCCGAAGAGCATTCTGCCAAGCCTTTAAATTGTTTTGTATTGATTATAAGATTAAAGAGTGGGAGGGGCGCCTGGGTGGCTCAGTGGGTTAAGCCTCTGCCTTCAGCTCAGGTCACGATCCCAGAGTCCTGGGATCGAGCCCCGCAGTGGGCTCTCTGCTCAGCAGGGAGCCTGCTTCCTCCTCTCTCTCTGCCTGCCTCTCTGCCTACTTGTGATCTCTGTCAAATAAATAAATAAAATCTTTAAAAAAAAAAAAAAAGAT
The DNA here is from genome assembly GCF_002288905.1 of Enhydra lutris kenyoni. Lineage (NCBI taxonomy): Eukaryota > Metazoa > Chordata > Mammalia > Carnivora > Mustelidae > Enhydra > Enhydra lutris. The sequence goes on along the minus strand of NW_019154092.1, from coordinate 33,656,872 downwards.
TAAAGAGTGGGGGCGGGGGGAGGCAATGAGGGCCAAATTAAGGAAGTCTCTATGGAGAATTAGCAAAGACTATATAGTATTGAAGGTGGCCAAGACCACTCTCGAGCATGATAACTCTCTAGAAGGACTTAGATAACTCAAAAAGCTGTTATACATATGGCTAGGTAAAATCCAGGAGAAACCGGGTGCAAACTTCCACATGTCCACAGCCAGGGGAAGTCTGTTTAGTTTTCCCAGCAAAAATGTGTGACAACACGTGTGGAATGTTGCCAGTTAGGGAGGCTAACCCATGCTTTCGTGTCCAGGGGCTCTACTGGGGCTCAGTCGTTATGGACATACGTCTCCCAGGTGACTGATCTCGGACTCCAGTTCCCCTCGCTTCTGGAAGAAAAACAAGTATTTACCAGACATCACATTGTCAGGATTAACTTACATGGTTAAACTCGTCTGCACAGCCTGACACCTAAGGCATGCAAAGCCAATCTCATTATCAGGGAGAATATTCCACTCCTTCAGAGGTTAGTTACCTCCCAGGTGTTGGTCAAGGGTCAGTCCTACAGGCAGGCCTTTCTATGGAATGTCCAGGGTTTGAGCAATTCAGTCCTGCTGAGTGAACCTTTGCTGCCAAAGAAGCTTGGAAAGAAAAGCTCACAAGTCAAAGTGCAATTTCAATTTAAAATATTTACTTAAACTTCTAAGTTACTAGGTACCCTGCCAGCAAGTGCATATCCAGCAGGACTCTCCATTTCCTGAAAAAGAATAAATGTATTATTATTGCAGAAATAAGTTACAGGGGTAGATAGCTGTGTTAGGGGTAGGGATGAGGTTGGGAAAATTGGTGCTGTTTTTCTTATTTGTTTGTAATAGAACTTCTTCATGACTTTGAGCTGTTTCATTATATCACTTCTATCTTACTTACCCTATCTCATCAAATCTTGTTTTCAATATTTAGTGCTTTTTGGAGGATGGAATATTTGTGCTTAGCAAGATGACATGTTGTAAGTGATGAAAAGCCAAAGTGTGGGGTACATGAAAAAAGCTTGTTTGGCTTCGAAATGTGCCAGTCTCAGCTAAATCCTAAACTTATCTTTATTTTCTGGTCTTCAAAAATGTACTATGAATGCCATTTGACAAAGAAAAGACAGTCTAATTCTATAGGGAGAAATAGAGTAGGAAAGCCCTCATGTCATTTGGGAATATGCATATTGTACAAATTAATACATTAGAAATGGATCCTGGGGGTGCCTGGGTGGCTCAGTCCTTAAGCGTCTGCCTTCCGCTCAAGTCATGATCCCCAGGTCCTGGGATCCAGCCCCACATCAGGCTCCCTGCTCAGCAGGAAGCCTGCTTCTCCCTCTGCCTGTGTTCCCTCTCTCGCTGTGTCTCCTTCTGTCAAATGAATAAATACATTTTTTTAAAAAAAATGGATCCTGAAATAATCAGTGAGACTTGAAAAAACAATTAAGTATAATAGTTTTCAGGGTGGGGCACCTGGATGGCTCAGTCAGTTAAGGTTCTGTCTTCAGCTCAGGTCATGATCCCAGTATCCTGGGATCAAGCCCCTTGTGGGGCTCTCAGCAGGGGTTCTCTCTCTCCTTCTGCCCCTCTCCCTGCTCGTGCTCTCTCTCCCTCTTTCTCAAATAAATAAATAAAATCTTAAAAAGTAAAACAGTTTTCAGGGTCATATTTGGATTACTATAACTCAGTGAACAATAAATAATGAAAATGTGTTAACCATTTCACATGCATTTTTTAAAGATTTTATTTATTTGAGAGAGAGAGAGAGAGAGCATGGGGCAGGGGATGGCAGTGCAGAAGGAGAGGGAGAAGCAGACTCCCCTGAGAAAGGAGCCAGATGTGGGACTCCATCCTAGGACCCTGGGATCATGACCTGAGTGGAAGGCAGACGCTTAACTGACTGAGTCATCCCAGCACCCCTTGTATGCATTTTATATGCATTTTATAAAAACAAAAATCAGTGTAACTTGGCCGAACATTTGAGAAAGTAGTTTATCTCCCAGTATGAAACAATAACCACACCTAGTTAGTTGAGAAAGTACAGAATGGCATAAGATAAGAGATTTCATTTATTAAATTAATTTTTATTGTACTACTCACACTTATGCATTATGCACAAATTTATGCATATTTACAGTACATGTATGTTGCAAATATATCCATTATTAAGTAGATACATGTTTCAACATGTACTTGGAGCCAAGTGAACAGGCAGCTTTATTTCCATAGCCTCTCTGGGGTCTAAAAATCAAGGCATGGAACCACTGACCTTGACTAATCTATATAAAATACACTATTCACCTGTTATTTTGTAAACTTCAGTAGATCACTATTCCCTTTCTTTTCTTTAATTGAACTAAGTTCTTTACTGCCCTGTAAACATGCAATATCTAATACTGACTTTGTGGCTTATGTTATAATTTACTTCCATCTAGCATTTGTTCTCTATAAGCTGTTAAGTTCAAATATTAGCTAACAGTCAGAATGCAAGTCAAAGACCTAGTACCTTCAGGTTATCCTACAGGATAGTCCTTTTCCTTTGATATTTCTTTAGTGTGAATTTTTATATAGGCTAGAGTTTATACTATGGGGCTTAGCAATTAACCTTGCTATCTTTCTTTTTGTTTCACATGTTAGTCTAAAAATCTAGAGAATATATTTCAAGGTCTCCAACTCTAACTTTCATTTGTGTTGTCTCTCCTTCTTTAATAACCAATTTTATTCTCAGTGCAGAGCATTACTGCTTATCATATCACTATCAATGAGGACATTCTTAGTGGCTATGATTTTGATAAATATGGAGTCTTCTTGATTCTCCCACATATCTTCCTGTCTTAAATTCACTTCTTTCAGAGTCTACTGTTCCTAGAGAAATTGCACTTGGTTCACCCTCTCCAATGGTCATTCTCTTCTCAGTCATTCATGATGTATCTTGCCTATATTTTCCATTTAGAATTAGATTTTTTTGAATTTAATAATTCTGGATCTTTTTACATACAAATTTCATTTCAGTAATTGCATTAAGGTAAAGCACAAGGTCAAAGACTATTTTTTTTAATGCTTTTAAGTATTACCTGTAGCAACTAGCACAGTTCTGTAAGGAAAGAGTGCAGTAATTATGTCATTTGGCCGTGATGCTGAGGGACAGATCCGTAAGGCGCAGTGGTGAGTATTGCATATCATGGAATATCGAGTGAAATCCCACCTTTTTAATTAATAATAAAAGTTAACATCATTATCTTTTATTTGTTTGCAATATTTTCTCAGGAATACTAATGTAAGAAGAAAGAAGAAAACCGTTCCTGTAGATAACTTTTATTTTCCATATGATGGCATAAGAGCCCTTCAGACCTGGAAGTTGACCAGTAGTCTGGCAAATAATGACTCCTCCAGCCAGGAGTCTCTGCCTCAGGAACAGCTATGATGTGAAATCTCTAGTGAAGAAGAACTATGTTTGCTAGAATTGTCATGGTTCTTGGATTTTTCTGTGTCTTTTTCACACACCAAGATGGTTTGTCAGTGCGTTGTGATTGTGTGTCAGGAGGCGCCTCATTACTGGTCTGCACGGAGATGAGAAGGAAGTGAGGGAGGCTGACATGGTTTGCATTAATTACATAGCTATCTGTTGTTCTTGCAACCACCCAAGCATATAATAACTTAAGTAGAGTTTCAGTGAGTTAGAAGCTTCAGCCTCGTGTAATGTTTTGGCAAGCTGATTCCCTATTATAGCACAGTCAGTACTTTTGTGTTAATCCTTGACAAAGAGCAATGGCAGCCACAGACCTTTGTTTTCTCCAGCTACCCAGAGCCAAGAGGCTATCACCAATATGCATGCACAAGAAAGGAAGTCACTGACTGTGCCCTTGGAGCCAGGGTTAACTCCTTTAGTCATTCAAATCTCAGGTACTAATATATTCTTTTTCCAACCAGAAATTTGATCCAAGAAGAAATATGTTGCACTAGGTGTGGTAAAGTAAAGGGGTTTAACTGTTTTTGCAAAGTCTATTAATAAGAGTCATCAGAAGTAACCAAAACTTCAGGACGCCTGGGTGGCTCAGTGGGTTAAGCCTCTGCCTTCAGCTCAGGTCATGATCCCAGGACCCTGGGATCGAGCCCCACATCAGGCTCTCTGCTCAGCGGGGAGCCTGCTTCCTCCTCTCTCTCTGCCTGCCTCTCTGCCTACTTGTGATCTCTCTCTGTCAAATAAATAAATAAAATCTTAAAAAAAAAAAAAGTAACCAAAACTTCTTTCATAAAACATATATGGTGGGTGCTGAAAAATGACTCACTGATGGAAGTTTGAGACTCAATGGCATAACATGGAAAATGAGTCTTTTCTGCTCCCAGAGCAATGTTGGTACTCAAAGAGTTTAATGACGGTGACAGCAAAAGATTTTTCTCTCTCAAAAGAAATGAAGCCGTGCCTTGCTTAATGTGTAAACAAAGCTCTTTCAAGTTTTTGAAAGTTGACATCTACTCTCTTCCATTGTGATAGAGCTTAAGTTATGACTGGGACGTAGAAATAAGAGAATTACACCTAAAGAGAGCAAAAGTCAACTTTGAAAAGGAAAATCCTGCTACATGGAGGGGCCTAAAGAAGTAAGATCGAAATGGTATTCTAGCTCGACATAGTAACAGCAGCGTACGGCATTTGTATAATCTCATTGTATCAGAGAACCTCAAAGTATTCATCAAATGAAAGTTAACACTGATTAATTAACCCACCTGGCCATCACCTCTCTGTTGCTCTAAAAATTGAGCAGCAGTTTCTCCATGAGAGACATTTTTAATTGCATTTATTACACTAATTAAGCATTCCTCATGCTTTAATTAAGTGCACAAATGTTGGGGCATTGCATCCATTTCCCCCAGAATAGAAAATTATCACCTCCAAGCTGAACGGATAAACTTGAGATGCTTACTAGCACTTTGAAGAAGAGAGAATTGAGTAAAGTTCTGATGGGAGAAAGAAGAGATAGATTTGGGAAACCTAATATTTCAGACCCAAAGAAGTAATGAAAAATTTCAAATGTATACATCAATCAAGAAATACATATTAAGGGTTTATTATGTGCAGAGCACTGGGATGAAGAAAGTAAGGATGACAGATAAGCAGAGTCCACATTGAAGCTCAAGTTTTGGGGAAGAAAATGCTAATTTCATTATTGCATTTCTGTCCCCAAACATATTCCAAAATTATATCAGGCAGCTCATAAGTTAATGTGATCAAATAAAACAAATGAAGAAATGAAGACCTCTGGGGGCAGAATGAGCTAATTTAAAAATATTTAAACCCTCTAGAGCCAGAAGGGAGAATATATGAAAAGCATGAAAGACTTGGAATCAACATTTCTAAGTCTGGATGTTTTATGAGTGTTTAATTGAATTATCCTCTTACAGTTATATTGGGGCACATTTATCAAAATTTCAGCAATTACTGGTTATTGTGAGCCTAGCCAGTTATAATGTGCAAAAAAAAAAAAAAAAAAAAAGCTCTTTGGTCCTGAATTTTGTAGGAAATCAGAGAATTAGAGCACCTTGTTCAACTAAGATGTTGTAGTTAGAGTCACAGACCCCACTTTAACTTTGGGAAGCTTTGCCACAGTAACCAACCTCGGCTCCCTAGAGACCCCATAGAGGTCTTAACTACCCCAATGATCAGCAGCATAAAAACTTCTCCATAGCTTGTTAGAAATACAAATGTAAGGCCCTCGCCAAGACCTACTTCATTAATATCTGCATTTTTAACAAGATTCACAGGTGTTTTCCACACTAGTGACTACACTCCACAACCATCACTTACTCTTCTCCATGGGAGATGGAATCAGTGTCTGCATTGAGAATGTAGGAGAAAAATCTGGGAATGCTTGGCTTGACCCTTCTGGATTCCCCTGTCATCCTTCTACTTATGGAAAGGGTGCTTTTGGTCTATATATCACCATGATGCCAACTTCTTGAGGCAGCCTTCTGCTGAGCAGATCTGTAATTCATTATCTGTGTCTGCACTGGACAGGGTAAGTAAAGTACTAAGACAACTTAGAAAACCAATGTGGCCACACATCTAACCCTAGTATTCTAATGGACTATGTGAAATAATGTTGGTAGTTTCATTTTAGATGTCCAATTTTTAGAGAACAATAGTAACTTCTAGCACAGATAGTTGCAGAATACAGTTGTGTGAGTGTGTGTTTCTTTGCAATGTCTCTTATCTCACCCCTCTCGTACAATTCTGTTCTCACTATTTCAGCTCACAGACCTTCATGTTATGGGATATTTCCACTTCCCTCCCACAGTGTCCTCCCTCTCTAATTTCTCATTATCAATACCATCATAATTTTCTTTATGAAATGTGGAACTTCGTTGGCATTTTGGTTTCAATTACTTTTCTTCTGCTTATAGCAGATGTTCTGTTTCAAGTTGCCTTTCACAACCTTTAAGTTACTTGATCCAGCTTACTTCCTCATGTCTTCCTCCATCATCATGCCAAATGTGCTCTATTTTCTAGATACAAAGAACTTTCTTGTGTCCCCCACTCCCAGTACAATAGGAAAGACATTCAAGCCCTATACCTTTGCTTTTGTTCTAATGATCTGCACCACGTTCTTTATCATTAAGATTTAGCTCAAAAGTCACATCCGGCTCCCTGGTTTGCCTGTTTCTCCTCAGTATGTTTAGGCTCAGCCCTTGGCACATTGCTTGTTCCTAATACTAAATAAAATTATGTTCCCTGGTCTTCTCATAGAGGTACTTAATCATGCACCTAGGATGTGAGACTCACCATGATAAGTTGTATGAATTTTTTCAGTTTTGCATCACAAGGGTCTCACCAATGAATGAATGGAAGGACGGATATATGAATGAATGAGTGTATAACTGAATGAATGCAATAGCCTTCACATATTTTTTTTTCTCTTAAACCAACAGAATGCACTATTAGTGTGTTTCTGTGTAAGCAGGTATAAATAAATACAGGTCCCTCATTTCACAAGCTGATTGTGCAATGATCAGGCCACAGACCACTGTGAGACTCAAGTCGGTGCCTTCCCACAACCCCCCGCAGCAGGAGCCATTCACATTTCTGTGGTTCCTCTTCATTGAGCAAACGTTTCAAACGAGAGGGTATTTAAAACTAGCTGGTTATAATTTACATTGTATTAGTCTAAAGAAAAACATATGCATTATCAAAAGTAGAATTAAATGATCATCAATGTAATTAGCTCTTTTTTTGTTATCACTGGGTTGATGGTTTCAATCGTATCAGTGGAAATTAGCAAAACCTTTATTTGTACAGAAATCAATATATTCATTTTGACCATCATGTGTGCATATCTTTAAATTAATGGCATTTAAATAGAAACTGGTGCATTGGGGTTGGGTTTTTGCTTCAGATTTAGACACCATAGAATGTAGGACTATGATCCTCTTCATTCACAGGGTAGAGAGACTGAGAGCCAAAAAACGGTTGGTCTGTCATTCTTGAGTGCTGACATGACTTCAAGAGGTTAAGACTTTGCCTTTACGATATACACACACGGAAAAGTAAGAAAGGACGTTTATGTGGTATTCATTAATGAACACCAGAAACAGATGTTAGTGTGGAATTACTTAGAGAGAAGTCAGGTATTTTCTGGAGGAAATAATAATGAATGAGATTAGACAGTTGAGGGTTTTACTCTGGAATTTTGGTTCAGCACATGAGGAGTGATTTAATTAGTGGAGAAATGATTTTACACACCCTTTTTTGTCTTTCTCCAATACGGTCTTCCTCCATATTGTCTCTTTCTTTTACTCTCAAGCACATGTTTCAAACCCACCTCCTTTTAGACCTTCCTAATTGTCAACCTCTCATTAAATTTGTCCTTTCCTCCAATTTTATAGTACATAGAATATGGAAAACACAGACAGCTTTCATGTTGATTTAACAAGTATTTACTGATCAATCATTATGCGAATGGTATTTTGAAAGGACTATAGAAACCAATACTCTGTACTGTGAAACAATATTTTCAATTGATGTATGTGCAACATTGGTCTTCTAACTTCCTTTTAAAAAGGATATCTTTTCTATTGCCACAACACCTAATAGGGATGAGTCCAGTTGGAAATCTGATTGATTAATTCTTTCTGCCCTGTCTATAGCCTCTTAAATACTGGTGGTACTTCCATGCATCTCACCATGGAGGCCAATTAAATGTCAGTGATAAATTACACCTCTTCTTGATTTTTTTTCTGGAAATAACCTTCCACTTAATCTCTTGACCTCTGTTCTCTACTCAGGATTCCACTGTCCCTATGTTTTGACTTCATACTGAGCTTTTGACATCTGCTTCTTTTCTTTCTCAGTTTGATAAAAAATGTGCTCTTCCATTTCTTGCTTTACTGACTGCATTTTGTCCACTGGGTTCTTTGTGTCCCAAGACTTCTTACAAATTCACTTAGGAATATTTCCCTTTGTGAAACTTATAATTCCATTTGCTTGCTTAACTCTCATTGGTAATAATAATCCACCGGTTTCTACATTTACAACCAGACAGAGAGATCCAGAGACATTAACGGAGGAAAAAAAAAGGAATGGAAATACTTGTAAGTATTTGCAAATCTGAACTTTTCAGGAAGGAAAATATCAGCAAGAACCAGAATAAGTTATTTAGGGAATTCTAGGAAAAGCAGTCTTACAGATAGTCTATTTGTGTGAAGGACTTAGTAGTTAATATTAAAAATGTGATGGGAGCCAAGTTACAAAATCTTGGTCATTCTTTATATATCCTCCAAAGTTTTTGAATTATTTGGAATGTGGTTTGCTAATTTTTTTTCCCTTTTTTAGCTTTAGGAGGGTGAAGATAACTCTTGCCCTGATTCACTGTCTCACACTCCTTCCTTGTTTTTAGAACAGTAGTTAATAGCTACAATGCAATCAATATCGCTTTACCCTGTATATCATCTCCCACACAGGCAATATTGCAAACTACTTTTTTTCTTTAAATAATACAGTAACCAAGTTAAATAATAAATAATAGCCCAGAGAGAGAGAAAAAATGAATGTTGTGTACAAAGAAGGAAAAATTGGCCTTTCTATATGATTTGAAAGGAAGTTAGGGGTTTATGAGGTAGAGGTCCAGGAAGATCATATATCATGGGAATAACCGCTCTCTGTTTTCAAGCTTTCTGGTGTCATCCTAATGTTACAGAAGCAGTTTTGAAATGTCACCATGAGATGATGAGCTTTTTAAGGAATACAAGAATTTGCCAATAAAGCAACATAGTATTATGTCATGGTAAAACACGTGGGCCTCAATTTTAACTCTGGAATTTGCATATAGAGTTTAATTTTGTGAATGACATCAACTATTTTTAAATAAGTATCAGATTGCGTAGAAGGCTCTCATATGGCAAAATACATTAAGGACCAAACAAAGGATCTGATAGATATGCTAAATATATAGAACAGAGAATCAGTATCAATATTGTTCTGAACAATACATAGTTATGGAAAATCATGGTCAACGTTCTTACCTGCTTAGGAAGTTCTGTTAGCCTACTATATCTGCCAGTACAATTTTTGTTGTACAAACTGTATTCATTTGGGGGGATACAGTTCATCTATAGCATCCCCTGAGATGAAGCTCCCTACAAGTGGTAATTGTTTTCTCACCCCTAGTGCCCCAGAACTAGTGTCCCATCCCCACTCACATTACTCCCTTTGAGGACCATCTCTATTGAGCTTTGTACAATTGCTATTCTTGCACTGTTACTTTCCTGTTGGAGGTTCATCCCCAAATTCCCCAAAATGTTTTATGCATAGTGACTGTTTCATAAATCTTCATCTATTGAAAAATCAGCCAGAGACATTACAGAGTTCAGATCCAGTAAGTGAAGAGGATATGAATCTCTAAGAATGTGAGCAGGAATTGTGACCATAAGATCATAAATTGTAAAAGGCAATATGCTGGCCAAAGGACATTGAGTGACTGTTGAGTACATTCACAGAGGGTGAATTTTCATCTGTACCATGGTTGGCTAGGCAAAAAGCTAATGTATAATTTCCAAGTCTGACTTCTGGATTTATCAAAGAATTAGTCAAAGAACCAAGCCTTTCAAAACTGTTTCATATAATCTGTGAAACACTTAAGATGAGGTAGAATGCATGGTTCTCTTTTGTCTTTACCCAAGACACACTGCCTGGAATATTTGATCACATTCATATTGTCTTTTCCATTTAGATTGGAGTCTAAGAGAGAAAAGGAAAAAAAGAAAAGTTTAACATTCATAATCCCCCCACTGCAAATGTAAATCCTGATGGATAATGCTCAGTTCAAGGTAAATAAAATGTAACCATTAAACTTGAATACTCAGTTTTGGAGTGCCCTGTAGGAGCAACATATACAATATTCGCCTCAATCATGTGCTTATTCCTGATGCAATGTAGTTGAAAAAAATGTACAATTTATTTTTGTCTAGTACATTGATGCTTACATTTGTTTTCATTTCAAAGAAAGGATGGAATTTTCCACACTCAATTGTAAGCTCCTGGAGATCAAGACTATGCCACATTTAACTCGTATTTCCAGGGACTAAGACAAGGAACAATGCATAGTAGCCTGGACTATGTTGAATGAATGAATGAACGAGTGAGTGAATGAAGCGTGTCACTCTAGATCTCAACTGACTGTTTTCTTCTTCAAGGATTGCTGGAGCAGAAAAGAGAAAAGGGCCTACAACATCTAATTCCTTCTTCCCCATTAGCACCATTTTTTCCTTTCTTCCTATTATGCCATCTTTGGGTACGTGAGAAGAAGGCTGCATGCAAAATGTGGAGGAGCAATCTATTTCTAGGTCACCAGGGAGTGACATGCCCATAGCAAACAACCAGGCAGTTAATACCTAAAGGCTACATTGGAATGTGACCATCTAAGAGCTTTCAGAAGCATTCAGAAAAGGGAAACCTCATGCAGGCTGAAAAGCAGTAGGAGGGATCAACTCCAGTGCTGCTTCCTTTTGAGCTCTATGACCTTGTTTACTAATGGAACCACTTCAATCTCTTTTTTCTCATCCATGAAAACAATAAGACAATACTTGCTGGGCTAAACTTCCAAGGTTGTGTGAGGATCACTGAGTTAGCTTGTGTTAAAGCACTTTGAAAATCATAAGCACTAGCAGGGATGTAAATGATTATTACTAGTTGAGGAGGTTTCAAGGAGGGTCAATAGTGTTTGAATATGCAGAAAGAAGGCAGGCATGTATTGTAAGCACAAGGGAGAAACCTGGAAAAAATGTCTAGAGGTATAAATAAATCTGCAGGTATGCAGAATTTAAGAGAGGAGCATCTTAATTGGTGCTTAGGTGAAGGATGTTGTAGGAAGAGTGAAAATTATGGGGGCTCTTCTTCTTCTTTTTTTTTTTTTTTATATCCATCTCCTCCCCCAGCTTCTCCACTTCAAATCTAGCAGCCTAGTCAGATATACTGAAGGCCAGTGTCTGTCCCACTGGTTAGAACATGGGCTCACTATTACTTAGTAAGGCAATTGCTCTGAATCCTTTATCAGCGCTGGTTATTCAACCCATCTCTATTCAGAAAAAGAAATGCAGAAGAGAAACAGTGGATTTTCCATCCTTGAATAGGTGTTTTGTCAAAGGCCCAAACCTATGGCAGAACAGTTGTAATGATTTTCCAAATCCACTCTGGGCTTTTCCATTAGTACTCATTTTCATCTCATACACATGGCTACCAATTCAAATAGAAAGTTGAAAATGTCTCCCCAAACAGGAAAAATTCTGCCTGAAGCCTGAATATACAACCTTTCATAATTTATTTTAGAATAAAGGAAGAAAAGCTACAACATTTCTACATATATTAACTTGCATGGAAGGGAGATTTCTCTGTGACACAATGACCACTAGTATTTTCTGAAGGAAATTTAGTTTGCTATTAATACAAGAGACCAGAAAGAGGAGAGTGTGTGCATGTATATCTATAAGTGGGGGTGAGGGTGTGGGGTCAAATATGGGAGGAAAATAAAAAGCAGAAAGCAGTTGCTAAAATCTAGTGATTTTTAGAAAGAGAAAATACTCCTGAGTCAAAGATTGTGTACTTGTGATTTGCTGCAAACCCTCCGACAGGCATATAAGGAGGTGGGAATTTAGCAAATAAACAAGGCAGTTTAGCCACAGAAGAAATGCCACAGGAATGTTAAGAAGATATCTAGTTGAGATCTTGGGTCAATCATTAAATCTCTCTGATCTTCAGTTTCCTTATCTATGAAATCATTATAGTATAGCCTCTCTTGCTTATTGTAAAAGGTTATTTTGAAGCTCAAGTGAGATCTTACATTACAAATCTGTAATTTCATAACAGAGATTCAGTTCAGTCCTTAAATACTGTTATTTATGGGTATGCCATCATTTGCAAAAATCCCGTTCACAACAACTTCACAGAAACCTGGTCCTTGAAGGTTAAAATATCAGAGGAGCAGTTTGATAAAGGTTTCAGCAGCACTTAGGTTGTTGGGGTTGCAAGCCTCCAAGATGGCCTCCTGAGGCCCCTGTTTCATAGTATTCCCACCCTTAGGTAATGCCATCCCACACTTGGCTAGGGTTGGTCTGTGTGACCAAGAAGTTACAGCTGAAATGATAATATGTCACCTCTGTGAGTAGGTCAGAAATGAAATGGGATGTCAGAGTTGGTCATCCTGAAGTCTTAGGGCTTGGGTGTAAGATGTGAATATTCTTTATACAAATAAGAGCCAGAACTTGCTGAAGACTTACTGTGCCCACAGACCTGTGCTAAGTTCCTCATTAAATCCTCACATCAACTTGTATGGAAAAAATGAGACTGACATTAAATCTTCCTGTGCTTCTCTGTGCCCTTTCTATATTAGATCTTAGCATTGGGTTTATTTGAGAACACAAGGGTGGGTCTATATTTGGAATTTTGGTCCTTTTCTACCAGTGCCTGTCTAACTCCTGAAGAGGTAGTTCCAGGGTGTGGTATCTTCTCTCTTTCTTTCCTCTGGATACGTTTTACCTCTGCTGATATGGACAAAGCAAAAGTAAAAATCCAGATCAGATAAAATGAATGCAAGAAGTGTGTTGCTTTTAATAAAATGGCGAGTTGTACCAAAGGGGGTACTAGCGTGTGAGGTCACAGCAGTTTGAGACAGTTTGAGTTTCTCAGAGAATGCCTTCCTTAGGATAATTCCTAAAAAGGAAAAGAGAAAACAGCAATGGTTTAAGTTTTGTAACATAAGGCATGCAAATATACATCCACGCACACACACGATGCCTTTCTTTCCTCTTTGGGTGGGAAGAGTGTGTGTAAATGTGTGTGAGCTGAGGGAGATTTATTGTGTAGACAGTAGATAGGTCATACTTCAAAGTGTAGTGTTCCAGGAGGTGCCTCTTCAAACTTCATTTCTCAATTAAATGGGGATAGGAGAATTATGGACATTAATCCTCTTTGAGCTGAGACAGGGATTAAAACAAAAACATGTTTCACCTAGTCAGTAACCCTAGGAATCCACGAGACCTGAGCTGCTCAGATCAAATTTATTTTGAGAGCTCACTGAAGTATTTAAGCTCTCCTTGATTAGATGGTATAATGATCAGACAGAGGAGTACAATGAGCTAAACTTTGCTGAGGGCTCGATGACATTACCAACATGGTTTATTCTCAGGCATGTGGCAATTTCATTAATTTATTCATTTTAATTTGGAAAATTATTTGCTCTAGAAAAAAGAGTTACATGAGGACTAATGTTCAATTTGTTTTTCGTGTTCCTTAAATGCTAATGATATGTATTAGTTTAGAGGGCCTGCCCTTTCACTGATTCCTCATCTTGTGATATATGATATAATTACAATGGCAATTGATCTTTGACCGAAACGTTGGTAAAATGGAATGGAAGTCGCTTTTCATGTGCCAAGGTTACAGTTAAGGACACAAGAAGCTTTGCTCGGGCTTGCAGATTGGCTTGCAGAGCTTTGTCTAACCCCCGATATTGATTGCTTGCCTTTTACAGTGCTGGCGTTCACCCACCCAAACAGGAAGAACAGGATGAGAGATTGCAAAATGACTCACTGTGAGAAGATAAGGTTAGGAGGCCGCAGAGGCAGGAGCAAAGTTTGTCAACACGGTTTGGTTTGGGAAGTTCCTGAGAAGAACCTAGCTAATACAAGCCTCACAACAGGTAAGAACAATTGGGAAGCTTCTGGATCAGGAATGTGACTAAACCCACAAGTCAGAAGGCTGCACCCTCTTCTGCGACTAGAACTTTCTGAGTCTCTGCTTCCTTAGCTCTAAAATGGAGTTAATAATAAATGAACAACACCTCTTAGGAAACTCTTAGACAAAAATTTGTGCATTGTTAGCGTGAGAAGGGACCTAGGAGGTCATCTAGGTAACATAGTCTCTCATTTTAGGTCAACTCAAAGGAAACTTAAATTACAGCTCCAGTAACACAGTAGAAACCTTCAAGCATGGTAAACTGTAGATTCTTTCACTTCTTTTTAAAAAGATTTTATTTATTTATTTGAAGGTGGGAAGCTAGAAGGGGAAGGAGAGAGATGGAAAGAATCTCAAGCAGACCCTCCCACTGAGTACAGAGCCTGATGAAGGGCTGAGATCATGACCTGAGTCAAAACCAAGAGTCAGGTGCTCAACTTACTGAGCCACCCAGGTGCCCCAGATTCTTCTACTTTTAAAAAAGGATTGAGACTTTTCAGCCATTTATACCTAAGTATTGATATTTATTTAGCAATTTCTTTTCTAATACTTGCTTCATCCAGAAAAGCCTTTGGAAACACTCAGCACCAAAGGGGAAAGGGACTCAGGAAGAGGAAGATGAAGTTAACAAGATTGTATTGAAAAGGGACACTTCTGGCATGAGACCAATTAGTGACTCAGTGGGTATAATACCTGCATCTTCTATTGACCTTACATGAACTTCATTGAGCAGCTCCATCGGAGTAATCTATATGTCTCATTGAATATTGATATGTCTAAATAGGTCACCCCCTCATGAAGAGGAGCAAGTCAGTGTTGAAGGAATGCTGCTCTGCTCCCAGGGCTACATGCAAGTCTAGAGTCGTTGGCAAAACAGACCTTATACCCAGACACATAACTGAAAATGAAAGGTGAAGTTAAAGAAAAATAATGAAAGTAGAATTTCTCATCATATAACTTCACAGTATTGACTCTTCGGAAAGACTATCAGTGTGCTGACTGGGTAAGTATCCCGAACAGAAGCAAGCCTCTCGAGTGAAGAACTATTGGATGTCTGAGTAGCATACAGTTTAACAGGGCAGCTGAGAAGCTAGGGCAGCGTTTGCCTCTGAACTACAAGAAAAAGACTCTGCCTTTTGAACTATACCCAAAACACGGATTATTAAGAAGAAGGTCACTTCTGAATATAGACTGTACTCTCCCTCCCACACACACATTTAACACATATATAGACTGGTCTCCCGACACTCTGCCCGCCAAAAATACCTTTAGAAAAATAACTTCTTCGATATTTGGTTGGTTTTGCCTCTCTTCTCTTGAGGAAGAGCTTGAGAACAAGTTGAAGGTCACTTCAGATTTTCCAAATCAATGATTCATTTAGCAATGTAGTCATGGCTTAGAAATGCAGCTGCATGGCCGAAAATGAAAGGAAATAGGAGATTTCTGCAGCCCCAAAAGGATCACAGTGAGCAGCCCACATTAGTCAAGAGCCTGAGCCAGGATTTGAAAAGACATGCTACCGAACATTGAGTAAGCCAGTTTCGTTTGATTAGACAATGAATGCTTACTTAAGAATATTTGTGCTAATGCTCCCTCTGATTTAAGTAGGTTAGACCTGAGTTCCCAACTCCCACTCATCTGTTTGCCAACAAAAACCATCACACGAGAGGAAATTAGCCATGATTTATTTTAAAAAGTAAAGACTATGGTTGGCAGGAGAAACATTTCTAAAACTTTGTAAAAGACTCAAGTCTCTTCAACTTACTGTATTGTTATGATAAAGATATCTTACCAGTTCCTGAAACAGAGTCTGGCCCTTGAGAAAGCATACATCTCCCTCCATCCTTGTATTACCTATAGTAAAAAGTCATATCAAAAACTATTCCTGGGGAACAGAGAGAAAATTAAAATTTAAAATTAGCATGTTAGAGGTAGGTAAATAAATCAGAAGCAGATTTTTCTGTAAGTACCAAATACATAGCAATGGGTGGTAAGTCACAAAAACAGACATGGAACATTTTGTAGGAAATAACATTTTATAAAGCAGGCTAGGAACAGTTAGTATTCTGAAATTTTATAGAAATGATGATACCAAAATGATTGTAATCAGCAATAATACTGATCCTAATACTAACAGCAAAAATAATAATGTCTATATTTCTCTCCTCCAGAGAAATGTATTTGCTAAAAGTCCTAAGTGAAAATGCCTATAAGTGATTTCAAGGAAAACAAAGTATTCTTATTGTTGGAAAAAAGTCTTAGTAAAATGTTGCTGTGCATCCACTTCCGAAATATTTTAACTAAAAATGTGCATATGTTTTAGCCACCATATTAATCAATGTGTGTATAGATTGAGATACAACTTCGTAAAGTACTTATAACCTAATATTTTATTTAGAAAAATTTTGGTCTGAACCATTCTAAATTAAACGACTATCTTAGTCAAGTGTGTTCAAAAACCTTTCTGGGTTGCAAGTATTTTAAAAATTTGAATATGATAGTTCATCATGAGTCTCATTCTACCTTTCCTTTACTAGTACTTTTCTCCTTTGAAGTTTGAGTTGTATTATCATTTGGCTAACTACTTCAATCTGTTCCTTCCTTCTGTCAATCTCGTTTCTGCAGCTGTCTTAAAACTCCTGCCCTCCTTCTGACCCTTCATACACATATGGAAGAGTCACTGAAAAAATAATACCATTGGAAAGGGTTTAGAACTTGCTTCAACATGAATGATTGGTTCTATTGATCTTGCTAAACTGACCTATCTGTAAATTCCCAAAAAATGGTTGCAGAAAAACAAACTTGGTTAAGCCATTTTTTATTGAACTAAACACACACTTGAAGTTACCCACATAAAAAGATCTACTTAATTTTAAGGATTATTATTGAAGTGGCTCCTGCATGTACAGTACCACGCTAGCACCATGCTAAGCCTTCTGCAATACGCAACAGAAATACAGTATGCTTCTACGCTAAAACATTTGTAGCTTGTTGTGGAAACAAGGTGTGTGCCTGTGTAACAAACAAAAATGTAATACAATGTGTAATCAAATACTAGTACGTCTAGACCACAGGAACAAAAACTATATGGTATCCGAGAATTACCTTTAGACAAAGAAATCAGGGAAGACGTCTCATTGGGACTTTGTGCCAAAATCTTTATCCTTTCTTTCTGGAAATTGTCCCTTTGCCAAATCCATCCATGTAGTTTCACAGGGAGCTACTATGTGCTTACGTAATTCAGCTTTCTGAAAACTGTGAATTGATTGTTGGATGAGCTTGTTATGCATGCTAAACCTTCCCTGTCACAAATGTTTGAGCTTTGGCTCAAGAAAGTTTTGGGGGGCGCCTGGGTGGCTCAGTGGGTTGGGCCTTTGCCTTCAGCTCAGGTCATGATCTCAGGGTCCTGGGGTCGAGCCCCGCATCAGGCTCTCTGCTCAGGGGGAAGCCTGTTTCCTCCTCTCTCTCTCTGCCTGCCTCTCTGCCTACTTGTGATCTCTCTCTCTCTCTGTCAAATGAATAAATAAAATCTTTAAAAAAAAAGAAAAAGAAACTTTTGGGAAGTCTGTGAATAGAGATAGAGGCTCTACTTTATACTTCAAGAACTGCTGGTGGATTTGCTTCCATTCATTAGATCAGAGAAACGTTTAAGTGGTCAATCGCAGCAAAGAAGGAAATATAAGGAAAGATGGAGAGAGAGTCTATTTGGATCTGAATTCCTAGTTGTCCTTAATGTTAAGTCAAATTCCTCTTTTTGGGTTCCATGTGACTCTTCATATCCTATCTTAGTAAAATGCCTTTTTCTTTGTCATTTAGATTGAGTAGAGATTCTTTTCTTTTCTATGAAGACTCTTAATACAAAAATGAATTTGGTTTATTATTTTAGACCTGATGCCTTATTCTCATTAGGAATATCTTGATCTATAAAGATTGGTTGGTAGATGTGTATTATTATCATTAAAATTACACATTTCCAGACCACTCTTGAGTCTGCTCTGTGTGACAGAGCAGTTGTGATAACTGCATAAATTTGCCAAGAGATTGAATTTGCATAGCCCAGCATCATCTCAGTATGAGCATCTGAGGGACAATTTCCTACATTTGTTCCATCACTGAAAAGTATAAAGTTGTCCTTTTTCACGCAATTTAAAAAGAACAGAGAAAAATATGTCGATGATTTCTTTATTTGTATCATACAGAAATACACAGATGTTTATTTTGTTTTTTTGTAAGTCTATAGGATAATACATCTTACAATTACTGAAGAGATGTGTATAGATGTTCACAACATCTGATTTTTTGTAAGGAGGGAAAAGTCTGAGAATGACTAATCAATGATAGCACATTCTATATCTATAGCTATACTTATATCTACATATTTAATCCAATAGCTCAAGTTAGCTTTATACAAACCTTGTATAATAATTATTATTACCCCATTTTACAAGTGGGAAGACATCTATACATACAATAAAAGAGTGTTCAAGCTTATAAATAAAGCAGTAATAGATGAATCACTAGAATTGAGATTTATTGATACAAATCCGTCACTTCCTTGAATTTTTAGGAAAACTTAAATAATAATAATAAGGGTAAGAATTAATTAGTATTCTAATATGTCATCCTAGAAATTGGGGTGCCTGGGTGGCTCAGTGGGTTAAGCCTCTGCCTTCAGCTCAGGTCATGGTTTCAGGGTCCTGGGATCAAGCCCCGCATTGGGCTCTCTGCTCAGCAGGGAGCCTGCTTCCCCTTCTCTCTCTCTGCCTGCCTCTCTGCCTACTTGTGATCTCTCTCTGTGAAATAAATGAATAAAATCTTTAAAAAAAAAGAAAGAAAGAAAGAAAGAAAGAAAGAAAGAAAGAAAGGAAGGAAGGAAGGAAGAAAGAAAGAAAGGAAGAAAGAAAGAAAGAGAGAGAGAGAAAGAGAGAAAGAGAGAGAGAAATCCTATTTCTTAGCCTTGGCAACTGATACATATTCTTTGGGTTTCTAGAATCAGAGAGTGGTCCTGTTAGGAGAACTTTGAGAGCATAGTTTATCTGTTCTTTTAGAAATTAGAAGCTAAGAATCAGGGCTTTTCCTCTGCTCCTAATGCTTTCCTGATAAAATAATGCGTGGCTGGATACTTATGTGGATAACTTCAGCATTTCTCTAGAAGTACCATGGTGAAGCCTTTATCTCCCATTCAGTCCCAAACCTCAAGAGGGTTTTTTCCTTCCCAGGTTTGTGACAGCAAACAATCTGATGTGTACAGTTTTCCCTCACTATGTGATTTATTGATTATAATTCTAAAGATGGAAAATCAGATGATGTAAGTTAAAATGTCTCATGTCAAAATCACGTATTTAACAGATTCCCAAGGGAGTATTAAGACAATAGGAATGGAGTTACCTTCAAACCTTGGCAGAGCCTCTACAACTCAGCACTAAGAAGAGAAAAAAAAAAAAAAAGCCTCTTAAATAATGAAACCAGTCAGTTCTTTTTTTCCTTTTTATTTATTATTATTATTTTTTATTTAAATTCAATTAGCCAAAATAGAGTATATCATTAGTTTCAGCTATAGTGTTCAATAATTTATCGGTTGCACATAACACCCAGTGTTCATCACATCACGTGCCCTCCTTAATGCCCATCACCTCGTTACCACATCCTCCCACCCACCTCCCCTCCAGCAACCCTCAGTTTGTTTCCTTTAGTTAAGAATCTCTCATGTGTTTTCTCCCTCTCTGATGACTTCCCATTCAGTTTCCCTCCCTTTTCCTATGATCCTCTGCACTGTATCTTATATTACACATATGAGTGAAACCATATGATAATTGTCTTTCCCTGACTGGTCCCAGTTCCATCCAAGTCTATGTAAATGGTCAGTATTCACCCTTAGCTCTATTCTTAACTTCCTGAGGGACCTCCATACTGTTTTCCAGAGTGGCTGTACCAGTTTACATTCCCACCAACAGTGTAGAAGTGTTCCCCTTTCTCCACATCCTCGCCAACATTTGTTATTTCCTGTCTTGTTAATTTTAGCCATTCTGAGTGGTGTGAGATGGTATCTCATTGTGGTTTTGATTTGTATTTCCCTGATGCCAAGAGATGTGGAGCATTTTTTTCATGTGTCTGTTGGCCACCATTTGGATGTCTTCTTTGCAGAAATGTCTGTTCATGTCTTTTGCCCATTTCTTGACTGGATTATTTGGTTTTGGGGTGTTAAGTTTGATAAGTTCTTTATAGAACTTTGATACTAGCTGATCTGATATGTCGTTTGCAAATACCTTCTCCCATTCTGTAGGTTGTCTTTTAGTTTTGTTTACTCTTCACTTTGCTGTGCAGAACTATTTCATCTTGATGAAGTCTCAGTAGTTCATTTTTGCTTATGTTTCCCTTGTCTTTGGAGACATGTCTAGAAAGAAGTTGTTGCTGCCGAGGTCAAAGAAATTGCTGCCTGTGTTATGCTCTAGGATTTTGATGGATTCCTGCCTCATATTGAGGTCTTTCAGCCATTTTGAGTTTATCTTTGTGTATGGTATATAAGAAAATGGTCCAGTTTTATTATTCTACATGTGGCTGTCTAATTTTCCTAACACCATTTATTGAAGAGACTATCATTTTCCATTAGGTATTCTTTTCAGCTTTGTCAAAGATTAGATGATCATAGAGTTGAGGGTCCATATCTGGGTTCTCTATTCTGTTCCATTGATCTATGTGTCTGTTTTTGTGCCAGTACCATACTGTCTTGATGACTATAGCTTTGTAATATAGCTTGAAGTCCAGTACTGTGATGCCACCAGCTTTGGTTTTCTTTTTCATCATTCCTCTGGCTATTTGGGTTCTTCTCTTGTTCCATACAAATTTCAGGATTATTTGTTCTAGCCTGTGAAAAACGTTGATGGTATTTTCAGAGGGATTGCATTGAATGTGCAGATTGCTCTGGGTGACATAGACATTTTAACATTTATTCTTCCAACCCATGAGCATGGGATGTTTTTTTCACATCTTTGTGTCTTCCTCAACTTCTTTCATAAGTGTTCTGTAGTTTTTAGATAACAGAACTTTTACCTCTTTAGGTTTATTCCCAGTTATCTTATGGTTTTCAGTGCAATTGTAAGTGGGATCAATTCCTTAATTTCTCTTTCTTCTGTCTCATTGTTAGTGTATGGAAATGCAAGTGATTTCTATAATTCAGTGAGTTCTTTACCTGGATACCTTCCCAAAATTGATCAGTTGGACTGTGTGTGTGCATACCTGTTGTATGTATGTTTTCAGTACATTGTGCAGGGTGCGGGGAAGTAGGACCCATATTATCAAAGATACAAATGCAAGAAAATGCAAGAAGTACCTCAGAGATTAAAATAAGCCAACTTTTTCTGGAAAATAAGTTATATGTAGAAGAAAAATAAAAGGTCATATAGAAAACAAGGATGGAACCATACTTTATAGCCCTTGAATACTGGACAAACTTGTGTACTTAATTTTGTAACAGTGGGGTATCATTCATGGCTTATAAATAAGGAAATGATAAAGGTAAATATATCAGATAGATCAAAGAGGGGGTGGCTGGATTAAGAAGATCAGTTCAGAGACTATTACAGTTGTTACACCTGACCTAGGTAATAGCATTGGGAACAGAAAATAGATGGATAGATGTGAGAGCTGATTCAAAGACTCCATAGGATTCGCCAAGTCCCTTTCTCTCAGAAACTTGTATATTTTGCATATAATTCTGGAGTCAGAACAAAACAGAACAAACCACCGCTACCACTAACAACAACAAAATATGTTGATTCTTTTAAGTATTTTGCTTAAGTCCACATGGCTACTCAGAAGCACTTGGGCCTCAAACTCAAGATTCTTGATTATTCTCCCCATATGCTTTTTGGTTGTTTCTTCAAGATGCTCTCAAGTCGCTAATGCAGTTTTTTACTGTTAACATATCAAACTTTTTTATATCCAGACATTTAAATTTTAAAAAATCATAACTCAACATCCTCCTGAGAAGGCTGAGTGCTTTGCAAATATTCTGTCAAAACAGCCTTCTGAGAAAGGGAGGCAAGGTATCCCCCCACCCTTGAATGTTGGCAAATAGAAAGTTACCTTTGATTCATCCTAGTGTCCTTTGAATAACTGTTTTGTTATTTCAATAAAGGTCAGAAGGCTTAATGCACAGAGAAAGGTTTGCTCAGGGTTTTTTCCCTTTATTTTTAGAAATGAACACAAATGCAAACCCTATTCACTGGTGGCTTTGAGATACACAGTTTCACCACCAAGAAGCAGTTGTGATTTTTAATCAGAAAATGAAACCCAGAAAATTCTCAGGAACAGACATAGTCTTATTTTGGCATTGCATCTTCAAAACCTGAGCTATCCCGAGGATGATAGACAAAACCAGAGATGGTTTTTGATCAAATTACAAATACCTTGTCACTTTGGCCACGTGGTTTAATTTTTCTTTGTTTTTGTTGTCTGTACTTATTTATTTATTTATTTATTTATTTATTTTATTATTATTATTTTTTAAGATAGGGCCACTGGTCTGAATCCTAGGCAGGGTAGATGATATAAAAAACAGGCATAACATTCTATTGGAGGGAGGCCCTACTAGTTGTATGCATTCTGGTCTTCATAAACATTCTTTTGCTCCCTTTCCACATCTTGGTAGGCATTTTTTCATTCTTGTTTTCAACTAACCCTTTTTGCCGTGATGTTTCTCTCTCTTCTGCTCTTGCCTAAGCAGTGTCTCAGGTTTAGTTGAGATGTTATACTTCTCCAGTTATTCTAAAAGTGCAAAGTCATCAACTTCACTGGCAGAAGTTGCTTTGTAAGATCAACAACAATGATAGAAACAACAGCAGCAACACATGTATTGATCACTTATTAAATGTCAGGCTGAGTTTTAAATGTTTGGCAAGCTCTGTCTCATTTTGTTGTAAGAAAGCTCTAATAGAGTGGATATTGTTTTCATCCCTATTTTGTACTCTGAATCAACAGACAGAAAGAGAGGTGAGGGTAGGTTACTCACTCGAGGTGAGTATATGCAGACTGCAATATTTTCTCTCTGGTTCCTCTGTTTTTTATCAGCTGCTATGGAATCCACTCTAAGAGCCTGCTGAGATGTTAGAAGCAGCCCTACATGTCTGCATTTTGAAGCAAGATATCGTTTATTGATGAATACAAACCCATCTAAGAAATACCTTCCCAAATGATGAAAAGCTCTTTTTCTTTTATGGGCAGTTTCTGGAGTATATGTATGTGGAAATCTTGTACAGTACATTTTAATTCTCAAAATAGAATAACAGTGAAGGAAGAAAACAGTTTAGCATTCTTTAACTTAGGTGTAAATTTGAGGGTGACTTGAGCTTTGAGTCTTTCTTCTTTCCATAAGTTATAAAGACAGTTAACATCAGTGAATTAACTTTTGTTTTTATGTATCTCATTTAATGCTGAAACTGGGGAGATTTGGGTAGCTTCCTGTAAAACCTATCATGACAGAAAAGAAGCTGATTTCAGATCTTCAAAGTGCTGGGCTGAATAAGTAAAAGAAAAGTACTGGCTGTGGATTAGGAGTTTAGTCACAAACCTTCGAACTATGGAATTCTAATTCCATTTTTGGTTGTGGTTCTCTAGGGCTCCAAGCACAGATCAAAGGCCTCTTCTTGTTTTCATTTTTAATGGGTTACTCCTTAAAAAGTAAAACCTACTTCACTCCTGGTTCTTCTACAACAGGACTCCCCTATGAGCAGACCCCAATTTCTCCACCACCACAAAAAGATGTGTGTGTGACCTGTGTGTAGATCAGCTCTCAGCCAGAATTACTCCAAGTCCTGCTGACCTACGTCCAGAGTGGCCCCCATCTGGATTCAAATACCAATATTCAGAACTTGGAAGCCCACCAAAATGGACCCAAGTCCACCCTGGCACTCAGTTTGGAGTTCTTAGACAATTTTCATCCAAGATCCTCCTTGACAGAGCCCTATTTGCTCTCTCTTGCCAACAAGAAGGGAAGAAAGAAAGAAAAAAACAGTTTCAGAATGCATGAATAGGGGGAAAATACCATCCAAGTGAACAAAATGTTAAGGGCAATGAATCCATTGCAAAATATTCATATATGAGCTTTCATTTATCCTTGACAGTGTGCTGGTATCTGAACCTTGTTACATTATTTAATTCCGTATTCATACACAAGTGTAATAAGACTAATTGTAAGACCCCATGGATATGTTTGGATGCATTTTTAACCACACTTATGTTTCTCCATCGATTTTATGTTTTACCATTTTTTTAAACATTATATTTTAAAATACTATGAATTGGATTAAAGTGTTCTCTAAAATGGATATTTAGAAAGTCTAAACATTGTTTCAATTGTGACAAAAAAGAATCTCATTTTGCTGGACTTATTTCTTTCATATGGAGAAAGTATTATTGAGTGACATAGAATGAACTATGAAGAACGAAAAATAGATTATTCTGTGTGTGTGTGTGTGTGTGTGTGTGTGTGTGTGTGTGTGTGTGAGTTTTTAACGTGTGTGTTTCCAGATAGTAAGAACTGGTTCCACTCTTCCAAAACTCTGGTAACAGAGGCTAAACTTTGAAGGAACACAGGGAAAAGAGAATAAAATCATGAAAGAATTCTACCCAGAGAGTTCTCTTAGACTCGTATTTGATAGTGTAATTATGTCCCACCTCAAAGTGGCTTAGATTTCAACAAGCAAAAGAGAAACCATTTTAAGAACTAGATTACAATTTATATCTCCAAACCATTAGCTAAGCACTATTACACCAGAAATAAAGATAAATAAATCTCCATGTATGTCCGAGTTGCAACAAACTCTCTCATCGTCAGACTTTTGTAAACACTATTGATCTTCTTCCTGATTGGAACCCATTCTGTGAAGCTTGCCTTCTTTCCCTCCTCTGCCCACTTCTCAGTCTTCTTCTCATTAATATCAGATATCAAGTTCAACTTACTGCCTATATTCTATTCAAGCACTTCCTTGATCCCCTTCTACCCACCAAAATATCTCTCATCTGGGTTCCCAACGTGCCCTACGGTTTTCCATTTGTGTCATTTATGACAATGAATTGTTTTGTTGTATCTGTGTTTGACACCAAACCATAAGTTCTGTAAGTCAGAATCCATGGGCTATCTTGTTTACCTCTGTGTCTGGCTTAATATTTTGTTTGTTTGTTTGTTCCAAGTTTTTATTTAAATTCAAGTTAGTTAACATATAGTGTAATATTGATTTTAGGAGTAGAATTTAGTGATTCATCACTTACATATAACACCCAGTGCTCATTACAACAAGTGCCCTCCTTAATGCCCATCACCCATTTAACCCATCCCCCACAGACCTCCCCTCCAGCAACCTTCAGTTTGTTCCCTATAGTTAACATAATCTCTTACGGTTTGTCTCCTTCTCTTTTTTTTCCTTCTCCTATGTTCACCTGTTTTGTTTCCTGAGTTCTACATATGAGTGAAATCATATGGTATTTGTCTTTCTCTGACTTACTGATTTCGCTTAGCATAATACACTCTAGCTCCATCTATATCATTGCAAATTGCAAGATTTCATTTTTTTTTATTAGCTTCATATTTGATATATAGTAAGTGCTTGATAAAATTTTCTCATCTAAGTGGGGAACTATTGCATCTCATGGTTTATTTTAGAACTTCCCACACCACACAACACTTTCCTATGCATTCACAGGGAAACTGCAACATAGACCACCAAGCTTAGGGTATTTCCCTCCTTATATTTATGCCATCCACCACAGGTAATCAAAAGCCAGAACATCTTCATTTTTTTTTTCAGGCTTCACCACTGAAAAGTTGGCTTTAACCCATGTTTTGATGCCCCGCATGATTCCTGATTCTTGTGTATACTACTGGCCCATCTGCCAGTGGGTTTGCCCAACCATCTGCCTGAGTTACACTGTTTGAATCTTTGCTTCAGCATCTCCTCAGAGCATTTCTCCTTCCTTCCCATTGTGCAATCTGCCCACTTAATATCACTTTCCTCAACAGCTGATGCAACAGCCTACCTCTGCTGTCATTTGAGAGCATCACGAGTCTGACCCCACAGTCCTGGTGTGGAGAGATGCAGCTTCCATCATACCAGTCTTACCTCAAGATGACTTTGAAACACTTTTCAGGCTATGGTGCTTCCCAGGGATGTCATCTTTTCATTTCAGAAAGATTTCAATAGCATCAAGTCCCTCCCTTACAGAAGTTCCAATGATGTGAAGAAATGATGCCAGGCTTTCAACAACTGTCCCCCAGGTCCCAGCCATACATCGCTCCACTTACTTCAAGTGACAGCCTCTAAGGAGAAGGTAAAATTGGCTGATGCCCAGAAAAGAAAGCTGGTCTATGTTGTTCTGGAACCTGAATGAAAAAAAGTAGCTCCAATGACATTTTGAAAACAATTATTAAGGGAAACAACCCAAATACATTCTCTATAGATTTATTTCCAAATGAGTGAATACCAATAATTCTCTTTTGTTTAGTATGAAAGTTTCAGAAGAGGTAGTGTTGGTATTTTCCTGCATATATATAATTCACATCATACATGCATGTATAGTACATAAGATCATCTTAGAAAAAAAATATGCTGCTACCCACTAATCTTCAAGGAAATCATCCCCCCTTTTTTTGAAATTCAGCATATATAAAAGACTTAATTTGAACACTACCATGGTTTAGAGATTTTGAGACCACATTAATAGGCATATTGAGGAAACCGGAAACTGCTATTTTAACTCTTATTTCTCAAGACATGACCTTAAATGTTTCTATGGGATCATCCCCTAAATGAACCAAGTTCTGTCAGATAGAGAAAATTATTCTCAGGAGTGTTGACAAGGGCAACAAAGCAATACAAATTTGGTCATGTCTTTGCTTTCCTCAAGAACACCCTTTCTTTGGTATGAAGAACAAAGCTTCTTATAGAGCCCTTGTCTTCCTGACTAAACTCATTTCAGGCCCAACCAATTTGGTGTCCTGTGTTCTAGTTCTACTCTTGCTAATACCTTCTAAGCTACTCCTTGAAGAGCCTTCTCTATCCTGCCATCCCAGGCAAGTCTAGACCATTTTGACCTGTACTTTTAAATTGCACTGTACTTCTCCACAGCACTCAGCAAAATTCTAAGTTAAACAATCATCTGTTTGCTGTTTTTCCTTAACTAAAGTTCAGTGAAGATAGAGAGGTTCTAGATAGACTATTTGCCACTTTATTACCACCATGGTCAATGTGTGGAAAAATTTCAATCAATATTTGCTGAATGAATGGACACCTAATACACTTGGTGTTTCATGATCTTCCCATGCTCTTTCTAACGTATTTTGTTTATGGTCTTTATCAAGGGTCAGCTGGGTGGCTCCACTCTTAATGTACCCAACCAGAAGATCAAGTTGGTGGGATGCTTCATCTCTTTTATGTGTCTCCTACCTACACAATTATTAAAGCTCATCTTCAGTCTCAGCAATTCCATAAAGTTTCATATGATCTTTCCCTCCAGAATGATTTTGCTCTTCTCAGGTTGTGTGCATTATATATTTTGCATTGTTACTTAACTGTATCATAGCTATGCAATATATTTTCCCACTGAGATGTCATGGTGTCTTTTTGTCCTACTTCAGCTTTTATTAGTACTTTCTTAGGTGGTCCTAAAACAAGTAACGTATGACACTAAGAAACACATACACACACACACACACACACACACACAGAGATGTAGTGTTATTTTGGTGATTTTGTCTCATATTGATGCCCTGAGGTTCCCACTAGCCATTTGTTACTTATACTGTGAAGTTAGTTTCTACATCCTGGCAACTTCTCACTTTCTCTTTAGGATGACATTTGGCCAATTTTTTTTATGTCAAATGACCTTGACTACATTCAGTAAGCATTCTCATTATCCAATTCTCTTTCTTAAAGAAAAAAAAATCACTGTCACAGAGATAAGACGGGGATACGTGTTGAATCAATTTATATTGAACAAATGAATCATTGCCTACATATCTCTAGCTCTCTTTCAAATACATAAAAGAGATAAAACAAATAGAAGAAAATCATTTCTCCTAAGTTCTACAATCCTATTGACAATGTAACCTAGGACACAAAAATTTTAAAGATATGTCAGCCAGGTTGGACTTAGTTATCAAGAGCAAAAAATTACCCAAAACTCTCAGAAATAAGACACATTAAAAATTATTTTTTGCTCATGTTGTTTGACCATCATAGGTCAACTGGGTGGCTCCACTCTTAATGTATCCAGTCAAAGGATCAGCGTGAGAGAGGCTCCATTTCTGTGTTTTCACAATTCCCAAAGTAGAAGAAAAGAACAACATGAATGTGCACTGGCTCTTAAAGTTCCATTGGCAAAAAAAAAAAAAAAAAAAAAAAAGCCAAGTGGACATGCCCAACCTGAAATAGGTGTGAAAGTACAATCCTCCCATGAGCCTGGAAAAAGGAAAACAAGGATCATTTAAAACATTCCACTAATGACCAGGACAGGGAGCAATTGCCAAATCTTGCAAAGTAGATCATACATTAGAAGAAAACTGAGGAAAAGAAAGGAAGGAGGATAGACTTTATAGAACAAAGGGAATATGGATCTTAAATTGGTAGTCAAGAGGGAATACATCATAGGGTGATTTTTTTAAGGACTAAATCAATGAAATGTAAAGTTACCATTTTCAAACAAATGTTTAAGGGAGAGAAGTGGTTGCAAATTAAATGAGTTCGGTCCCAAGGAGTCTAATAGCAAGAGGATACACTGCTGGGAAGACTGGCCTGGTATGAGTAATCAGAGTGGGTGCCAATCTTGCTTGAGAAGTATGGTGTCAAAGCATAAGGTATGGGCATAGCATCTGGAACTCTATTGAGAAGTAATATATGAAGTCAAGCACTGTGGAGTGCTGGGAGAAATGTGGTTCTGGTAACTCTCTCCATGTGGAGTGACACCCTACTGCAATGGACCAATAAACAGAAACAGACCCTCCAGGAAGTTGAACTGCTATAATGAGGGGACATGTTTCACCCCAGGCCATCTGGTAGAACTCCTAGATCTGAGGGCAACCTGAGGTGTTAACTGGGACACTTAGAGAACAAGTTAGAGAAGGAAAATCTGATGGGGTGCAGGAGTGTGTGCGTGTGTGCATGCATACATGCACTTGTGCATGCACACGTGTATGTGTGAATTATAGAAATTTGCAAAGTCTGTGAAAGAGCTAGTTGTGCAGATGGCTCGTGTTCATGAAGAGCAGACTAGAAAAATCAGATCAAAAGAGGAATTCCTGGTAATGTTACTCAGTCATTTGCAACGATGTGGATGGAACTTGTGGGTATTATGCTAAGCAAAATAAGTCAGCCATCTGATTTTACTCACATGTAGAATTTAAGAAACAAAACAGATGAACATGGGTGAGGGAAGGAAAAATAAAATAAGATGAAGACAGGGGGCAAACCATAGGAGATGCTGAACTCTAGGAAACAAGCTGAGGGTTGCTAGAGAGGAGCTGAGTGGGTGGATGGGGTAACTGGGTGATGGACATTAGGAGGGCACTTGACATAATGAGCACTGGGTGTTACACGCAACTGATGAATCACTAAATTCTACCCCTGGAGCAAATAATGCAGTATATGTTACATTGAATTTAAATAATTTTTTATAAAATAGGAATGCCTGGTGAAGAGAGCATTTCCAGAATTCATCAAACAAATGTGACTTCACAGAGAGTAGCCTTGTGGTTGTTTTGAAATACAAGTAGGATAAGTAGGTAAGGATATTTAAGGATGTATCTGCCTAAGGAAACCAGCCAAAGTGACCTGAGTGTAGAGATGCAAGAACATGCAGACAAATCAGATGTCTCTAGTGCAGAGGACAAAGCTGCTAAATCCCTCCAAAATGTTCAGATGATAGCAGTTGGGACAAGAATTACAAACACCAAGAAGAAAGTAGCAAGGAGCTGACGCAGAATCCCTGTGGCCATAAGAGAGTAGCTCCTTTGCAAGAGGACTCCAGCCCCTCACTCTGCTGACTCCAGTTTTTTTTTTTTTTTTTTTTTTTTTCCAAATGCTCCAAATGGAACTACTCCCACTCTAACTGGGTACCAGAAATTATGTTGTGTACATTTTTCCTCCAAAGGATCCTACAGAATCTGACCTGCACTCCCACAGATTTACTCCATTCAGTAATCTTCTTAGTTCCTGTTGATTTTTTCAAGGTTAGTTAAAAGTTAGATGTCTCAGGCAGCTTCATACAATGACTATAACCATCAATATGCTTAACTTGCTGTCAGACACGCAGCCAGGTGGGGCCAACATCCCCAAATGTGCATAGCCTTGTATGTTACATCAGGTTTCCTAAAATAGCCCTCTTCATTTCTACTCAGAATTCAGTGCTTGGTTACTTCCTCATCCCATATTGAAATGTTGCTTAATAAAAATGAATGCCTCATATGGTTAGATCAAAATTTTGACTTTAATTTTTGTTTATATCATTTGTAAATCTCTGCTAGATTTTAAAAGTTGCAGAAAATATTCTAGGCCAAATGTGGGCCACTTATTTATTTGGTAACCACTTATTGTGAAATGGCTGTGCTTTTTGTTTGAATAAACATTGGCCGTTGAAGGGTTCATAGTCCAGTGTGGAAATCCAACAGATGGACAAATAGCTGAAGTTCAGCAAATTCTGTGAGAGAGGTGTGATGGCCACACTAATGATGGTAGTGATGAAAAGAATTGAAGTCTTTGGTAAAGTCCCAGGTACTTAGAACACAAGCCCCAAATTGCCAGGACCTCTATGGTTCTAACTGAATGAACACACTAGTTCTCTGGTATTTTTGACATTATACAGACTGGTATAAAAAAATAACTTGGGGCGCCCAGGTGGCTGGGTGTGTTAAAGCCTCTGCCTTCGGCTAGGGTCATGATCCCAGGGTCCTGGGATCAAGCCCTGTGTTAAGCTCTTTGCTCAGCGGGGAGCCTGCTTCCTCCTCTCTCTCTGCCTCTCTGCCTACTTGTGATCTGTCAAATAAATAAATAAAATCTTAAAAAAAAAATAACTTATTTCCAACTTTCTTTGGGGCGCTGCTCCCACTATCTCAGATACACTTTAAAATTCACTGGCCCTCAGTTTCCATTTGCCGTCACATGAGGGTACTGCTTTCTCTCCTAGGTTTGTTTGAAGGACTAATCAAAGGAGGCAATGGCCTTACAGGAGGCTAAAATCTGGATGCCTCACATTTTGCTGGGGGCAGCCTTGCCTCTGTGGCCAATGCCTTCTTGTCTTCGATTATTTCCTGATTTATTATTCAACTGTTTATGAGTAATACATGGTCATCAGTGATGGCAGGACTAGAATGAGAATCTTGACTGCAGAGGTTTGTGTCAAACAAAGAGACTTGAGATAAGGGTGATTTATACACCATTGGTTATGTATCTTGGCCAAGAAGAGAAGAGCACAATCAATATTCTGTGTAATTGTTGATTAGTAGTACTATTTCTGCTAATTATATTCCTGAGATGGTTAGGAAAATTTTATTCCCCTAGAGAAAGCTGCTCAGGAGCTATTTCATCTAGTTTCTATATTGATACTATAAAATAAGAAGTATGGGATATAAAAATGAGAAAATCATTATTTAATCTCAGAGGTTCTTGTTTCTTCTTTTTAAAAAATTTAGCATCAATGTAATAGATACAAAGATTATTACTGAAAAAGAGTGTCTGAACTCTTATTTGTCAACATCTTAGGAAGCTGGACATTGGCTTTTGGCACCTCAGCTATCAGCTAAGCCCCAGAAAGAGAAACTGAGGAAAGAGCCTGTGAGAATGGGTTTCAATAAAACTCATCCAAAGGGTGATAACATCCTTGTTTACTAAACTTAATGAAGGTTATAACCTCAAGGTTATCTAATGGACCCCACAGCTAGAAGGAAGTCCCTCTTACTCTGTTTCTCTGTCTTTCTCTCTCTCTCTTTCTCTCCCTACCTCCTTTTTGTTTTGTCCTGCAGAAAGGGTTATCTCTAGCCATCATATCTGACCCAGTGGCTGGAGACATCTGAGCCCTAGAAATTCAGCTGGGTAGCCATGGTAATTCCTTTTTCTGACATTCTGCAATATTCATGCTCAACTCCTACTGACCGCATCACTATCACTCCACTCAGTGAACTTCTGGACTCTGACCTCCAAGATTTCTCCTTGCCAATACCAGTGCATGTTCCAGAGCCATTGTTCAGAATCCCCCGGTGGAAGTACCAGACTTTCTATCCAAAATATCTAAATTTCAGACAATTTCCATTTGACATTCGCTGAACAAGCTTATCATAAGCCGAAAATATAGTAACACCAGTATGAAGAAGCCTTATACCATTGGAGATGGCAAATCCAATGTTTAAGAACAACAACAGCAATTATGTACTTACTATATGGCTGGTGTTGTATGAAGTACTCTGCATACAACACACCAATGAGATAGTTCATATTATTATGTTCTTGTTTTAGATGAAGAAATCAAGGCTAAAAGAGTAAGTCATTTGCGGAGTGATATAGGTAATCAGTTGCAGGGTGAAGATTCAGACCCATGCCATCTTTCTTCAAAGACAAAGATGTTCACCACTGTACTTTCCTCTCTCTCTGTGTACCTCACCACAAATAACACTTCTCTTCTCCGTTTAGTTGGCAGGGGGTGGGGGGGGGGTTGGGGAGGAGTGGCACCCAGGTGCTCCAATTACACGATGTGATCATGTCATCATTCTGTGAGTGGGGCCACAGACTCTGGATAGATTTATCTATTTCTAAAGTATGCTGGAGACCCTTAGGTATAATTCCATAGTGGGCTTATCTGCTCCTGTACTTTGTAAGGTGTCATTGTCCTGTTCACAGCTCTGAGCCACTGTAGGGCATGGTGACAGTAGTTGTTACTCTCAGAGTCCACATGCCATCTCTTTCCTTTACATGTTCATAAAGATGACCCATATTCCCTATCCAGTGCAGCACACTTCTACCTGAGTGAAATCATCAGATTCCAAAGCCTTCTGGTCAAATGTAACCAAGGTCCATGGACTTCAGAATCTCTCTGACTCCCAGGATTCCCTCTTTGGGGTCCCAGTCCTTTACACATCACCCTCAATCCAGTGGCCAAGCCAAAAATCGGAACAAAATGTTGTGGCATAACTGTGCTTCATCGATGTCTGGGTTATCTTACTCTCCCAGTGGATCTTTGCTGAAGTATTTCATTCTCACTCAAAATAAAAAGCACTTTCTGTAGCAAATATGGAAACTTACTTAGTAAATGGAAACCTATTCCATTCTAGTTCCATCATAACAGTTTTCCACCATGTTAGCCACCCTACCCTTGAATGTCCTCCAGCGGAAACTTTGTGGCTGAAGTCTTTGAAAGGCATCCTCTGTGGCATGGCCAGCAAAGTTTCCTCCTAGAAATAGACACTCTGCTGTCCTGTCATCACTAAACCGTGTTCACTTGCCGGTGGCTCTCTTTGCATATTTCCCTATGGAGCTCTGTCCGTAGGATCATAGTGTCTAAGAGTGTCTCCTACATCTACCTTCTCCCATAGTAGCTGCCAGTGCATTTCTATATAACCACTGACTGATGCTAGGATTTTAGAGTGAAGTCCCTGGCAAATGGAAAAAATGACTAAAAACTCATCTTTTACTACATAGTATCTCCAATTCAGTGTTTGTTCCAGACCTTCAGGAGCAGATCTAAGTTTTGGGTGGGGCTTGAGGCCTGTCTAATTAAACAGTCACTTTAAGAAAAGTAATGTAAAATAAACAAAAATAAAGAAAGAAAAAAACCCAAACAACACAATATTATGGACAAAAATGTATAAAAATTAATATTTGTGTAGTATAATAAGAGAAATCAAGATTTAAAATTTTAATCTTAAAACCTTTAAAATCCCACAGGTATTACTATATATAGACACAGAGAATGTTATTTTTAAATATTTTTAATATTTAAAGTATTTTAAAACTTCTCATTAACATACTTTAAAATTAACTTTAAGTGTACAGTTTATGAATTTTAACAGATATGGATTCATGCAACTACTAACACAATGAAGATATAGAACCATTAATCGCACCCTATCAATTCCTCAGATTTTCCCTTTAGAGTTAAACATACTCCCCCAAACCCTAACCCCTGGAAAATACTGACTTTTTTTTCCTTCCATATGGTTTTACTTTTTCCAGAATGTCATACAAATGGAATCATATACTATTGTAAACTTTTCAGACTGACTTTTTCTCCTTAACAAAATATCTTTATGATTCATCCAAATGGTTGTGTATCTACAGTTCTGTATTCTTTATTATTGGGTGGTATCCCATTGTGTGAATGCACTTACAGTTGGTCTCTTCATAACATTTTCTCTACATTTGGGGACAACACACTATAAGACAAAGATTTTATAATATTCTTTCTAAGATAATAGAACATTTTCTCTTTCTCCTAACATGATTGAAATTTGATTTTTACTGCTAATATTTTTTTAATGTCTTCCAGTTATATCAATTTATTTTAGTAAATTTGGGCAAAACTTTCAGGTTATTATCAAACTCTTTCAAATTTCTTTATACCTGAGCAGTAAGGTTTGGAAGAATTTTTGAAGACTAGCTCTGGCTCTCCATATTTTTAAGTTTGTACATATACCTTTGACTTTTCTCCATTTCTGTCATCCTTTGGATGCCAGATACCACATGGCCAAATCATGCTGAGAGTCAGTCTCTGACCCTACACATTCATCACATCACTGCTCCCTGTGAGTCAGCACAGTGGGCAGTGGGAATAGTCCTGGAAGCCTAGCCTGCACTGGGATAGCTAGCAAGAATTGAATCCTCCGTGCAAGAGCTGCAAACCACAAACTGTATCTCACTAAATACAAACCAAACATATCCCCAACTCAACTTCCTCTTAACTGGATCCCAAAATTTCTGATGCCACCCCCAAAAGTAGGAAGTAGGAGAAGGGGAAGGAGTCAAAGAAGCAATACATAATGATCTTAACTGATAGGAGTTCAAATATCTTAATTTTGTAAATGTGTAAAACCGAGAGGTTCTGTTTTCACCATCCTGCTACAGCTGCCCTCCATGGAGACTAAGCCACAGTATTAAACCCTGAGGTCCAGGTGGTTTTGGACAATCCATTCCAATCCCATGTCACCCTCAGAACAGGGGCTCTGCTCTAAGGAAATGCCACAAACTTGCATAGTAGACCCTGTAATTTTTCTCATTGGTTTTAGTGTTGCTTGATCACTCTCTGCTTTCCCAGGCCTCTTTTACCTAGGGTTTAAACTGGTGACAACCCTTATTTATTGGCTCACCACTACCTACCCTTAGAAGGTTTTCATCCTCTCTCTCTCTCTCTTTTTTTTTCCCTCCTGAGAATCTTTGGAATATTCCCCATATGTGTTCCCAAATGAATTCGGTTGCCTAAGGGAATTATCAAAGTATACCTTGCACCTTTTGTTGATTATCTATGCCAATTATGTAGTGTTCCAATGGTCTTGGTAGGTCCCAAGTAACCCTCCTATATGAATGACTACCACCTCTATGGGGGTTCTGTTGAGTGTAGCCATTTCCCATGGCTCTAGATCTATTGTTTCTGGAGGGGTCCACTGGTATAGCCATCAAAAAAAAATAGCAGTGCTGCTATCCTGGAAGAAAAGTAAAGAAACATCTTGTTCCTCCCTGGTAAACAATGACTTGATTAACTGCTTTGAAAAATCAAACCAACAAACAATAACACAAACATCCTAAGGTGTTAACAAGCTGAAGGACCCTTATATGTATAATATTTCCCTTTCCAGCTGACATGTGGATGTTAAAAGTGCTCTCGAGAGACAGCTCTCTAGTCTTTATTTCCCCAAGAGGAATCTTCTGATTCTGGGAGGCATCTTCCACACATTATTAAGATGGATAAAAGGTAGTCTGAGTGAGAATGAATCTACTGCCTAGGGAATAACTACAGTGCAATGTGTGGGTGTGGGTGTGCCTGTTAATCAGAAGGGAGAGCTTTAACTTTGGGCTTTAGGACACTATATTTGGTCTTGTGTGGTTCAACGAGGAGATAAAGGATAAAATGTGTTACATTTGTGGAACAAGAAAGTTATAAAGAATAATCGTACGCTCTACGGTAGAATCAAGATTCCAAACTACTAATCATCTTGGGATCCAATAATTCCACTTATAGACATTGATTCTGAGAAAATAATCAGCAAAGTAAGTGACTATTTGTATACCAGAATGTTCAAGCATGATTTATGAAAGCAAATGTTGTGAGAGAGCTAATAGTCACTGCGTTAGTTCAGAAGGAAGATCAGAGCAAAGTACCACAGACAGGTGGCTTAAGCAAGAGACACTTATTTTCTCACATTTCTGGGGGCTGGAAGTCTAAAATCAAAGTGTTGGAAAGGGTGGTTTCTTCTACGTCTTCTCTCCTTTGCTTATAGATCATCTTCTCCCTTTGTCTTCATGTGGCCTTCCTCTGTGTGCCTCTGAGTCCTACTCTCCCATTCTCATAAGGATACCAGTCATTTTGCATTAGGTCCCACCCTAATCCCATTGTAATTTATTACCTCTTTAAAGATCTTATCACCAAATATAGCTCCATCCTGAGATTCTGGGGGTTAGGACTTCAACATGGATTAGAAGGGAAACAATTTAGTCCATAACAGTCGCACAGTTGGAAATCCATTAAAATAGTTATGGTATGTGTACTTTATACTCTGCAGCTACTAGAATTATATTTTGGGAATATTTAAGGGTGTAAGAAAATGTTCCTGGCAAAAAGTTAATCTTAAAAATGGGTTATAAAATTATTTAGAATGTAGAACTAATTTTATTAAATTATACAAAAACCCCTCAGATCTATAATGTATGTTTTACATTTACCTTATTCTTGTCCCATCTGTTCACATGAACCTAACAATTATACCAAATCTCACTGTCACAGTTTCTGAAGATTGTGTGGGAGCGTTTTGTGGATGCTCCGTTCAAAGTCATCATCTAAAGTCTTCTCTAAACCTGATCAAGTAGGGCTCTGGCCTGCCCTACTGGCCAAGTAATCCCTTCTGCTATTCCATCAGACAGAGCATCTTCCCTTCAGAAGCCACTATCCCTCCTGGCATGACGGGGATGCTGACATTCTTCTCTAGGCATCATAGTTCACTATGCTCCGTTTCTCTCTGTATCCAGTGTCAGCGCTCCAGGCTCTGGTTGGGCCCGATGTTCTCTGGCTACCCTCTCAGGACCTTGTGACACCACTTAGCTCTCTGAAGGCCAAGGTTGAGTATTACTTTCTGGTGAAGTGGGAAAGGGGTTCCCATTCCCAGTGTTGCCAGTTGTGTTGCTTGAGTTCTGACAGCATACAGAATTGTAGGTAAAATAGCACTTTCTGTTCAAAGTACATGTCATGTGATCCCTACAGCTCATTAACATGAGTCAAATGGGGATTAGGTTGGGAGATAACTCAAGAGACAGTCACTTCTAACTGAAGGATTTCTAATTCACACTGTGGTGCTTGCATCCTTCATCTTTCCAGGAGGTTCCAGAGATTTCATGAGGTTTATTGGATATCTTAAATTTTTACTTAGACCCAAACTGACATGCCTGATATATATGTATTTGTGTTGGTATCATCATTTGTTCTAAGTAATTTAACTGATTATATGTACATATATCCATTATAGGCATAGATCCTATCTATCATCTATCTATCTATGTATCTACCTACCTATATAGATACAGATCTATCTATCTATTTATCTATCTATCTACAGAGAGAAGTACTAACTGCTATTTCTTCTGGGCTATGTAATCATGGGTATCTGGTTTTCTCTTCTATACCTTTTAGTCTAGAATTTTTCTTCAGCAAGAATTTATTATTTTTTTCCTATTTTATTTTAGATCTCTAAAATAGGGAGAAAATACTATCAACAAAGAAGTGATAATAGAGCAAAAATTCAAAAGGCCAGAACTGATCATTTCAATTTTACCAAAATTTCAATTTTACCAAATTTAAAGTTCTTACTTTACTTAAAAAATGATTTGCCCTTGTATAAGATAAAGAAATCTGGTTTGTTTTCAAATGTCTGCAAGGTCCTGAGATTTTCATTGTTCTGAGCATGGAAAGAGCCCGTATCCAGAGGCGAGTCCAAGGAAACACCTCCAACTGGACACAGTGCCTCCATAGGAGACAGCAAGAACCCCAGCCATCATTAACCTGAAGTAGAGAGGACTTGAACGTCTTAGAAGTTTTCACATATGTGATGGGCTGCCTCAGGGGACAGGAATTAAGTGGATTTATTGGATAGGTATATCTAGAGGGCAAAACTAAGATCAATATTTTCTTCCTTATAATGCAAGTATATTGATGGCCCAGTATATGCCAAGCATTGGAGTTAAGAGGAATGAAACAAATAAATGCTATAGAAGCAGATATGTGCTCAATAATTTTTAAAAGGAACCTAACAGTTTTTATTAATAGAACAGTTTGTTTTAATGCAGTAAGTCTCCCACCCTTCAGATGTTGTGAGCAAGACTGTCTGACCATCTCCGAAGGATGCGAGATCAGATATTTCTGAGCCCGGGGACCCTAGAACTGTGTTTCACCAAGTTTACTCTTAAGCAAAATCACCCAGAAGTCTCGTGAAACAAAGACTACTGGCAACAGCCCCAGAGACTCTGATTCAGCCTAAAATTTCCATTTCAAACAAGCCTCTTGGACATACTGATGCCGCTGGTCCACAGACCACCCTTGAAGCAGTACTGACTGAGGTTAGGCTATGACAGTGTCTTCTTCTTCCAAGATCAGTAACTCTTAAGACTACAGACAGAGAAAAATGTCCACTTCCTCAAGGTATTGACCACAGCGTGGCCCTCAAAGAAGAAGGACAGCTAGGAAGGGAAAGAAACACAACCTGATCAAAAGCAGAAACTGCCCAAAGTGATATACCTGTTTCTGGGCCTGTGAGATATGTAGAAGACAAAGTTTCAAGCAAGCGTCCCCCGACCAGTCCTGCAAAATGATTTCAAATACGAATTTTTTTCAAAGATCCCCAATTACGCTCTACACAGCTCTTAGATTGCACTGACAAAGCTTTAAAAAATGATGCATTTACTACACGCCGGCAGCAGTCTCTGGAGCTGAAGCCTCCGTTTTCGTGATGTGTCGCAGCTGGTTTTAGGGCTGCGTTGAAAGTTTCCAGCTTTGGCACGACCGAGCATTAACTCAGCATTAAGCAGAAGCTTTCACACTGGAGACTACAAACTTGGATGGATTAAATACACATTTTGAATATCTCACAAAATACTAGCAGTAAGGGGGATATAGAGATTTTCAAAAGGAAAGAGCGAGAGAGGAAATAAAGAGCGTGCAATGCAAATGAGAAGACACATTGGTCTGGCAAATCCTAGCTCTCCCACCTTCCCTCAGCTTCCTTCCCATTCTGACCGTGCAGCATTTATACCCATGTTTGGAAGGGAATGTTTCCTTGAGATTTTAGTTTCTGTATGTGCCACCGAAACACAACAAAAATTATTTGTCATATGGCAAACTCAAATCTAGCATCTCTTACCACTATAGGAAATCAAGGAGACTCCTCCTGCAGGCCAGCTCCTGGTCTCCAAAGAGCAAAAATGTCACCATACAGTAGGCATTCATATGTTCACGTAGGCTACTAAGATATAGTAAATAATAAATGTCATTTTCTAGTTATATTGTACATATAACTTTTTCACAACAATCTCACAGGTTTCACTCATTTGATTCTTACCATAATCCATGTGTTAAGTTCAAGATTATGCCCTATTGCCTGGGGAAAAAAAAATCGAGTATCTAAGTGACTTAGTTCCTTGCCTACATTTATATAGAAGATTAAAGGAAGTGTCAATGTAAGATTTCAGTTTTACTAAAAGAAAATCCTCAGACTTTTCTTCCACTACACATAGCCATAGTTCGCAATATCTAGTGATGTGATTAAAGATAAATTCTACAAATGTGTTAATTTTGCAATACACATACATAAGACCCTTATAAATATTCTAGAGAATCTTCTGAAAATATTACACAATACTAGTAAGGAACAATATTATAAACATGTTTAACATTAATGTAAATGTGCCAATGTTTTAAAGGTTGGTATTTAAAAGATTCTCTTTAGAATTGTCCAACCAGTTTGCCAGAATTCTACACCAACTCCAGAGTAAATTTATTAGTTAAATATAGTTGATTTCTTTCCCTCCTTCCCTCTCTTCCTTTCTTCCCTCACTCTCTCTCTTTCTCTTTTTGGAAAGTAAGTACTGGGGGCAGGGAGCTCAGGAAATGATCAAGAAACCCTTTAACTAAAAAAAATAGCAGGCCATATCAACACATTTTCAA
Source organism: Enhydra lutris kenyoni (assembly GCF_002288905.1). Taxonomy (NCBI): domain Eukaryota; kingdom Metazoa; phylum Chordata; class Mammalia; order Carnivora; family Mustelidae; genus Enhydra; species Enhydra lutris. The sequence continues at coordinate 33,616,239 of NW_019154092.1, read as the reverse complement.
TGTAACCCTGTGTTAAGTCAATAGCCTCACCGGATAAAAGAACACTTTTGGATACACATGCGTGTTTGTCAACTTTGACCATATTTACAATTCTAAAACAATCGTTCGGAGTTGTTTCATCTGACCACATTTTGTTGACCCAACACAACCATCAGCTTTTTTTTTTATCACTAAACTGCTGCAGAAATTATCCAGATATTATGCTGGTATAGCCCAAGATTCGTGTTTTTTTGTTTTTTGGGTTTTTTTTTTTTTTTCATAATTCTTCACCTTCCGACAATGACTTATTAAGCCTCTACCTCTAAGTTCCTGGGTTAGGAAGATGGAAGATACAATCTTTGTTTTCAACAAGTTTAAAGAGTAGGGAAAGGACACACATATTTTAACAAGTATTTGCGATCTATCATTAGAGATATACTAATAGAAGTGTATATGGGAATAGGCTCTGCCCAAAGAAGTGGTCAGCTTTATGCTAAGAAAATTTGCCTAGTAGATGGAATATTTTAACAAAAAGCTTTAAATAAAAAAAGTCCAACAGGACACAGCACACCTTCATACCGTGTAAGCTGGTAGAACTCTGAGGGATGAACCTGTGTTTATCTACTAAATCTTGGTAGTGAAGACAATGCTGTAGAATTTTGACACAAGCTGGATGGTTGATGTCCTACTATGCATCTCTCCATATACACATTGTAATGAGCTTAGAGAGTTGCCAACTTCTTCTCACCCATCCTTCATGTAGGGTTAGTGGACACATCTGATATCACCACAGTAACAAAATATAATTGAAAAGGAAAGGTTTACAGGCCTGTTTTATGCAGGTGGGTTATTTCAGAATGAACTTATTCCACAATTTTGTCTCTTGCCCCTGACTAGATAAAAAAAGTTATTTGTGGGTATATTAAAAAGTTCATTCTGTGGCAAGTCAAACGATTCCCAATAGACAAGCCAACTATGATAAGTATGATCCTAAGGGAAAAGATTCACTGGTGCATCCTAGGAGGGGTTACAACCTAGTATCTAGAAAATAAGGTGACTGGTATTAGAGGGACTAGAGTGACCGGGCAGGGAAGTAACTGGTTTCAGGGAGGACCAGTAATGAGTGGAGAGAGAACAGGGACATGCTGAAGGCAAGGGGCATCCTTTCCTCAGCCATTCTGTCAAGACCTTGGGAACATTGGTAGGAATAAGACCAGTTCCAGTCTCAGAAAATTGAACTTGTGTGGTGTGATCACTCAGTCAGGGTCAGGGCCCGGGGAACCTGAGAATGAATATGCACTTGTTCTGTTCCTATGGTGCCTCATGCAGTCTGAGCAGTGACTGGGGAGGCAGATAGGATGCCCCATTTTACAGATGAAGAAATGGAGTCTTGGGAAAGTTAGAGGGAGGGATGTATAAAGGGGGAGAGAGAGAGAGATTGAACAGTTACTGGAACAATAGCCAAGTTAACAATGCTGGGCCCCTAAACTCCAGCCCAAAACTTCCAGTATAACTTGTGACAAAAAGGAATGGGTCTAAAGTCTGTGGGACTGTGTCTCTGCTCTGAGGGTGTGTTTGTGTGCACAACCCGTGTGTGTGTGTGTGTGTGTGTGTGTGCGCGCGCGCACGCGTGCATGCGTGCGTGTGCGTGGCGCCTGTTTCAGAGGGGATTAAAAAATGGGAAAAGAGGATGAAGATGGTCAGGTTATTAAATTACCCTTTTAACATTTTAAAACACGGCATTTATGACAATCACATTGTGAACCATCTACTGAAACATAAAAACATGGAGGCCTAATCTCCCTAGGTTTAGGACGGAATTCTGTCTCTGGAATATCAAGTAACAGTATCGAATGCAAAGGCTGCCTTTGACTGAGGACACTCTGGCAAACAATTTTCCACTGCATGTTAGTGTATCTGCAATCAAAGTCTGTGTCTATCTGTGATTTTTTTTTATCCTTTCACTTCTTTCTTTCTCTTTTTCTTCAACTGTGTCCCTACTTTCCCTGCCTCCCCACCATCCCCCAAAACACTTTTCTCTGGCCCACAGAGATGGGACCCAAAAGGAAATTGATGCAGTGGCGGGCTTAATATGACATTTGAAAAGTGACTTTTTGATTTTCAATTAACCTTGCACAAAGAGGAAATATTGAAATTCGCCCCCTTTGTTCTCGGCTGGATCTGCAGACAGGCTGGTTGGTACCAAGAGCTGAAAGGGTTTGGGGTGGGGCAGTGGGGAAGGAAGAGGCAGGAAAGAAAAAGAGAGCCTGGCACCTACCAAAGCACTCCGTTTCTGTTTGCACAAAATGAGACAAGACTAGCCTGTAGTAATTACTCTCCGAAGAGGGAAACAGGTAGGGGAAAAAATGCTCTTGTCATTTGTTTGACTTAATTGTATGCTTTTATGAGCCGTCTGGCTGGAAGGATTAAAGTTACTTTTAATAACACTTCCTTTCAGAAAGCATTTGATTTGAAGTTTCCCAGCAGGGCCTCCCAGTCAACAGCAGGGCCCCATCCCCAGTCCATGTCCCCCTCCTCCTTTCCCCTCCAGTCAACCGTCTCCCCTTCGCTCCTTTGAAAGCCCCATTGTTCTGTTTGTAGAAGAAACCGATGCTTACACCACAATAAGATCATAAAGTTAACTCCGTCAGTCTCCTTTTTCCGGATTTTCTATACAATCTTTCTTAAAGGAGGCATCCGCAACCCCCCCCCCCCCCCCCCCCCGCCCTTCGGAAGAGGAAACCTTGAAAATTACATATGGAAAATCAAGTCGCTCGACGCTGTGGACCTTGTTAGGCTGCGCGTGGAGCCCCGCGTGCTGACAGAGACCCGGCTCCGTGAACACACACAGGGCTCGTTAGGGTGGCACAGTCTGGCTTCCCGAGGGACCCTGTCACCGCGCTTGCTCCCGCGTTCGCGCCTGTCCTTGGAGAGAGAGAGAGAGAGAGAGAGAGAGAGAGTGTGTGTGTGTGTGTGTGTGTGTCTGTGTGTCTGTGTGTGCCCGCGCGCGCCTGCCCCTGGCTCCCCGGCTGTTTGCTCTCGCTCTCCCTCCTTCGCACCGTTGTGTGTGCTTCCACTTGCTGCCCGGCTTTCAGCTCGGGCCGGGAGACGCGGGCCGAGGTCCCCGCGGCGGGCGGGGGACGTTGGGGGCCGCGCCGGCGGGCTCCGGGCTGCGCGCGGTCGGCAACCCTGCGGCGGGGCAGGGACGGCGGCGCACCCCCCCGCGCGAGGCCCGGCGGCCGGCGCCGCGCCGCCCGCGGGAAGACGCTCCGTCCCATCCCTAGGTGGCAGCAGGATTCTGAAGCTGGCGCAGCCCTCGGCAGCCCTTCCGGTCTATTTTCTCGAACAGATTGCCAGGGGATACGGCGGCTAAACAGCCCGGCGCCTCCCCGGAGTGCGGGTCAAGCAGAAGAGCACGCCGGACAGACGGAGCTGGCGGAGCCTCGGGGGTCAGATGCTGCGGCTCCGGACACCGCATCGAACACAGATGTGCCAGTGTGCTTAAAAAAAAAAAAAAAAAAAAAAAAAAAAAAAAAATCGAGGGGAGTGTAGCCTCTTGGAGACTGAGACCAGTGATTCTGGATGACGACAGAATCCTCGAGACCTGGCTGTACACAGGACCCCCACACTTCGCCACGCGCGTCTAAACTCACCGGGGTGGGGCGGGGTGGTGGGGGGTGGAGGGAGACGCCGTCTTCCTTCCCAGAGACCAGGCCGGCTCTGCAGGCAGGCAGGCGGCAGGACCTGAGGACTAAGACCTCAATCCTTGCATCCTGCAATCCTGTATGCTTTGGGGGAAGCTTCTTTCTGTCTCTGAGCCTCAGTTACCTCATCTATAAAATTGGGGCTATTATAGCTTTCAGCTCTGTGTACATACAAAAGATTGTCAGGATTATCAAGAGGAACAAAGAAGGGAAAAATTCACTTTGGCAGGAACAGTCTCACTGCTGCAGCATTTGGCCCGGAACAGGAATTTTCCTTCAGAGGATACATCCAAATGGTGCTACAGTGTTTACTGTCATCAGCCAGAAATTACTCATTTGAAAACAAAGGGCAGAGGTGGTTTTACAACTTAAAAGCCAGAGACCTTTATCTCTAAAGGACTTTGATTATCTACAGCCTGGTCCCATCTTTGACCTTGTCATCACCCGGAAGTCCTATATGTCAGAAATCTTTATCACCAGAAAATGGCACTCAGCAGCCCTATAGCTTTGTCCCTGAAGGGTCCCAGGATTAAACAGGAAAGGCAGAGGCTACTCTGGTGTATGGTATTTTGGAAAACGTTGCCGTTAACATGGCATACAACACACTGTGTGAGTCAGGAAATTTTCTCACCCAGTCTGACTCAGAGAAAAGAAAAAAAAAAAAAAAAAACCACAACAACCTTAATTCCTCATAATACAGTACATTCTCTTGTTTGCCCTGAGTTCTGTCCCTTTCTAGCACCATGGCAACCTTTGTAACAAAAGGAGCTGGAGGATAGAGGTTTCTGATACTTATCTATCTTGTGGTTCTTGTTTTACTCTCTCCTGATCCACAGTTTCTGCAAATGTACCAAGGCAAGAAATACCCTGTCCTGTTCCTTCCCCCAGGAATTATGTAATAAGTGTAAAACTTTAACCATTCATAGCTATTCTTCCTTAAGAAGATCATGCCAGATCACAGAGAAGAAGGCAGAGTGGATATGTTTCTGTCGTTTGCGTTCCCTCCTGTTGTGTTTGAATATTAGACCTGTTTGGTGTTATTAGACCCCCCATAGCACTAGGCACAGCATTATTACATCAGTAATTCCCAATAATCTCATACTACAACACTGACTCATCACATAAGCTCGGTCTTACAGCTCTGTAATAGTCCTTCTCATTGGGCCAGTTCTCCAATCTCATCAAGTTCTCCTCTTCAATGATCCCCTACGTTATCCTGGAAGTTAGCTTCTCACTGACCCCCCCTTGGCTTTTCCCATAAACTTTGGCAGCCCGAACCCCAAGGTTGATCTCTGAATCTTTTATGTGAAAACCTGTCACCTTCTCTTCTAATAAAAGCAGGACAATAACCAAGAACTTTTGAAGAGATGGGAGCAGATCAATACTGCGTTCAGTCTGCATTCTCTCGTCCTAGAGCCAGAGAACATGCTATTGTCAATGAAAATCACCCAGTTTTTCTTATTATTGCCATTAAAGTAATAGCATACAATCTTAGACGGGACTTTACATTGCCTGGTACTTTATTTACATCTGATTATTAATCACTGGTGGTTTTATTTGCCCTTAATTATGGCTTCCTTTCTCAGGATCTTTAGTCCATACAGCACAAATTTGCCCTTCCCATGATTCTCACCACCAAATACCCTCCCTGACAGCAGGTAAACCCCTCAGACCCTTAGCACAAGAATCAAAGCTGTTAGGCAGAATGGACCCATATCCCTGCTCCCCCATCTAAATGTTTATCTCCCTGTGATCCTCTCCTAACCTCTGCTCTCAGAGAGAGAGGCCCTCTGTCCCCTGTAAGGCGCCTCATCTAGAAATTCTCTTACTCGCACTTTTGTTCATTTCCCATCAGTCAGCTACTTTTTCTCTCTCATCTTTAACCGCCCTCCTAACTCCCACTATTTCTTTTTTTTCTCTTCACACTCCCTTTTCATGCATGCGTCATCACCTGCCGGCCCTCCAGACTCCGGTCACGTCATGCTGAGCTGCTGGAGGGGCCGGGCAGCACACGCTCCCTCCCCAGTGCTCTGCCACAAGGTTTTGCTTTTGTTCAGACATGTCTGGCACTGCAGGATGACTTACCTACCTTTTTTTTTTTTTTTTTCATTCTGATTCTTTCCCATGCTTTAAGGTTCAGGCTCAGAGACTATATCCTATGAAGTAAATTTTCCTGAACATCCAAAACAAGCGAAGTCCTCTTCCTTCATTTTGCCCTAGCAGAAAGCACATACCTTTATCATAGCAGTTACACACTGATTTTTCCCCCATTGTGTGTGAAATTTCTGTTTAACACACTAGAATTTGAATTCCTCGAGAGGGAGAAAAGGGTCTTATTCATCTTAAATTTTTTTTGGTGCCAAATGCTGGCCCAGGCACATAGCATTCAACTGTTTTAAATGTATCAGTCATATTGCCTCCTATACCTGTTGCCTTCTAGGGAAAATGTTTGCTCACATCAGCCCTGCAGAACAGAGAATGCTCTAAATTTTATTCTGTATTTTCTGACCCCTCTACTCTTGTCAGCTCTTTGGACGGCGCTGAGTGCTAGTCCGAAGGCCAACAAATCTAACTGGTCAGTGGTCTATGAGACAGCCTGGTGGAGAAAGTTCTTCCAAGACAATCATGATGTGGTCAGCGAGTCATGTCAGATTTGAAAAGGATGCTGCTGAGAGAAAGAACAGAATTGGCAGCACAAGTAGAAGCTTTAAGGTCATGGGCTAGTTCAAGGGTAAGAGACAAGAAGAACTGTAATAGTCCCTCAATGAGTTGAGTTTTGAAAGCAGAAGTAATGAACTTGATCAAATTTAAGGTAATAATCCATCCTAAATTCTCATAGAAATTGTCAGAGTGTAGGCTAGAATTAAGTCTCTTTATATTAAGCCTGATGCTCCTTCTAGTTCAATGTATGTGCTTTGCTTGTCCTTGTACATAATCTAATGCATTGTAAAGATAGGTGTCAAATGATTTATTAGTTGATGAACAATAAATGCCCAAAGATGGGGGTTTTCAGTTAAAAAGTCATTCACTGACACTGTAAACTAATGATTACAATCGGTTGATGGGTGTTCTAAGCAAGGCGGTCACTGCATCGTTACCACTACAACCATCACCACCACCGCCATCATTATCAGCATCAGCGTCAGCGTGTAAACTCACCAGGCATTCCTCAAAGAACTTTACAGGTATAAGGTACTTAACTTTCCTAATAATCCCTGAGGTAGTTTAGGTCCAGAGTTTAAGTAAATTAATGAAATCACAGAGCCGAGAAGTAGAAGCACACTGTATATACATATTGTCACGTCCACCATCTTATTCACTCACATAACAATTTTAAAATGTAGTTAGTGGACACTGAGATGGCTTCCGTATCTTGTCTATTGTAAATCGTGCTGCAATGCACATAGGACTATTACTCATCCATAAAAAAAGAATGAAATCTTGTCATTTGTGAAGACATGGATGGACCTAGAGGGTATTATGCTAAGTGGAATAAGTCAGACAGGGAAAGACAATTACTGTATGATGTCACTTATGTGTGGAATCTAAAAAGCAAAAGAAAGAAAGAAATAAAGAAACAAAAACCAGAAACAGACTTATAAATATGAAGAACAAAGTGGTGGTTGCCAGAGAGGAAGAGAAATGGGGGGAGGGGGTGAAATAGGTAAAGGAGATTAAGAGGCCCAAACTTCCAGTTATAAAATAAATAAGTCATGGAGATGAATTAAATACCACATAGGGAATATAGCCAGTAATATTGTAACAACATTGTATAGTGACATCCGTGACTACATTTACTGTGGCAAGCATTGGATAATGTAGAGTGTGGAATCACTATGTAGTACACCTGAAACTAATGTAACATTGTATGTCAACTAGACTTCAGTTTTTTTAAAAAAGGTAATTTCCCATATTATGGATGAAGAATCTGAAGGATCAGTTGAGTAATGCTTTGTGCTAGTAGCTAGTAAGACCCCATTCTGTCCATTATCAAAATCCATGTTTGCTCTTATACCTAAACTTACTATGCTTCTGTGTTTCAAGATCAATATTGAGGAATAAGGAAGTTGCTACTGAGTCTAAGTTAGCAAGTTATTTTCATATAGGATTATTTTGCTACCCTGTAAATAATGTTTTAAATCTGCCTTTGGGTAATAATAATAATAATAATAATTAAAAAATATATTAAAGAATAAGCCTGTATCTCCCAGTCTGGAGTGGGTCTTCAGCATCATTCCAAAGAGGGAAATTTTCCTTCAGAATTTTCCTGTGATTCTTTCAGTTGTGGCTTCTCATCCCTTCTTCTAAACTTCTCAAAGTTGTCAGTCCAATTATTTTCTTAGACAATAAACCTATTATTCATTTAGTAATATTTTTGCATCGATTGTCTCTTAAAGCTGAAATTAAGAGGGTTCCTTGAGACAAGAGTAAAATCATGTTACTCCCTCTTATAAGTAGGAGTAAAGATTACAGGGAACCCCAAGCAGACCTACTGGTCGGAGAAGAATCCCTGGAATGTCCCTTCTCAGTTTCATAACTTTAAGACAGGAGTCACTAACTGTCTGAGTGAATGTTAGTGAGCTACAGCTTCTGTTCTGTTGAGAAGCTTACCAAATCTGGCTTTCTATTGGTAGAAAGGAAGGGGTTGAATTGATTAAGTTGGATAAGGAGCCAGTGGTCTGGAAATGAAGAACAGGCTGCTCATTTCCTTTACACAGTGCCACAGAAAGTCAGAGTGTTCCCCAAAATAAAGTTAATGGAAGGAAAGAGACTCTAAGTCAGTGGCCCAGCCCCAGTACAAGAGACTAAGACTTTTAGTCCTATTTCTCTAGGGGGACTCGATGGCTGATATGACAGGAAGGGAGGAAGAGAGGAAGGAAGGAAGGATGGATGGATGGAATGATGGGAGGCAGGGAGGGAGGGCAGAAGAGAGTCAATACAAAGCACTTATGCAGACTGGGAAGACCTGTACTATAAGAGCATCCTGTGAACATCAAGAAGGATTTCCCTGCATTAGAAAGTCCAGTTTTACAGAGAGATGCCTTGAGGCCAAAAGGAAAAAAAAAAAAAGAACTAATCTATTTCCCATTGGCTGTTTGGAAGAGAGCTGAAACACTTGGTTGGATAAATTCTCACATCCTTAAGACATTCCAGAAGGGAAGTGATTGGCAAAAAATATTTATCCTTAAAGGGATTGGAAAGGGTAGTTTGATTAAGTAAAAAGGGTAAAAAATCAAAGTATATACTTGTTCTGAATTTGTAGAACACGTGGTATTCATCATACATTGAAATTATGGGGATCTCTTGATGACCTAAATATTCTCTGTATCCAATGGATGAGTCTCTATTTTTAGGAACACAAGTTGTAGACTGTGGTTCTTAAATCATACCATAGAGGAGACCAATCTACCTGCTGATTTCTAAAGGCCTACTGTGTATAGCAATCACTGCTTTTGAACCATGATACTTGTCATCAGCACCTCTAAGTGTTTCTCAGTGTTTGTTCTCATGGTCATTTTGAAAAATATGTTTTTCTAGTTGGAAAAGTTAAGTCTTATGAAGGCTGAGAACAGTATCTTTAGTTTCAATAGCCACAGTTCGTGATCTAGGAATCATGTTGAACACATCTGACCCAGAAACCACAGTTGGACCTAAAGGTAATCTTCATGTTCTGCAATATAATTGTCTTTAAACATTCTTCTTCCATGAAACATACCCCCAATTTAATATTTCATCATTTTTGAAGCATTTTCCTCCTCTGACTCCTTTAACAGTAGTTGTCAGCAGTATTTATCTTACTACTACTTTTTCTTACTACTTTTTTTTAAATACCACTTTAGCTTCTTGTTTGATAGCATGCATAGAAAATCTTACATTCTCAACAATATAAGAGTTCTTTGAGAAGGGCAACTAGTACAATGTCAAATTTTGTTCAATGTTTGTCTGTAGGGGTGTTCTATGTGGAAAAGGTAAGGAGGTATGTTCTTTTACCAATTTTGATAAGCTATATATCAGAAAATTAGTTACTAACTCCATTTGACTTATAAATTCAATATTGTAGTCTTTATTTCATAGGTACAAAATTTGTAATAACTATTTACCAAAAAAAAAAAAAAAGGAAAGAAAAAAACCACCCACCCTAGTGGTCCAAAAAAAAAAAAAAGTTTTTTAGACTCTACTTTTTTTAGAGCAGTTTTAGATTCACAGCAAAATTGAGGGGAAAATGCAGAGATTTCCCATATACCCTCTGTACCCACATATGCATAGTCTCTCCATTATCAAAATTCCCCCTCATAGTGATACATTTGTTACAAATGATGAGCTTCAGTGATACATTTGTTACAAATGATGAGTCTTCTTTGGCACAAGATAATCACCCAAATTCCATAGTTCACATTATGATTCACTCTAAGTACTATGTACATTCTAGGGGTTTAGACAATTGTATAATGATGTGTGCCCACTATTATGGTATCATAAAGAGTATTTTTTTTTACTAAACTAAGGATTTTTAATTAAAAATAATTTGTTTTCTGCCTATTTATCCATCCTCCCATCCCATTAGCTTCTGGCAACCACTAATCTTTGTACTGTGTCCACAGTTTTGTCTTTTCCAGAATGTCAAATAATTGGAATCATATAGTATGTAGCCTTTGATTGGAGTCTTCAACTTATTAATATGAATTTAAGCTCCTTCATGTCTTCTCATGGCTTATAGCTCATTTTCTTGCAGCACCTTATAATATTCCATTGCCTCAATGTACCACAGTTTATTTACAAAAGACTTCTTGGTTATCTTCTAAGTTTTGGCAATTATGAATAAAGTTTCTATAACCATCCCTGTGCAGACGTTTTTGTGGACAAAGGTTTTCAACTCCTTCAAATAAATATCAAGGACTGAAATTGCTGGATTATGTGGTAAGAGTATGTTTAGTTTTGTAAGAAATTGCCAAACTGTCTTCCAAAGTAACTGTATCATTTTGCATTCCCACCAGCAATGAATGAGAGTTCAAATAGTTCCACATTCTCACAAGTGTTTGGTGGTGTCAGTGTTCTTGATTGTGGCCATTCAAATAAGTATGTAGTGCTACCTCCTTATTGTTTTCATCTGCCTTTCCTTGATGGTATATAACATGGAGCATCTTTCTATATACCTACTTGCCATCTGAATATATTCTTTGGTGAAATGTCTGTTAAGGTCTTTGGTCCATTTTTTAAAAATCAGGTTGTTTTCTTCTTGTTGAGTTTTGAGAGTTCTCAGTATATTTTGGATAGTAATTTTTTATCATATATGTCTTTTGCCAATATTTTTTCCCAGTCTATGCATGTCTTCTTCTTCTCTTGACATTGATTTTTACAGATCCATGTCTTTAAGACCCAAGTCTTTAAGTTGGGTAGTGTTAGTCCTCAAACTTCATTCTTCTCCTTCAATATTGTGTTGATTTTTCTGGGTCTTTTCTGGGTCTTTTGTCTCACTATATAAAATTTAGCACCAGTTTTTCTATATATCCACAAGATAACTTGCTCTAATTTTGATTGGGAATTTTATTGAATCCATAAATCAAGTTGGGAAGAACTGACAATATGAAGTCTTCCTATACACAAACATGCAATAGTTCTCCATTTATGTAGTTCTTTGATTTTGCTCATTGGGTTTTTTGTGGTTTTCCTCATAAAGATTTTGTACATATTTTGCTAGATTTATCCCAAAGTATTTCTTCTTTGGGGTGCTGATATAAATGGTATTGTATTTTTAATTTCACATTCCACTTGTTCATTCCTACCATACAAGAAAGTGATTGACCTTTGTATATTAACCTTGTATTCTGCAACCTCACTATACTTGCTTATTAGTTTCAGGAGATTTTTTTTGTCAGTTCTTTCAGATTTTTATATAGATGATCATGTCATCTGTAAACAAGGAAAATTTTATTTTTTTCTTTCCCAATTTGTATATATTTTATCTCATCTCCTGTCCTATTTCATTAGCTATAACTTCTAGCACAGTGGTGAGAAGGAGTGGTAAGAGGAGATCATCCTTGCCTTGTAGTGATCTTAGTAGGAAAGCTTTGAGTCTTAAATATGATGTTAGCTACAGATTTTTAAAAGATATTCTTTATCAAGTTGAGGAAGTCCTTACTGGCTCTTTCAGCAATACAAATAAAAAATTAGTAACCTACAGAAATTGGGGCTGGAGTGAAGATGGTCAAATAATCATATTCAAAAAGTACTTATAAATAAATCACTGTCAATCTGAAGATGTATCATTTTATGGGGATATGGAGTTTTATACTTGGTCACTTCTGAACAGAAGACTATTGAACATAGTCTTATCAGTATGTTAACTAACCGAGGACTGCTTATCAAAACTATACATAGTACATAGCTATGATGGATAGTAAGAGGTATCTATTCATTTTAAGTCAACACATCTGTATTGGCCCCCAGATGTATGAGGCATTTTGTCAGATATTGTGAGGGCTCCAAAGAAGTATGTTCACTAACTTCAAAAGAAAATACATTTCTACAGGAGATATATGTATGCAAGGTAAAATATGTCATGTCATCAGATGTCCTTTCTCTTGTTTTCTCACATGTCATTCTCCCTCTTCCTCACAACACCAAGGATGCTGGATTCCACTTCTTTCTTCAAAACTGCTGAGCACTCACAAGGATTTTGAAATTGATATTTCCTTTCTCCAAAATACTCACTTTACCCATCTAATCCCTCCATTGCCTGCCACATACCTCAACCCCTCCAAAACCCACACACAAATATTTCTATACATGCCTTAGATATACTCTAGATATTTTCCAGGGCTTACATAAAGTGTCACCACTCAAGTACTATTTATTATCCTAATAACCTCCTCTTCACCTTCATAAAATTGGTAATTATGCACAAATTTGTATATGCTTGTTTAATGTCGGGCTTCTGTATGATCAAAGAAGACAGAAAATAAGTTTGGTTTGTTTTATACACTGTGTCTAATAGCTGGACCAGATCTCAGTATGGTAGATAACATATTTGTTATACAAATGAATATAAAAACGATGATGTTTACTCCTCAGCTGAGTGAAGATATTTGTATCGAAGTGGTAACATTTGGGCTGAAACTTGAAAGTCATGTGGGAATTTTACAGGGTGGAGATCAAAGGAATTAATAGTCTTACTATGTTCTGCAACATCTAGCCAATGACTCAAGTATTTTATGATATTCTGACTGCCACTTTCAAGAACAGGCATTGATAAATGGGAGTGCAACAGAGAGAAAAGCAACCCAGATAGCAAAGTGCAAGTTGTTTGGGAAGTTGTTGAAATAATTAGATGCTTAAAGTGCAGAAGAGGAGAAGACAAATGATGGCAGTTTTCCATCATCTTACCCAGATAGGAGAGAGATTACAATTATTTTCTAAAGCTCCAGAGAGAGTTTAACACAAAACTATTAGGTAGAAATTATTGCGAGACAAATTTGGGCTTAGTCTGTAAGACTCCTCTGAAGATTACAGTGAGTAAAACAAAAAACAGGTTGTTCTGTCTCTGAACCTGAAGGATTCATGTGGGGATGTTGTGACTGACCTCTGCTTAAAGTTATAGAGGGAAACATTGAAGTGAGCACATGATGCAAATAGGTGATCTATAACGGTTCACCAAACTTATTGGTTCAGAGAGGCAGAGATGATATTTATGGCTTTCTCTATCTTCTTATTTGTAATTTAGAAATGGTAATAATAAAAACATTACTATTACTACTACTACTGCTATTACTACTATTACTACCAGAGCTATGAATTGTTGAGAGGACTGAATGAGGAAAAATTTCCAAAAAAACTGATTATACATTATACGGGATACAGAGAAATAACAATAACCAACAATTACTAAGCACTTATTAGGATTAGGCACTGTACTACTCATATTTTGCTCCATAAATAGTTATCTGTTGAACTGAATGCATTACGTATTACTGTTGTTAATATTTCCTAATAAAATAAATGGTTATTCTTAATTGAATGACAGTTATATCCTTTAGATCATGATAGATTTATTTTGATTTTCTCATTTTACAGTTGCCGTTCTCACTCAGTAGAGGGACTATCAACTGCAGTCTTCCATCACCAAGAGCAGCATGATTAAGTCTGAGATAATGTTGAGAATGGACTATAAACACACCAGGATTACACTTTTTGCACATGCAGGAATTATATGTTGTCCTTCACAAATAGAAGTTGGCCCATGGCATCGCCATTAAAAACATTAACTAGGACTTGGTGGAACTTAATTCAAGTCACCAATTTGTCATTAACAAGTTCTGCCATCTAACTTCATAAGTTGTTGTTGGCATATGTGGGAAATGGGAGTTATTTATTTTTGTCTATTTTATTTCTATTATTTATTTTAGGTTTGATATTCTGTTTTCTTCTTGTAAAAGATGATTGTCTAATAGAACTGAAAAATTTTAAACTTCAAAGTCATTTTAAATGGGACTCTAAGGAGCCGGCAAATGAATTCTAGGACTGGGGGATTGGCAGGGGAACAAATTTATGCAAACGCAATACATAGATTAGATTGAAAAGAGTCGAGTGCCTTAAGAGCAGAAATTATAAGACAAGGGAAGCAATCAATTTTGAGAAAATTCTCTTCCTCATTGGGCAAAAGACAATAAGGTTTCTTACAGATAAGGAGTTCTGTGGTTATGTGTAATTTTTATCTATTCTCTTGTCCTGATAGAAACTAAATATAAGCATGGGAGTCGTTCCCTCCCTTAGCTTTTAAGCTAGTTTCAAATTGTCTTGCTAGGACATGTATTGTGATAGGGCAGGGGCTTGGAGGGGAGGCTCTGGTTCCAGAAGATTCCCGGGAAGTTTTAGCAAAGTGCCATAAAGGTTTAATCCACAACTGATCTCATTGTGATAGTTCTCCTCCAGCCTGGTTGCAGAAATGCCATTAGAATAAGAGGTCATCGATGTCAGGAAAAAATAAAATGCTTTGATATTTGAATAGAGGTGTGTGCAATGAACAAGAAGAAAAAAGAGGAAAGAGAATTGATTGTAACGGAGTTTCTATTTTGTGTGAAGAGCTGCCCAGGAACTTTGTCTTCATAATAATCCTGTGATTTGAGTATTACCCTATCATTTATAATAACAGGAAACTGCACTTCAAAGAGGTTAAAATTTCCCCCAAAGTCCTGCCACTACGGAGGAACAGAGGGAGAATTGGAGCAAAGACCTGCCCCTGCCTAATCTTCCTGCATATTATCAAATACAATAGTATTATTTTAATACGTTTAAATAGCTATACATAGTCCTTTTAATATAAAGTTCAATTGCTACAGAAAAAGTCAACTGATCTGTATTTCTTAATTAAACATAAACGTTTAAAAAACTGGGGGTTTGGACTATAAAACCACTACCAAAGCATTACCAATACACTACTAGCAGAATAATCTAACTGTCAATTAAATCACAAGACAGGAAAACATATTGGCAAATTTATATCTTTGGTTTATTTTCATTCCCCTCCCTCCCAATCTGGTTATTTTTATTAGAAACAGGTTATGGAATTACTATAGACTCCGAATTCTTATAGCATTAAACCTAAATGACCAGGTTGGAGTTCCAATTTATCAGTTTACAAATTAGGAGGGTGACTCTTGAAGAAGCTAATTGCCTCAAACAAAGTAACACCTGTAGTTACAGACTCAGCATAAGAACTCTGAAGGGCATTTGTTTGCCAAATATTTACTGAGGACAACCGTGTGACAGATTTTTTCTATGTACTGGGCATACAATAGTGAACTCTAAAGGTGATTACCCTGTTCAACTAGAAATTATGATTTTCTGATAAATGCAGAGAATTAAAAGGAAGCAGTCCTAAATTTTAAGAAGGAACCAACCACATAAATTTAGAGGATAAAGCATTCCCAGTAGATAAAACCTCAAGCACAGTGAGCCTTTAAGGGAACAATACGCATGTGCCAGGAGCAGAACGAATGTACTACAGCTTGAGTATGTGGACCTAGAAGAAAGGGCAATTAAATCGGACCCAAGGTAGACTACAGCCAGATTATGTGGGTCTTCATAGGCAGGAATCAGAAATGTACATTTCATTCTAAGTGCATCGAGAAATTAAGGTCTTAAGCAAGGAAGGCATGGTCTTATTTACAGTATTTACAGACTGCTTGGGCTACCACGGGACAGAATGGACTAGAAGGGAGCAGGACAATGAAAAGGGAGACTCTGAAACACTCAGCGGACAGATGACAGTGATTCAGTAGATGACTTTGGCAGAAAAAGGAATAAAGAGGAGGGGACAGATCTTGTTGGTGAATTCACAGCAGAGTCAAGCAGCTCCTGCTTGTGAATTTTATGTCAAAAAAGAAGGAAAGAGAAGAATCTAGGATGTCTTTTGTTTTGTTTTGCTTTTGTTTTGGATTGAGCAATAGATTTGGTTGGTTGGTTGTTTGGTTGGTGGAGGAGTCAGCTAGCAGGGATGAGACAAAACTGAGAAAAGAGGAGACTGAGGGTGAGGGATGGGAAGGTATTGAAGAGTTCTGTTTTGAACACGGCACATTTGAGATGCATATTAGAAATCCCTAAGAGATGTTCTCCTGGAGATGGGGAAGAGGTCAAGGCTAGCGCTGGAGCTTGGGAGTCATTATCATATAGATGAATTTGAGGCCATGGGAGTAGATGAGATTACCTATGGAGAGGAGATAAAGGATCCCAAGCATGAGCCCTAGGGCATTTAAAATTTTTAAGAGCAATATTTTTTCTTAAATAAATGTCTTTCTATTTAACTAGTAGATTTAATTTCAGAAGTTTTCCATTTTAGGGTAGTTAAACCAAAGCAAAGCAACCATTATTTCTTCCTTGAAATCTTCTCTAATCTCCATGCCCCAAAGGCTATATATAAAGTTATAAGTGAATGTAATACACTAAATATAAAGAAGCACACAATTATACAATTTGTTTAAGAGGGGCTTCTTGATTGTTGCTTTGTACTTGATAGCATTTCTAGCTGTCTTTGGACATCACCTGTCATTCAGCCTTTCCTAATAATAGATTGTAATTGTGCATGTTATTATATCTTTCTAAACTCAGAAGGAAGCATTATGTTCTATGAACTGTACCCCCATGAGTTTAAACCCTGTCAAAAGTACAACTAGGGAGTACCTTTGTCACTGAGCAATTGCAGCTCAGTATTACTAAA
Source organism: Enhydra lutris kenyoni (assembly GCF_002288905.1). Taxonomy (NCBI): domain Eukaryota; kingdom Metazoa; phylum Chordata; class Mammalia; order Carnivora; family Mustelidae; genus Enhydra; species Enhydra lutris. The sequence goes on along the minus strand of NW_019154092.1, from coordinate 33,599,343 downwards.
ATCTTCTTTAAGCTGCTCATTGAAGAGTACGATGGTGCCATTTCCATCCCAAGTAACTCCCAGTTCTGAAGCACAGTGTTATTATACTGTACCAATTCCAAGGCCTGCCAGCTGCAGGTTTGAAATAGTCTGCACTCAGTGAAACCCAACTTTTAAATCCCAGGAAAGGGAGTTCAACCCTTTATTGTCCTAAAATAGACCAGTGCGATATGGCTCAGTAAGGGGTCTTTCTGATGGCGCCTTCAAAATTACCATCTTCAGTGTTCTATGCGGGGAAATAAAAGTCCTGGACAACATTCCACAAGCAGGCTTTTGGCCTGAGGCTCTTGAACAAAATCTTTTCAGTTTCTCCTTGTCTGTATTCATCATGATCCATGATTGCTCATCACCTTTGCCTAGAGAAGGGACTACGTCTTTTATGAAGGTGTGTGTCTATTTTATATGCCCAGCTATATTGAGTGGTTGAATTGCGGATGTGGTTTATGACTGGTGATAATGGGACTGGTTGCTAATTTTTAAACATCTAAAAACGCTGCATAAAATATAACATTCCCATGATTGCACAGGAGAGAGGGTAGAAAATTGAACTGCGTGGATTTCTAGCCAGATTTGGGTCCTGAAGGGCAGTATTCAACTTCCCACTCCCACCCTTGTACCCTTTTCTGAGTGTTTTCACAAGCACACACACTTGACTCACTTTTGCTTTTCTGGCCATTTATACCCAGTTCCTCATTCTGACTCCAACACGAATAATTAAAATCACCTTACTGGATTCTAAATCCGGTTACCAGTGAAAAGAATAAACTTTCCTGCCCTCTCAGAGTTGCCTTCCAGATCTGCTTCCTATCCTGGCTTCTAAAACTGGCGTGGGCTCCTTGCATGATCACCCCTGCCTGCATTTCCAACCTGCTTTCAGGTCTGACATTTATTATCTGAGAACATTCTTACCACAGCCTCGCTGCTCTGGTCTCAGAATTCCCCCGAGGCCCTTCCTCTGTGACATCCACTCCCTTCATTTTTAGGTTCCTCATTATCCCTGGATTTTCTCATTTAACTGAGTTTCATGATTCTCCTATCTCTTGAACCTTCATAGTTTTATGTCTGACTCCAGAAAGTCAGAGTCCCACCAAGAGGAGAATAATTCCCTTCATGTCCTTTGGAACACTCATCTCAATTTGCTTTGAATGAAAATGAGGTCTATGATAATATTTTTCTAAAGCACAAACACAAATGCCATTCCTGATTTTCTATTATACTTAGTAAAATAATTACCTAAATGGATGTTTTTCATTTTACTATTCTTACCATTTTCATACTTTTTAATATGATTTAGGTTTTCCTTTGAGGATTAACTGGCTTAAAACAAGAAAAGTCTTGAACAACTCATTTTTTTTTTCTTTTTACATCCTTGTCTCATTGACCTTTCCAAAGTAGAGGTGATGACCTGTAATATTTCTTCCAAACTGACCTCCTACTTCCTGTGCCAGTTTTCAACTCTTTACAAGTAAAGAAGTTAATAAAGAAAAGAGAGAACTTTGATGCTGCCAACTCTTAAGCAATTTAAGCCGTGACTTTACTAACCTTAAAGTAAATGAAGCCAGATCCAGTAGCTGCACGATCAAATGCTGTTACAGGATAATTTAGTCCAATTGAATATTACCGTAATGGGGGGAAATGAATTCTGTGCACATTGAAGTTTCTGCTTCTCTAGGAGAATTAAACTGCTGAATGCCCATGTACCCCACTGAAAGTATCTCAAAATACACCTTAGCCTGCTGTGGCTATGTGAAGGTCAAGTCTGTTGACCTACCTTTCCAGAATAGATCTTCAAACTAGGTCCACCCGTTCCCCCTTGTTCTTAATGCTCAAGTGTTATCTGTATAGTTTTGAAGAACTAGTTTAATTTCACAAATGGATTATGTTGAATGGCGTAAAATTATTTTCTACTTGTAGCTCTGTGGTTCCAAAGACCCTATGGAAATTTATAATGACGTACCATTCAAGTCACACATAAGCTAACTTGCTAAGCCACTGAGAATCCATTATAAATATTTTTCAACTTTCCTTCTGTGTCATGAATACTGACATGTTTTATAATTTTATGGAAATATCTTGTTTCCAAAAAAACACATGAAGATGTGGAAGAAAAAATATTGAATGCTTATTTTATGGTCAAGTAAATATATACATACCATTTACTATTCCCCAAGCCACCAAGGAAGAAGATGCACGTAGCACACAGAATAGGAGAAAACTTAAAACAGGACCACCGCCACTATGGTTCCAGAAGATGCAGGCCACAGAGAGTGGATAGAAAGGAAAATTTCATATCCCTGTGGTAGAAAGAAGCAACAGTAAGGAAGTAGGAGTGGAGGGAGTGTAGGATGTGAAATAGTGAATAATAAATTATATATATAGGGGCGCCTGGGTGGCTCAGTGGATTAAAGCCTCTGCCTTCAGCTCAGGTCATGATCCCAGGGTCCTGGGATGGGGCCCTGCATCGGGCTCTCTGCTTAGCAGGGAGCCTGCTTCCTCCTCTCTCCTCTCTCTCTCTCTGCCTGCCTCTCTGCCTACTTGTGATCTCTGTCAAATAAATAAATAAAATCTTTAAAAATAAATAAATAAATTATATATATATATATATAAAACAAATGAATAATAAAACTGAAAAATTCATGGAAAGATCTAATAAATAGGAAGGAGGATACAGAGCACATTACAAAGACAGAGAATAATATTTAATATAAGACCAAATATCGTTAGTATGTGCAGGGTCACATGATTATTTTGCATAGTTTTAGCAAAGAGAAAGAGGAGAAATTCCAGATTCTAAATTGGCATACCAAATACTTCTGTAACCCAGCAAAAGAAGGTCATCCAAACACATCTGTTTCTAAATGAAGCAACTACTTCTGAATTTCTTTCTGTATTTGGCCCTCAAGCCATTTTCATGGTAAAAGGCTCAATTGTTAGGACATGTTCAAAAGACAAACTGTCAGATGTTGACCAAGACCTGTTGGTGGGCAACATGCTTATAACAATTTCCCCTTGATAGTGCAGAGTATGTCAACATCACTCAAGCATTTGTGTGAGACACAGTGTGGGCCTAAAAATTTTCTATCTTAGGATACCCACCCCTATTGCTTCCCGTATACTACCAACTGCTGCACAGACAGTGTCCATCCCAACCATCCATATGGACACATATTGTTTCTACTCAACAGTCATGTATTCAGGGCTCATTCCTTGCCCAACATGGTGCTAGGTGCATAGAAACATGCCAAAAAACTACTCAAAATTGCCCTTCAGCTCATAGAACTCATCACCATTTTATAAAAATCACATCAGGGGTGCCTGGGTGGCTCAGTCAATTGAGCAGCTGCCTTCGGCTCAGGTCATGACCCCAGGGTCCTGGGATCAAACCCCACATCTGGCTCCCTGCTCCGTGGGGAGCTTGCTTTGCCCTTCCGTTCTGCCTGCCACTCTGTCTACTTGTACTCTCTATCTCTCTGTCAAATAAATAAAATCTTTAAAAAGAATCACATCAAATGTTCATTTTCATTAGTTTTTATCCTATTTTCTACCACATGATTATGATTAATTGTTCTGGGCATATTCGGCTTGCTCCAAGAGCACCTTGTTTTTATTCCATCCACTTGCCACCTTGCTTACTTTACATCATAACGTACGATCTCCCAATCTCTCATTTTGGTCCAGAAGTGCCACTTTGCACGCATAATTTTAGCAACAAAGATCTCTCCTTACAGCCTTCACTTCCTGCCGTTTTTGAGTCTCTCCAGTCTCCGCAAAAATATATATCCCAATTTCATTTATAGTTAGATGCTTACAATTAAAATGCCACTGTCCTTGTAAAGTTGCTTTAGTGGCATCATTCTCTGCCAAAACTATGGTAGCTGTAAATGAGATTCGAGACTCATTTTCTTCATAGACCAAACACAACTTAAATTTATGTGCACAATGGGTGGCTGGTTTTCTTACTTCTGGAAATGAAATGTAGTCGAGTGCCCAGGGACACACGCCTCTTTGATGCCTGTCTACACAGTGACGGTTTGCGGCCCTTATCATCCTTTTAGTCCTATGCAACATTTTACTGCCTCCCGCAATGTCCTCATTGTGATCACCGCCCTATTGCCATGGGACGCAGATATTCTGAGCTGAACTGAAAAATCCAGTTTGTCCAGGCACAAAGCCACCATGCCTGTGACTGTGTCACCTTTTGTATTAGCCAGGAAAAAGAATAAGGAAGAGAAAATGTGTGAGTCGAAAAGCAACTCTAAATGGAGTGCTTATTTAAACATAATCTAAAATATGTTTGTCTACTTGACCTAACTACTGACTTTAAATGCAATGAGGAGGCATTAGTATCTGGATTTCTGCCAGAGAAAGCTCCCTGCTTTATATCCCCTTAGGCTGTACTGATGAAACTACCTAAAAATGGGGTTTAATAGCACTTAATTCATTTTAAATACTAAAGCAACCAGTAAAGTGCATCAGATGATAAAAAAAAATACGACTCTCGGGGTTAAAGAAATTATTCCAGCTGGGACTTTCTTGCTCATATATAAAATTGGTCGTGTTCTCTCATGGAGTCATGGTGAGGATTCTGACCAAGCAGGTGGTTTCTGGCAGACTTTGCTTTGCTCCAAAGTTGCTCCTTCCACGGGTGTGTTTTTTAAAACATCACAGTGTGGTTCTGACTGTAGAGATGGCTGATGTTGGCGGTCTTGGCAGTGAATGGGGTAGCAGCGTTCTAAAATTCTTTCCACACAATACAATTAAAAAGTCCAGATTTCAGATGCACACTGCTCAGGGACAAGATGCTAAGTGCTTCTAAGTGTTTTGTTGAGAGCCAGTGTTTAAGTAAACATTACAAATTATGGTTGTCTAGTAAATAACGTGGACTGAAGCCCTTGAGAAATTTATTATTCATAAAATACATCATTTTGTCAGCTGGATCATGTAGCTTTTTTCTTGAAGAAATTGATAGAGGTTTTGGTTTGATCGCCGGCAAAGAACAGTACGTGCTTTTCGAAGACCCAGACAAGGCTGAACCTCCATCAGAAAAGGCGGTCCAGAGAGGCAGCCCATCCTCAGTGCACAAGCTTTGATGGTGGTTTTTGGTGTTTGGTCAGCTTATCTGCAGCATCCTCAGAAGGGTATGTGGTCTATCAAGGCCCTCTTTTATTGTGTTTGCCCTAAGAAGCCAGTAAGAATCATTCTGCAGGGATCAAGGATTAGTCACCTAGATAGAATTTTAGTTGAATGTGTTTCTTCCCTTTCAAGCCCTCTCGTGTATATATGTGCGTACACAGCCATGTGTTTATGTGTGTAGTTAAGTGAAATAAAATTTGACAATAAATAAACTTCCAGGGCTGTCTGGAGAAATTAGCAGTAGAATCCATTTTTTTTTTTTCATTTCTTGCCCTGTTTGTACTTCCATTTCAGCATGTGAGAGTCCTTGGCTTCTATTCATGAATTTGTTCACTCATGCAGTGACTATTCCTTGTGCTCCAACTATGAGCCAGGACTATCCTGGGTGCTGGTAACCTGGCAAGCAGAAAAGTAAGTCCATGATTACCATTCAATCCTATACATACTGTGGTAGAAATAAGAAGGTATTGGAAACAATGAGAAAACGCTTGTCTCAGAATTACAGATCAGGAGATCTTCCTGGAGGAGGCAACGCTTTAGGTGAATCTTAAAGTAGAATATGTGTAAGTAAAGAGGGAGAATTCAAACAGAAGGATGGGTTTTAAGTCACAGAACAGAGAGACGTCATGCCAGGGTACTTGCACTTTGTTGGCCTGGAGCTCAACATCCATATGGAAGAGAGGGGCAGGGTGGGGAGGGATAGATGGAAAAGAGGGTATTAGAAAAGGTGGAAGGTGCCGGCTCTGGTGTATGAATAGACTTTTCTGTGGCAGAAGAAACTAAAAAGCTCTTTCTAGTTTCCTTTGTAGAGACAGGGAAATCGGTTTTCAGTTTTCTCATGTGTAAAATGACGTATTCGGGCTCTCCAATCACAAGGACTTTTCCAGCTTTAAGAGCCTATGATTCTATGAATTTGTGGCACCTTGCAAGAAAACATGAAAATATTCATGAGCACGTGAATCAACATTCTCTTCTGTAGGAGAAAACAATTCCATTACCCAAGATTTATATTTAGAAAATTGCTATGGTGTTAGACATGTTTCACGCTCAATCACATCATTTAACTATTAAGATGGTATCTATTCTTAGCACGAGGAGAACAATAATTACAAATATTTATTGTTGTTTACACTTCTATTCTTAAAGAAAAGGTGAGTTCTCTCAACATGGGCTTAAAATTTCTTAGCAAATTAAAATGTTCATTGAGGGGCACCTGAGTAGCTCAGACGGTTAAGTGTCTGCCTTCAGCTTTGGTCATGATCCCAGATCAGGCTTAGTGTGAGGCTCCTGGCTCAGCGGGGAGCCTGTTTCTCCCTCTGTTCCCCACTCATGCTATCTCCATCACTCTCTCTGTCTCTCTCCCTCTCAAACAAATAAAATCTTTTTTAAAAATGTTTGTTGAATAAATGGTTTCCTAAAACAAAAGGTAAGATATTTTAGTAGAAATACAATGGTGAGAGTTCAAGCACATATTCGTCATTATCATTTTTGAGCAATGTAAAAACTAGGTCGATAAGATTTCAGTTTTTCATTTATATAAAAAGACAAAAAATGATCAGTTCGCTCATTTCTCTGCTCTGCAATAGAACTTCATGGGTGCTATTTTCACCTCATCATTATTAGTACTTTCTACCATTTCATCAACCAAAATGTCAATTGACTTACACCTAGTTATGTATAGATATAGACACATACATGTAGATCCAGTCTCTGTTTTGAGTTGTCAGAAATCTACAATTACTGTAAAAATCTAAAATGACTGCACATGTAGTTTTATCACAAAGCCCTTTCCCCAAGTCCTTTTCTTAAGAAAAATTGAGTCAAGTAGTTTAATTAGTTAAATATTGAAATGGAAAAAAAAAAAGAAGAAGAAGAAACACAGGGGATCTGAGTTATTTATTCATTCACACAGTAAGCACGGTAATGAGATAAGAACCAAATTTGGTAGTTTAGAGCCTACATTACACTGCCCGAGACTTACCAGTCCTATTGAACCCACTAATATACAAGTATTAGTATTTTATTTTATTATTTTCAATTATTCTAATATTATGCTAGATAGTCAAAATTTTCAGAAAACTAATCTCTTCAGTTACAGCCAAAATAAGCAGTCTCAATTATTCAGCATATATTTGTAGTGTGAATAAGGTTTGCCAGGCATGGGATTCAGCATTGAAGTTAGAAGAGCAAAAGTAAGTCAATCAGCAGTACAAGCATTGTAACAAATGTAAATAGGAAATAAGCTTGAGGTACTTTGGAAGGATACCTCAGAGGTTTACAACCTAGTATGTGGAGGCTCTGGAGTGATTTCCAAATTGAGATCTATGGAAGAAGGTGAAGTTAGAAAATGTTGGCATTCTAAGAAGTATTAGCATTTACAGGTTACGTGGAGGAAGAGAAGTACAAAGAAGCCTGAACAGAAGCATCCAGAGGGTGATGGAAGATGTAGGAAGCATGATTTTGTGGAAAGCCAAGAACATAGAGGATTTCTAGAGCACAATGGTTGTCAAAGTTGATACCTGCAGAGAGGTTAGTTGGAGAACATGATCAGAGAGTAGATGATGGATTTAACGTCAGTGCCACTAGTCCTTGGCAAGGATTAGTTCATGAAATGATAGGACTAGAGTTCAAAAGAGAATGGGTTGAAGAGGGACTTGGAAATGAAGAAATCTGACAAATCTTTTTAAAAGTAGGGTTATACAGATGAAAGTTATAGTATGGTAGATAGAGGGGTCTGTAGGAATCTTTTGTTTGTTTTTTATCATGTTTAAATGCCAGTGAGAAGTACTTGAGGTCAGGGGTCAAGTAGAAAGCAATTTAAGAGAAGGCATCTTAGACTAAAAGAAGGTTGAGAGTATAGGGTCGGGTATATATAGTGAGGAATTAGCTCTAGATGGGGGAGGGAGACTCTTTTGAATAGAAGAGATGAAGTAATAGAAGGCTATCTTATAGATAAGCATTCGAAGTAGATGGTGTTCCTAATGAATATCTTCTATTTTCTCTGTGATAGAGCCTATGGAGCCAAGGATGGAGTGGAGGGGACCGGATGTGCCAGAAGAGGTGTTTTGAAACAATGCTGGAAATAGCACATTTACCCAGCAGCACAAAGGTTTTAATTGTGGCTGGATATGAATTTATATTTATATGATACTGAGTGATTTTTTTTTTTCAGCACTATTTAGAAATGAGCTAGAGGAGAAGGAGAAGCCTTAGATGGAGAGCAGTGTTTCTATGTTGGACAACAGAGGCCAGACTGAATGATAAGGAACAAGAAGACAGGACAGGGGTGATAGATAGCAAAAATCTAACCAGGTGAACATGCCAGAGTATAAACGAGATTGGAATTTAGACATATTCGTGATAATAACCAAGGAGGAGGGCTGAAAAACAATAAACTGGGATGGGATAGAATTCCATATTTCAGAAGTATGTGCAACAGGTTAATTAGTTTGGTTTGGTTTTGGTTTTATTCACAAAGTCTACATTTTGGTCTTGGGGAATGGGTAGCTGAAATAAATGCAGTTATTCACTGAGATAAAAATGTTAAGGATCTGAAGAATGAGTGAGTTGAATTAGTGACACTGATGTCATTTGAGCAGTGGCAAAGCTCTATCCTTCCCCAGGTTCTAATAATGAACTTAGATGCTGGGGGGAAAAAAAAAAAAAGGACAAACTCTGAGTGTTAAGGGTCATAACATCTTACCTTCCTACACAACATTGCTCTTCCCAATGACCACAACCACCAATTTTAGTCATGCCCCTGGCCTGTTTACTATGGGATAAGACATCCATAGCCCATGGAGAAAAGTTTGGAAAAGCAAGCATGCACTGGGATGGTAGAAAGGAGCATGAATCAGCCGAGAAAATACAGCTTAATTTGGAATAAAAATCCCAGAGAGGACAGATGAATGGGGAGACTTATGTTTGGGAGTGGGAAGCATTGTGGGTAAGATTAACTAGCCACATATTTCCAAAATAAGCCACCCTGCAGGGTACTGATGGATGGAGAGAGGGACAAGTGTGGGAGGCAGAGTGGGACATGCATCCTTTCTGGACAATGTCCCTGGTGAAATGACTTTAATGGGGCTTAGGAGAGAATCCTACTCTGATAGGAAAGGCAAGACAGCAGGACTATTTAGTTTCCAGAATACTCACCTTGTGCATTCTGTTCTGCCTTTTATCTCATTCCTTCCCTTTTGCCACCCCTCCTCTCTTTCCCTCTCACCTTGCCCTTCCCCTCTCTGTCTTTGTTCTGTCTTCTTCACACTCTTCCCTATTTCCTGTCTCTTCCCCCACCATGGAAAACTAAGGTTCAATAAGGTGGAGGAATATAAATTTGTGGCTGAGGAATCTCTACTGAGACTTTCTTTGCCCTGCTATAGGCACTGTCTAGAAGGATCCACAATGTTCTCTGCCTGACCCACAATTAACCAGAGGTTCCAATTCAGCCCAAGGCCAGCTTGCTCCGTTTCCAGAAGCAGCCCTTGGTGCACAGGGTACCCTTCATTCTGCTTGCCTGTGACCTTTCAACGAAGTGTAATTCAGCAAAGCTGATTCTTGTACTTTATTGCTCGACCTACAACTAACATGTAGACACATATGGATGTGCTCTCACCCTCATCTGTGCCATATGCCCTCCTCCCGTCTCTGCCACTCAGCCTTTGCTCCTTGACTGCTTGTATGTCCCATTGGAATGGCACATATCCACTTCCTTCATAATAAAAGCAAACTCATTCCATATATGATTGTCATATTCTGAAGGCCTCGGCCAGCTAGAGGTTACCATCAATTGTTGAGCAGTGACTCATTTCATTGTGGGATATTACCTTTTCCTTATTTCAAATAAAGTGGCAGCTGGAAGGAATTGGCAGGGGTGCTCATGTTTCCTCCTTGTGGGAGAAATCTAAAAAAAAAAAAAAAAAAAAAAAAAGGAGAGAGAGAGATACTTTCATGAATCATGAATCATGCAAGTTGTCTCCTACCATGCCAAGGAAATTATCTTCTCTACACTACCCATCAATACCATTGACCTTTGTCATAAAAAGCAGGTCGCTTATATCTATATCCCATTAAAAGGCATCATCTTACAATCACTTCTTCAGTACTATTAAAGTCGTGTCAAAAAGAATCATTGACTTATTGTCAAACACATCCAACCTTCCACATTAATGACCCAGAGACACCTCACTAATCAGCAGGCAAACAATGCCAGACACCAAGGGAAGCCCCAGGAAACCAGGGGGAGAAAGGTCTCTGATTCTACCTTCCTTAGCTGACCTGTGCATGTTCTCTCTCTCTCGAACATTAGGACAGTTGGTGATATGTCATTTAGCATATCAGTCCTTATATATTTAAAATGAATATGCTGTTTTTGCTTGCTCTCTAAATCATACCAGTGGCAGAAATTCCATAGTACTTTAGAGGATGCTTGTGAGTCTTCCCAACCTGTCTGGCCCTAACATGGCAGTGGGTATTAATTGGGAGTCAAAAAAGAGCTTATTGAGTACATATTTCAATGAAATTAACAGAAAAAAATAGACTTGTTAGCATGCTAAATGACAGAGGTATCATGTGTTATGTCAATTCCAGGAAGTAAAACAGTAGTTTGACTTGGTTTGACCAGATAAGGCTTCCTGCAAAAGGGGCATTCAAGCGGGGATTTTAATAAGATGGAATTTGAATATCTAGGTAGGAATAGGGAGAGATTTCTGGGAAAGAAACTATTAAGGAAAAAAACAAATTCCTGACATAAGAAAATGCAAGGAAGTGAGGGGAATTACAGAGAATGTCTTCACTTGTCTTAAGTTGTATGCATGTTGGTGATAAGAAGACAAACAGGATAGTATCCAAAGATAACTGAGCTCCAGACAAATACATTTTGATTTTCTCCAAAATACAGGGAGTACTTTTTCAAGGTTTTTGAGCCTATATAATGAAATACACAATGAAAGGAAAAGGGGTGATTTAGGATTATTCTTCAGGTAAGCCGGGTCCATCAGACATAAATGAGATTGCTGCAAAATTGACAGAGGAGATGAGCACCTGGATTTCACTTGGAGAGGGATGGATTTAAAGGCACTTAGAAGGGCTTAATTCACTGAGCTTGTAGAATTAAGACATTATGTACAACTTAGACCCAGGATTCTATTCATTATCCTTTCTCTCCCTTCCTTCCTTTTCCCCTCCCTTCCTATTTTAAGGCTATGTTTTGACATAGCTATGGAGAAACTGTCTATATGCACCCAGTGCCTTAGCTGGGTGTATACCCTCTTCCACCTGGTGTGAAAGGCTGGGTGGTGGGATCCCGAAGCAGAGAGGCAGAGTGGAAAGAATAGACCTCTGAGGTCAGCGAGACCTGGTTAGAACGGCTGCCTCCACTATTGTTTTGTTGTGACTTTATACAGGACCCTCAGTAGTTCTCTGCCTTTCTATTTCTCATCCTTTTATACTCGTTATCTCTAATCCTCATGTCAATCCTTCATAGTACATGTACATATGTGTGCAGGATCATCACAATCTAACTTCACATTTCCAAGTCCTGTGCTTACATAGAATTATTCAGCTTACCATTTTGAAACCTAGTTTTTATCTTGGTTTCTACATGGCACACTCATAGTTTTCTTTTTAACTCAATGGCCAATCATTTCAGTGTGCTTGGATAGCTTTCCTTGCTGTGGCTGTAAACATTAAATGGTAGAGGGTATAAAGCTTAAGGCCTGAGGTCTCTTTTTTGTTGTCTATACTTTTTCCCTAAGTATTTGTAACCAGTAGCATTTAAGTGCTGATAATTTCCAAATGTATATCTCTATTTTTCACCTTTACTCAGGACTTACTATGCCTCCTGGACATGCCTTTTTTTTAACATGGGTTAAGTGGAACTTTTGACTCACTCTCCAAATTCCGTTTCCAAGAATCTCCGTGGGGGACTGCCATCTACTCACCAACTCTAGCTAACAAACCGAGGGAAATTTTTACTTCCTTTCTTTCCCTTACCTCTTAAAACCAATCAATCAACAAGTAGAAACAAAAGTAAAACATTTTCTTAATCTACCTATTTCATCTATCCACATTGCTATCATCCTGATCTTATCCAATATCATTTCTCATCTGGACAACTCCAGCAGACTTCAACTGGCCTCTTTGTTTCTACTTCATGTTCTTTTCTCCACCCTATATCTAGAATAGTCTCGGGGAATGTAAAGTACATCTCTGCTTAAACTCTACAATGACATCACTTAATGCTGAGAATAAAATCTCATTCTTTATCCTGGATTTCATGGCATGACTGGCTCTCTCTCACTCCCCTCAGCTTACTGTGTTTAAGATACAAAGGCTTTCTTTCCATTCCTTCGGCTTACCAATTTCTCTTCTCCTTTACAGTCTTTGAAATAACCCCATCCTCTGTCTAGAATGTTTTTCCAAATGATTTTCAATGAATGGTTTCTCCACTTGCCCACAGCCTCATCAGAATAGCCCATCATTACTGCACAATCTAAAATTGTCACTAATAAATAGTTATTGACTTGCTATTCAAAGCATGGAGCATGGACCTGCAGCCCTGGCATCACTTAGAAACTTGTTAGAAATGCAGAGTCTTGAGCCCCACCCAAGACTATTACATCAGAATCTGCATTGTAACAAGAACCCTGATTGATTTGTGTGCACATTAATATTTGAGATGCCCTAACCTAGCACATCACTCTTTTAATTTTTTTGTAGCACTCACATTTTCTGATTTTCTCTTGTGTATGAAGGTATATTTGTTGAGCTGTGCTCCTCTATTAAATACAAGCTCCATGAAAACATGGGCCTTATCAGCACTGCTCATCTCTAACATGTCTCAAAACAAGAGCAGTACTCGATACTCAAATGGCTTGTTGAATGAATAAACGAAGTATCCACATTTGCCTGAGGATATATTCTTAAGGAGGGGAAGAATTGAGATCCAAACTCTTCCATTCACTTCACAACTCCCAGTTCAGGAAGTAAATTATACATATTCCGTGTCTTTTGGGGAGGGTTGAGGGGAGTTCACAGTCCCAAAGGTTATCTGCCCTCAAACTAAATTGAGATTGAAAGGAACATCAAGCCTCTTTCAAACTCCCCATTTTAGAACAACTGCAGCATCGGGGCTTCTGAGCACTGTTCCCAGAGTTCCACTTGAGTGATTCTGGCCTATTAGGGGCCACAGCTGAAGTTGAATTCATTTCATGATCTATTCACGTGCAAGAATGAACTACAGCAGGCTGGAATGAGGGCTTCAGGTTATGAGGGATCCAGGAGAGAGGAGAGGATAAGACGGAGGAGAAGGTCTGAGAAACTGAGTGGTAGGAAAAGTCAATTCCCCAGAGATATGTAGTTTTATGGGGGAAAGAGAGGGAACAAGCACACCTTTCTTTCCCCATAATTATTTCATCTCTATACCATCATATCACATGTAGCTTATCAACCCATTTGTGACAGTAAGATATCTAAAGAGTTAACCGTTGAACACAATATATATTCATTTTCCCGAACAGTGACTTTAACTCGGCAACCAGTGCTAACATGTACATATTTTCACTTTCTCCATGTTTTGTTTTCTCTTGCACCATAATCTCCCCTGGTTTTTCACACGGAACTCTTCATTTCCAGACAACATATATCTCTACAGCAGGAAAGAACTAAGTAGCACTATCCACAGAGTTAAAGTCAGAATTTTGGAATCTAATTCAGATATGCTGGGGCTCTTCTTTTCAATAAAATAAACAAAGTTAATCTGAAGTATAAATAAGCACAGTACAATAAATGTGAAAGAGAAGTTCTGAAATGAAAAAAGATAAAACAGATTGTCATAATATGGGGGGGAAAGAAAGGAAGGGAAGGAGGAAGGGAGGGAGGAAAAAAAGCTTTGACAGCCAAAAAAGAAAGTGAAGTTTGTCTCTTGAGCCCATGGGTCTGACTCACCATGAGAATTTCTGCCATTCTACCCTAGCCAGTAACTTTCTTTCAAATTTGCAGAGGCCATCAGGCTCCAACTTCAGTTGGAGTTATTGAGAAATTTGATCATGGCCATCAACATCTTCCAGAGTGAAAAACTTATGTCCTTTTGCTTGGAAAGACAATTTGAATATGTCCACATCTTCATAATTCATTTTATCTCTTTCTATTAGTATTATAAAAATATATAAATTCCTTTCTATGAGTTAAAGCCATTTTTAAGGAAACTTAAGATATTAAAATAAATATGGATAAAAAAACTAAACACACACACACACACACACACACACACACACACACACAACAGCCCATTTTTTTCAGAACTGTGGTCCACGCAGTTTTTCCTATATCCCTCAAGGTCCTTACAACAATTTTTTTTTCTTACAACAATTTAGTTAACTTCACACCTTCACTGCTCTTTTTGCTAGAACTTTAACTCCTACGTTCATACTGAATGACCTTAACAATTATTTTTGGACTGGGCCGATATTTCTATTTGAAACAGATGAATGCAGCATCTGCTGGTGAGTTGGATTCACACATACGCACACACGCTCACACACAAGCACCACGGACCCCAGGCTACAAGAAACTTACTAGAACAACATTAAATTCAACTGAATGCTTTTCAAAACTACTCATTATGGTCCTGAAACACGTTTCACTTTGTATAGACCCTGGAAAAGCAAAGGCAGCAATGGGAACAAAAAGGGGGGAAAAAAAACAATGAATAGCAAATCTGGTGTTTTCCAACTCAAGAAGCCGCAGTTGATTTGAGAAGTGGCAGAACATATAAGCTGCTTCCAATTTTATTCGAGCGAAATCTTCCATCCCAGCTTTTGTATATGCCTGGCCTCACACATCACAGTTACACACCAAAGCCCTCAGGAGCTAGGGTTTTAGATCAGTGTCAGAGCATTTATATATTTTTTTTTAAATACCCTGAAAATGCCAGCTCTACCCCAGCTAGGATTGTTTCCCCTGTGTCCTGCAGTTAGACTTGTCAACATCAGTAATATACACGATGTTTGAACTTCTTCCAAGTGACTTACCCACACACTCACTCTCCTGAAAAAATTCAGTGTCTGCCCACCTGCTGTTCAAGTGCAGAGAAGAGATGAAAGATTCTTTTCCCCTGAAATTAAAAAGAATGGAAAACAAACAATTCCAACTGAATGTGTCAGTTTGTGCCAAGACCTCTTCTGCCGCATCTTGTCTACTGACCTTCTATAGTATGTCAGTTCCTTGTGACCTCCTTTTTAACACAATCAGGTGCATTGGAAATTGAAAAGAATCTTGCATTGGTCTAATAGGCTGCAGTTAGTATGATCTAACACCTAAAATAGATTTTTTGTACAATGCTTTTTTACATGGTGATAAACATAATTGTAACAACCTCCGTAGGATAAATTGAAGAACTCAATCTCAAAGGAATTAATGTACAAATGCTACTGCTTTCCTCATTAAAAAATAAAAAACTTTCCTATACAGATCCTCTGAGAAATTTTATATAAAGCTTTGACCACACTGAATTTATTCATTCTTTTGTTCACTTGATTTTTGTTCATTCATTCTTTTTTTTTTTTTTTTTTTTACTGCTACTTTGGGGATATTGTGTGATAAAGGTAAAGCAAATTTTAAAAATGCATCAACCCCACTTCCTGTATTCAAAAAACTTGTATTTTTTTGGAGGATGGACTAGATACACACCTAGAATAGGTAAAATGACAATGCATTAACTAACAATGCAGGATTCAGGAATAGAGATAACATATGGTAGCATTAAGCATGAAAATGTGGTCTAGGAATTTAGTTAAGAGATATTTGTATAGGTAGAATGTGCAGGAAGATAGGAAGCTTCAACTGGACAGTTTATAAATAGATAGGATTTGAATAGTTGGAAAGGAGTGAAAAAGACATTTTCCATATGGAGGAACAACATAAGCAATCTCAGGAAGTTGGTCATGCATGCACTACCTGGTCCAGGGGAGGAAATTAATCTAATGATGACACTCATTTGTTAGTTTAAATCATTTATTTGCTACATAGATCTTCCTCTATTGCTTCAAATGTTTCAAAGGCATGTAGTTACATTTCAGTTATACTGAAAGTGTAGGTTCAAGAAACTCATTTACTCAAGGAATAGTAGGGTGCGGAAGATGGGAGGAAGATGTGTATATAATTTACTCTCCTGGAACTCCAGAAGAAAGAAGCGTTTGAGTCTGGGACTCTCAGATGGAGGAATACCAGTCATAGCATTTCTAGGAATCAAAAGTGCAAGAATTTGTGGTGGATCTTCATCTAGTTTTCCATTTGGCTGTTCTATCAATCTTTGCTTCTTTCTGTATATCTTGTCTTCTTACTTTTCCTTCTGTTTCTTGCTTCTTTAGCTTGACCTCTTAGTTTTTATTCTTTCTTTTTCTGTGTCTCTTTGGTTATAGATTCTACTTCCTTTGTCTTTGGCTTACTCTTAATACAAGTTCTTTCGCAGTTCCTCACTCCCTACTCTAACTAATGAACCACGTGCTGTACAAGGCTTTTTACAACTGATTGACTTTTCCCCCCTGTGTTTTTCTGTTGTATGTTCCGAATGCAAGAATCCAGTTGCCCATCTCATTCACCATTGAAGAGATCATTCATATCAGGCTACTCATGTGTCATCAAATAGCCCAAGGATTAACTGCCTTTGAGTCTGGGGCATTTCCCATCTAAAAAGCTATATTCAGGGAGTGGTACAAAACATGGTCTCCTCCCTCAAAGAGATCTGTCGGCAGATCAGCTTTCTCAGAAGAGGTTGTGGCAATGGAAGTCACCATGACTGACAAATGTAATGGAAAAGGAAGGGACCACATTTACTTTATAACCTGTTTCAAGAGAGATGGCTCATTTGTGTGGTGATGAATATATTAAGTGTCTACTATGTACAGGTAGTCATGAGACCTTTACTTTCAAAGGTTATTTAATTTCCAAAACAATTCTGCAAAATTATTATTATTATTAACATTTTAGAGATGAGGAAACAAAAACTCAAAATGCTAAGCAATTTCTCCCAGATAGGTAACTAGGAATTGATGTACCTTGTGTTTTAATACATGTTTATTAAAACTGAAAGAGGATTTGGTTCATCCATCCCTAACTTCCTTATTCCTTCATTATACAGCTCTGATAATTTTGGAGAAAATTTAATCCTGTACTTGGTGACTTCAAACTGGTGTAATCAATCATTTGATGAACCAAATAATTGCTTTTGCTCTCTCATTTACTTTAATTATGGGCAACATTGGGTAACACTAGTTCATATTTGTCAAATGTGAAACTAGAAAAAAAAACCTTTTTAAACCCATTTTAATTTTAAAGTACTCCTTTTGGACTATCTATTGGCTCTAAAGGAGACTGCCCTTATGTTCTACATGTATGTTACTGATGATATTGCTTAATTAAATTGCCCATTTGTTGATGGCAGAGATTGTTTATTTTTAATGACTTTTTATACAGAAAGTCACAATTCCCCTAAGAAAAACATTTGAGTCTATGATCATTTAGCAGTAGTAACTTTCAGCTTAAGGAATGTGGATATTCATAACACTGGATCTGTTTATATCATGCATTCATTCTGAAAACAAAGTAAAACTTATTTAATAAATCATTGCGGCACCTTCTGAGACAGGAATGCACAGAGTACTTCCTAAGGGACAGCCCCCTCCTAGGCACTATAGAATATCTGAACCAGTATTCAAGGTCTCTGGCCTCAAATAATATGAAAAATTTCACATATGACATGTACTCAAAATGAATAAGGTGTAAAAATAAGGTGTAATGTAGGCAACAAAAAGAATAGATAATGTGTGCTACAGAAATTTAGAACATTAAATCAGTGTGGGCTGGAAAAGTCAAGAAGAATGTGATGGGACAACTGATGGAAAGTTTAAGGATAATATAAAGGAAGAGAGATACATGTGAACACAGCAAGCCTTTTTTGACTTCTGCTGAGAACCAGGCATGCCTTTGAATGAAAGGTGCTGAGAGAAACCAAATAATTAGAATATAGAATTTACTTTACTTTAGACTAGGAAATACCAAAATATATATCACTTTACAAAAAATTATCCATCAACAATTCCAACTAATTATTCTATTCCTCCATTCCTCCCAACTTGCACAATTTTATATGTGTGTGTGTGTGTGTGTGTGTGTGTGTGTATTAGTTAATTTTGCTCTGTAGCAAATATTTAGTTACCTTAAGAAAATTAACATTGTGTGGAGATACCCATATTAGGTTTTTCTTTTAAGGAGTGATTTAGTCTGTACCACAAATGAAAAATCCCTCTGCCCCCCATCCTCAAATCCTTGTTCACTTGGAACCCAAAAGGCCACGTATATCAAGTTTTGCTTTTTCTAGCTTCAATTTTCTGTAAGGGTGAATGATTAGGGATGAAAGTCTATATTAGTCTTGCCTGATCAATCTTGTAAAACTGCTTAGGACAACATATTGTCATTTCCATTTTGGCCAGCAAAACAAAGTAGGAAGGAAAAAACAAGGAGGCCATTGGCAACAGAAAATGTGCTCTTCTCAAGGATGGAAAGAAATCTGTTCAAATAGTTCCATTTTCCACTTTTGAGATTTTGTAAGGGTCTTCTGGAACTCTGACCTTTGTTATCTAACTTCTGGCTTCCTGGACTCTAAAAATTTAAGTACTCTTTAATAATAATTATAAGAATAACTTTATTACTACTGTAAGAAAAAATTAAATGCAAAATATATATTGTAGCTCTAAAAAGGCTCAGTATTTTGGATTTCTTAGTGCTTGTGAATGCTATTTAAGATGTCTGAATGTGAAGATGTTGAACATTTATATTGAACATTTATATTGCTTGGAATTCATTGGGATTCCTTGACCTAAGGACTTTTGTCTTTCAACAAATGTGTGGTGCTTTTTTCTTTTCAGCCACCCTATCTTCGAAGTTAGTATCTTTCTACTTCTACTGTATCTTCTTGAGATTTCATTCATGTTTTTTTTATTCTATCCCACATGACTCTTGACTCTCATATTTATTATTTGTCTCTCTCTGAGCTGTATTACACGTTTCAGAAAAAGTTGTCTATTTTCCATGTTTCTAATTGTCCCTTTAGTAGTGTCTAATCTTCTGTTAATGTACCTATTGAGGTGTGGGTTTTTTTTTTAAGAATTTGTTTATTTATTTGACAGAGAAAGACAGTAAGAGAGAGAACACAAGCAGGGGGAGTGAGAGATGGAGAAGCAGGCCTCCTGCTGAGCAGGGAGCCCTGTGCAGAGCCCAATCCCAGGACCCTGGGATCATGACCTGAGCCAAAGGCAAACACTTAACTAGTGAGCCACCCAGGTTCCCCACCTATTGAGTTTTTAATTTTCAAATATTTTATTTATTTTATTTCTCCAAGTTCTATTTACTCCAAATCTAGTTAATAATATATAATCTCTTATGTCTTGTTCTTATTTTTAAACATCTCTTCTTTAAATATATTAAACATAGTTCCTTTAGTTTATATTTTGTTTGATAATTATATTTGATGTCTTGATGAGTCTGATTCTACTATTTGTTTCTTCTATTTTTAAGTGATAAAGTGCTTTGAGATAGATAGAAGATGGAGGCAGATTTTTTTTTCTACTATGAGCATCTCATTTTCCTTGGAATATTATCTGTGGGAATTATCAAGTCCTTGTTAAAAGTAGCATCCTTCCACAGATGAATTACAATTACTTATAGTCATTGAAGGGGGGTTTATAACTAACCTATAAGAAAACTGGTTTATGATTATAAATTCTCAAGGGGTACTTTCCCATTTACAAAGCCAAGACCAAGATTGGCAAGTTTTCTTAAGTTCTCCTTTTGTGCAGTAGGTGGAACCCCTTGGGATCCTAACTTTATGAAGTAGTCTTCTAAAATACTCTCCACCTTGAATTAGCCTGTGCCTCATCTCTTCCTCCTGTGACTTGGGCTGAAATATTAAGAATTAAAACAGGCTTTTGCATCCATTACCTCCCTGGTTTCCAATTTTCACTTCATTTGGGGGGGAGAAAATACTTAAAATTTTATATGATATTTTAGAGGTTTTTTTCTTCTTGTATGTTAGGGAAATGGAATTATGTTTGACAATCAACCTAACAATCTGACTATTTCTGAGTACATAAGTAGAAACAAACAATGTGCAAAGTTGGTCCCTCAGCTGGACATTAGAAAGAGGTCCCAGGTGCCAATGATAAGGCCATCAACTGGTTAACAGGTGCTTTTACTCATCTGAAAATTGTATTCATACAAACTGCCCCTTAGCACCAGTCTCATTACTCTAGCATGAGGGGAAATTGTTCTTCTCTTCTTCTTGTATAATTTTCCAATTGCTTTGGTTGTGGTTTTTGCCTATATGACTTTCTTTGATGTAAAAATTAATTTGATGTCACATTTATAAGGAAGATGAGAAGATAGGGATGTTGAGGCCACAACTTTGTCTCTGAAAATTCCATATCTTCCTAGGAATGACCTGGGTAGGGATATACCCGAGGAAACTCTTCTTGGAAAAAAGGAGTCAAATACATTCATGTAGTGCTTTCTTCTCATCAAAGGTACAATCTAAACTTTTCCATGTTATTCAGTATCCTCAATCTATATAACTTTATTTCCTAACTTTTTCCCCCTGTTTGCTTTTTAAAAAATTATTTTTATTTATCTGAACATGCTAAGATATTTCTTGACCCTTTTTCTCTGCACTTGCAACTCTGCATGTGCAATTCTCATCCTCTTCTTAAATACATCCAACTCTTCTGCTCTAATACCTATCTTAATTTCTCATCTGGTTATGGATCCTTCTTGTATTCTCTCTCTCCTCTGCCCTGAGAAGTGTTCATCTCTCTTCCTTTAGGCTATCACTGTACCTTTTATGCAAGTCTATTAAAACAGCCATCAGCCATAATCAAACAATTTATGTATATTCTTCTCTCCCTTAATGACATCTGAGCTTCTTAAAGGTGAAAGCAGCAACTTTTTCATCTTTATATAGTCAATGCTAGAGAAAATTGTAATTACTCAATAAATGATTGATTAATGAATTAATTAACACACCAGACACTGTCAGTAGCTGCTTTCATGAGTTTAGGTATATATGATGACCAAAATTTAACACATATTAAATACTGATCAACCAAGGCAGTCAGAGATCCATGAGGTATGATTCAGAAACCAGCTGTTACAGAAATGTGGGTATTTACTCCAGGCTCAAGACCATCTTACTATATGTTTTCTCTTTTGATTAATCATGATATCAGCCTCGATGTTATGAGGATTGGAATATCAGTATCTGAAATCCCTTCCATTTGTAAGATTCTTGTTACAGTGTGGCTTAACATATGTATAGAAGGATAGATTTTGCATTTAATTGACTTCATGTGATTTTCTCCCAAATTCCTAGTGGATATTGGGTCAGATGTAGCTATACTCATTTTACAGACCATGACATTTTGTTCAGGAAGTCAGTGTGTCAAGATTTGTCTCTACAGTCAATTACTGTTTGTTGTTCAGATTAACTTGGTCCTGGAATAAGCAGAACTAGCCTACCAGTAATTGGAATCATGGTCTGAAAATCAGCCCACCATAGCCATATGAAGGTCATACACCCACAGCTGAATATTCAGCCCAATTATCTGAACAAGCTAAGATATCGAACAGTTAAAAAGTCTTTCTTTTTTTTCTTTTAACTTCCTTATGGAGGTTTAAACCACTACATTATCAAATGAGGATTCTAACTGGGCATCTGAATCTATGTTTTCTCTCCTTGTCCATTGCACTCATGCCATAGTGCTTGTTTCTTTGTTGTCATCTTACAGTTTGCTTTGGTTTTGTTTTTGTGTTCCAATCGCCTTGCTTTTCAGAAATTGGGGAGGGAATGAAAAAATAGCTGTTGTTCCTACATGTTTATGGGGTGAAAAAAATTGAAGAAGGCCACCTTTACTATCACCTTCTGCCAATATTCTAGATAAGAATGAAAATTGAACAAATTTCAGGACAGTGGTAAGAGTGAGACTGTGCTTCCAAAAGAAAGGCTCAATTGCTCATTGAGCTGCTGGGTGGCAGCAGGGACTGTGAAGGTTGGGGAGCCTTGGTTGCTGTGAACTATGGGGCGAGCAAACAGGCATTTGTGTGTGAGTTGCCTCGGTACTGGGAGGCATCTGAATGGATATGAGGTGATGTTCAACCCCATTGTGTTTATATGAATACACATTACCATTTCCCGCAAGGAAGCTGATAACAGCACCATGATGCTTTGCTATAAAATCCATTGAACATTTTCCTGCATGTTTTACTCTCTTTAAAATGGCTCAGGAACAGGCATGGGAAGTGCCATTGCCCCTCTGTAACATTCTCTTTCCCCAAATGAGAACCCGTTGGAACACACTGTAGGGGTGTTTCACTGCAAAGTGCTTGGCATAGACAACTAGAGCAAATGAGGGATTTTCCTTTAAACCCAGCAGGTTTGGGGGTTGTGTGTGGTGGGGGTAGGGTGGCATTCATTGTTTAGCTCTTCTCTGTGTATCTATGTTAAAGCTTAGAGGAGCAGATAAAGAGCAAGGGGATTTAATTATGCATAAATGGAAGACAATGAAGAGTCCTTAGGAGTGTAATTAGCTGTGGATGTAGACGTGTGCATTCTTGTAGCTGCATTTTATTTGCATAGGAATAAAAAAAGTTCGGAAACACACAGGTTCAGAACATGTTCAAAGACCTTTTGGCCACAGAGGCACCCTCAAAGGTTAGCACGGCATTCTGCAGTTAGCACTAAAATCAAAAAAGAGCAGTGAAAATCTGCCCCCCTCGATAACAACACCAATAACAATAGCGAACATTTATCCAATCAAAGAACCCTTCTGTAGCAAGATAACAATGTTTAAATATACTCAAAAATCTTTTTAAAAGAAAAAAGAAGAGAAAGCACACTACAATCTTCACTCTGTGGCTAGAGTTCTGTTTGTAATTCTATGTCTTCAACTTCTAAGCAGTCCAGGCATGGAATCTAGAAACACGTTGATGTGGGTGGAAGGTAAGATCATGTCACTGGGATATGAGAAGTGAAAAACTACTATATTATGGTTGAAGTTCTGTATAACAAATGTGTTCCTCTCTGTATATATTTTATTAAAGAAATATCAGTACATATTATGCTTGCTTAAGGTGATGGATTCCTGCAGCCTGGAAATTTCTTCACTTTTCATAACCATTTTTGATAACCTGTCCTAATACTTAATAATAACCTTTCTCCTGTCAACAGTTATTGCTCAGTCGCTGTCACTTAAATCCTTCCTCTTTTTCCCCCTGGTTCATTTCCTTCTGATCTGTCTTTGGTGAAACTGGAGGACAGTTAAACTCTTTATTTTGCTTTATTATGAATCATTTTTTGTGTGTGTAATGGTTCTTCCCCACTTAGGGCAGACCCTGTGGCAAGAGGTCCAGCCAACCTTTGTCCAGAACTTTCACTGTAAGAAAGGAGAAGAGAGGCTTGGTGAACTATGTCATTAAAAAACATTTAGGTGACAAATTATCAAGTTAGTTGAATACTGAAAATGATTCCTCAACGACAAGGAAGATCATTAAGGATACTAAGAGAAGATATCAACCAGTCAGAACTAAGAAGCAATGAAGAAATAAACAGGAAGGAAGACGTTTTAGATCAGGAATACCTGACCTGTATAAGCAGACCATACTGAGAAAAATCAAAGGAGAACTAGGGTTGGGAATGGGGGATACAAAGGCAAAAGGGTACAGATGGGGCTGGAGGAGTTGGAAAAATTATGCAGAACTGTGTTTGAAGGTGGAAACAAATGACGATTTCAAACGTCATCTGAACTCTGTGCTGACCGGCAAACAGTAACACTTAACAAAGCTCTCTACATTGGGGGCCTGGGAGGCTCAGTTGGTTTATTGTCTGCCTTTGGCTCAGGTTATGATCCCAGGGTCCTGAGATTGAGCATCTCCCCGCCCCCCACCCCCCGGGGCTCCCCATTCATCCAGGAGTCTGCTTCTTCCCCCACCCTTTCTCTGCTCATGCTCTCCCTCTCTCTCTCTCTCATGCTCTCTTACTTGTTCCCACGTGCTCTCTTTCTCAAATAAATAAAATCTTAAAAAGAAAGAAAGAAAGAAAGTTAGCTCTTTACCCTTTGGGTGGTTTTGGCTAATCACAAAGGACAACTTTGCCCTCTTACACCTGTCACCATTGTTCTGCGTGACTCCTAAAAGACTCATAGATCATTCCCATATGTACAGGCCTTTAAGATAACCCAGGTCCCCTTTCTTTTCTTTGAGGTGTTTATCATTAGTGAATGTTTTCCATATTCAGTAAGCAAAATAAGATCATCTCCTTCACTGTCTGGTGCATTTTGTCTTTCAAGCAGCAAGATACATTTCTTCCAAAGGTACCAGTTGAATCTACAAAGATTTATTCCCCAGTGGTATTGCCATTCAGGAAATGATAATGTCCAAGTTTTAAAAGGGGAAAGAGAAAGAGTAAGAGTAATTTAGGACCATTAAAATCTCCATCTTCTCCGAGAGAGGTTTCTTCTAACTTAAGAGACCCAAGTGTTCCAGGGCCAGGTGAACTGCTTGGTTTGGGTCCTTACTGCAAATCTTTATAGGATGGATATGAGTAACTAACAAGGGAAAAGAGAAGGTTCTCAGCATGGAAGATTGTACAGTCTAATGTGAATGTCCTTTCTTCTCTCCTCCTCCAGGTCCTCCAGAGTTCACTTTGGGGTCATGACTGCCAGTCTGAAAGTGGACTTAGTAGCAACTGAAGCTCACTCTTTGCAAATGCAATCACTTTCACATTCAACCACTATGACTTCAACTCCGAGAGCACCCTACTGAGTTCCCAGCACCTCACTTTGGAATGCATATGCACTTCAAGGAGCCCCAACTACAGAGAATGGTATATTCAACTAATCAGCTTCATCAGATTCTGTGTTCTATCACTAATTTACTATATAAGCTGATTTTTAAATAGGTAATATATATGCACTCAAGACAGACTTGCAAATATGTAAAACCATATACAGTTAAAATTAAGTTTCTCTTCCACTCCTGACTACTGGTCCTTATTCCACTCCCCAGAGGCAAACACGGTTGCCAAATGTATTACATTAAGTGTTTTAAGCATTTAGGTGAAGTGTGTGTATATGTGAGATAGACAGAGAGAAAAATGCTAGGTATATACATCATATATATGTTATATATAGTTTATTATTCCTATATTTATATATGCTGCCTGTGATACATTTTGTGAGGAAACACTATATATCAAACTATCCTTTCGTTCTGTACTTTGCTCTTTTAATTTACTAACCAGTATGCATTAAAGATCCTTTCAGATCCATATATAAAGAGCTGCTCCATTATTTTTTTTAAAAGATTTTATTTATTTATTTGACAGACAGAGACCACAGAGAAGCAGGCAGAGAGAGAGGGAGAAGCAGGCTCCCCACTGAGCAGGGAGCCTGATGCGGGGCTCGATCCCAGGACCCTGGGTCATGACCTGAGCCAAAGTCAGAAGCTTTAACCCGCTGAGCCACCCAGGCGCCCCTGCCCCATTATTTTTAATAGATGCAAAAATCCATCAGATTATGTGCCATAATATATTTAAGCCTTCCCCAATTGATGGTCACACAGGTTGTTTCTGGTCTTTTCAAACATAAAAAACAGTGCCTGGAATTTTCTTGTTCACGCATAATTCTTGAGTGTTTGCCTGTATATCTGTAGGATAAATATCTAGTGAAGGAATTTCCAAGCCTAAGAGTAAATGCATTTGTATTTATGACAGGTACTGCTCAATTGCCTTCCACAGGTGCTGCACAAATCTTCACTCCTTCTGCCCTGTTTCTTCCCATCCAAAATGACACACTGTGGAATCAGCTTTGTAGTCAGAGTATACAAATAATTAAAATGTTATTTCTTTGCATACAAAATTTTATTTCTCTTGTTTTCAATAATTACCTTTTCTAACGGCTATGTCACCCTCTTAAACGGGCAGTGATAATCTTCAATGCCAGAATATCCCTCTCTGTCCCTTCTCTCTCTCCAGCCCTAGCAGATAGCCCAATACAGACAAGGTACTCAAAACATTTCCATTGATTCATTGACCTTATCCCAAGCATTGAATAGGTATGCTAATCACTTGACTCATTGTGCCAGATTTTTTTCCTTCTCAGTTTCCAAGGTGGCCTCATTAAGAGTAAGAACAGGAAATGGCTCTCACCTCCCTTTCTGTGCTATTGATATTTAATGAGGAGTGTTTAGGTGGAGGATAAATATAAACTCAGTTTCACATGTCAATGGAATGAAGGAGAAAGTATGTAAATGAACTTTTTGACAGGATGTAGGACTAGAGTTTCTTTGCCTGGGAATTCTTCATTTGTGAAGCATGTTTTCCCCCAGGAGAGTAAAACAAGATTTGATTCAGCTTTTTTCCTAAATTAAATTAAACAGAATGGTCATATGATCCCCAAGGGGAGACATACTTCACATTCTGATGGCATGATGGCTTACTCCAAAGCAAGTAACTTCTGAATAAATTGGAACTGTCTCTGATGAGAGATGGGGGAGGAAATGTATTGATGCGCTGGTCTAATGAGCAATATTATTAAAAACCCATTCCAAAGATCATGGTGTGTTCATGGCAGGTAGTAGAGTATAATGTTCAGTCGAGAAGAGTGTTAACTGCAGGTAAATGTTGCCGGTGTTTGTTTGCCTTTCTTCATCATTTGCCTACACCCTCTGGGGACTAAATAATAGGTTTGGGAGAAGAATTCTTATTTTTAATCATAAATCTACTCAAATGACATTTCCCCCATTTCTTAGTCAACACTGGTTTTTAATTTAGCAAGTCAGTTAAGACAGGGAAACTGAAGACACCCCACATTAAAAAGCTGTTGCAGTTTTTTTTTTTCCCCATTGCTCTTTTTCCTGCTTCTATTCTTGCTAGGATCTGCACCCCCACATTACACCTGCTTTCATGTATATTCTCGTGTAAAGGTCAAAGGGTTAATGATTTCTTTGGAGTCTTCCAGCACAGTAGATAACATCTAAGCAGTGACCAGTTAAGGTAATCATGAGTGTTCTCCAAGACCACTGACTGCAAACACCTTGACCTCAAGAACTTTGGTTCCAGGGCATATGTCACAGATGGAGGACCTGAGCACTTGTTCTAGATGCCTGAGAGGACACATATGCCAGGCCACCATCCTCAATAAAAACATCGAGATTCGTGCTTCTTTTCTGTTTCGAGTCTCCCAGATATTCTGTCTGTATCTGCTCTCTCTGTGCCTACAATAAACTCTACTCTTACTTTCTCTCATATCATATTTGATTTCCATCTTGCAGGAAGCCAAGGACTTTCTTGGCGGGTCCTGGGGGATCCCTTCTGGGTCCTAGGACCCGGCCTGCCTGTATCAAATTAGATCTTGTTCTGTTGACATTCAGGTATTTTTCACTTCCAAACATGTATTGCAACTTTGTATAGTACTCATAAAGAATTTATAGAATGTTTATTAAGTGACTAGACCTGGGTTATTTACTATAAAATCACAAGGTAAAAATAAAGATAATTTCTAGACCAAAAAAACAAAGAAAGAAAGAAAGAAAGAAAGAAACCAAGAAGGATCATCATGTATACATATGAAACAAGTATGAGCTTTTATAAGGCAATAAGTAAAGTACCCGCCTCTTCCAACCAGCTCCAAGTCCTGACTTCCTTGCTTCTAACCTTGATGATCCCATTTACCAAGGCAGAATATAATGGAATCACATGTATGTGAGTTCCTATTCTACCTCTTGCACTTACTGTGTGGCCTCCAGCAAGCTCATTCACTTCTTTGAGCCTTGCCTTTTCCGTTGTTTACATTTCTAGGTAATTAAGAAAGATTTTTTCCCAGATCTGTTATAGAGATTAGAAATAATGCATACAAATCAGCCAGCACATAGTAGGTATGCTGGAGATTTCAGACTTTGGAATCATTGCTTGGAATCCCCAGTCCTTCATGCACCCCAGTTAATCACTTAGGTTTTATTTTCTCTTTGGCTCCCATTATCTTTTCCTTCCTTGGAACCCCTGTGGCCAGTACCCTAGTCAGGCTCATGCAGGTGGTCTGTGTTTTTTCCCCCATGCCCACTCTGTCCACTGGCGCTGAAATCATCTTCCTCAAGCCCTGTTTTCTAAATGGCACAGTCCTGGCTTCCATTTCCTACTTAAAAGAAGTAAAGTCCCTTAAGGTTAAGAGTCCACTATAAAAAGGAGCCATCAGAGAAGTCTATTTTATTCCTTCTTCCTTCCCTTCTCAAGGCCTTTCCTCAGCCACACTGGGCTTCTCACCAGGTGTCCAGATACTCTGTGTGCTTCCTCTAGTGGGTCTTTCCTCATAGCCCATGTACCAAACTGCTCTCAGCCTTCAAAGCCCACCTCAACTACAGCTTCTAACCACTCACCTTATTTACATTTCTAGTTCTATAGCTTTTCTCATACCCTTCTTAGAAAACTTAGCACCCACTTCTTTTGAATTGTAGCTTTTGGGTGCCATTCTTCATTTCTACATATTGCTAAATTTCACTGAAGGTTAAGGATGGATTTTTTTTTTTCCCCCAGAGATTATTTTGTTTTCCTTGGGATGCAGTGTGGCATGGTGGCTAATAGGAAATGTGGGATCAGACTGCCTGAGTTTCCATTCCAATTCGGCATTTTATTCTCTGTGTTGAACAAGTCTGTTATGTCCAGCTCAGTTTCCTTAATTCCATTCATTAATTTATTTATTCATGTATTCACAAATGCATGAATAAATAATTTATTCAAAATATTCCAAAAAAGTAATTCAGGCAGCTATTATGTGGTCGAAGTCCAGTGCTGAACAGACTTTATGGGCCTGGGACCTCTGCATCCACACAGGCCCTGCGCCGAGAAGGGCCCTGCACTTGGCTTAATGGCCGCTTACTATCATCTTGAAATTCTTAATAATTTTTTAACAAGAGGTCCGTATTTTCATTTTCCCCTTGGCTCTGGAAATTAGGTAGCCAGTCCTGATGGTGAGTAAAATAAACATGGTCCCTGCTCTTCTGGTGAGACAGAATGTAAACAAGCAAATTTAGAAAGTGAAAAAGGAAAGTATCAGTGACAAAGGCTATGAATTCCTAGCTGGCAACTTTAAATTCAGTGACTGGAGAAAGTCCTTTAAGTTTACATGTAAAGCTGAGGTCGGAATGATAAAATTTACCAGGGAAAATGCTAAAGAACATTTCAGGAAGAGGAGACAACACATGATAAGATGTTAAGGCAGGAAAGACTTGGAAGGTTTACCAAACACCGTTCTTGGAAAAGAAAGAGCAAAGAAGACAATGATTAAGTCTAAAGATTAGCTTGGCCCAGATCATTAAGGCCAGGATACGGGGTTTGCATTTTATCCCAAATGTGATAGGAAGCCATTATAGGGTTTATAGTGAGGACATTAAGTTTGATTTATATTTTAAAAGATTACATTTTTCCATTATAGTGAGACAGAAATGGAGTAGGCATTTCGGGAAGAAGACTACCTATGAGTCCGGATGGGCAATGATGGTGCATGGAACCCAGATTGTACCCAAGCAGCCAGAGGGAAGTGACACTATTGGGATATATTTTGGAGGCAGAGTTGATAGGGTTGTTGATTGGATGTGGGGGATGAGAGAAAGACAGGTACCAAGGAGAGCATCTCAATTGTTGGGAATGATGTCATTTTTTGAGATAGAAAAGCTGGATGACACTATGTGTTCTTGCCCATCAGCATGGGGAAGTTAAGAGGGAAGGTGGGTATTACCGCCAAAACACGAGGATAATAGCAATGAGCTCACACACGCAAAGAGTATGCCCCGCACTTGCCACATGGAGATGATCAATATGTGCCACTTAATTTGTTATTTCTGAAATGCATAGTCAAGTGTAAGTGTAGTTGTAATTCAAAGAACTTTATAGTAGTAAAAAAGTATATCTGAACGGTCTAAAGGATTAGCTAAATGTGTGCATGGAAGGATTTGAAACAGGAGAAGGGATAAAGAAGTGGGACTTGTCCCTCTCTTTAAGCAAATCCCTTTTACTCAGTGATACCTCCATATTTCAGTTGCCTCTTTTTTAAGAGTCTCTTTCAGAATACAGGAGCCAAAGACCCAACCAGTGAAATAATAAAAAAATAAAGACATGTACGTAGCGAGGAGAAGTCACACATTCTAAACTATGAGCAAACAAACTATTGACAAATATTCAAATATTCTGTAATTGGCCCCCATTCAAATTCCTCCCATTATTCCCCATTAGTAGGATCTGGCTTTATTTGGAAGCCCCGGTATTCATATTCTTCTTCTTTTTCTTCTTCTTCTTTTTTTTTTTTATTTTTATTTATTTTTTAAATTTCTTTTCAGTGTTCCAGAATTCATTGTTTATGCACCACACCCAGTGTGCCATGCAGTACGTGCCCTCCATAATACCCACCACCAGGCTCACCCCCAGTATTCTTATTCTGATCATGGAAACAGGACTTCATATGTAACACCTTCTTTGTTTTAACTGTCCTTCTGGTATTCTGCATGTGTAAAGCTGCTCTTACCCCCAGCCTGGAGTCCTGGCTCTGGGAAAAGCTGTTTTAATTTGTCATCTGTTGGTTAGTGCGGCAGAGAACAGTCAGTCAGGACTGGACTTGCTGGCTAGCCTGCAGACATCTAAATGACTTTTGGTGTATCTTATTCTCTCTTATTTTTCATTTTAGGATGCAGAAGGTACACCTTGAAGAATTTTAAATACCAGAAATCAAATATTATGGTATATGTAATCATCTGTTGTCTAGCATCGAGATTACTGACAGCTACATGAAAATGTTTTTGAAGTTTTGTCCTTGAATAGTATCTAAATATTGAAGTAATGAATGTATTCCCAAGTGTGGTCTTATTTGCTAGGTAATAAGTAAGCATATTTTGGAATACAAAGCAGTGCAAACGGAAGTCTCCTCCGAGGTGAGGGCACCAGCTAGGGCATCACCCCCGATTTGTTCTTTTCACCCTGAGTCAGTTAGGATCTATCAGATGGATGCAGAACCAGGTGGCCTTACCAGCACTCCTGTACCCAGGTGAAAGTTAAAATACAAAACAAAATAAAATAGTGGTGGTGAGTACAATTTGCAATGATACAGTGTCAGACAGCAGAAGGAATGATTATAATTAGCATTTCTGCTCCCCTAAGTCCCTCTCAGGGTCTCTCCAAATTCACCCTCTTCTCACTGCAGCTCCTGCAAACCATTTTCTGTGCAACATACTCACCAGGGTCCTTTGCATTGTCTCAATTCTATTGCTCTGCATAGGAAACTAAAAATACATATCTCGTAGATTTGTGTTACGCTAGATGATCATTTAAATGTTCAGATCGGAACCCCTGGAATTTTCCATCTGCCTTTCGTCTGCTGGGCTGGTTCTGGAAGGGCACTGCTGAGAGCTTCCCTGCGGGTTGGCTTTGCCTGTGGGTGTGATTGAAAATCTGTAGCTAACACTTGGAGAAACAGGGTAAGGGGATAGTTAATAAAGGACAAAAATAGAGATCAAAAAGATATAAACACACATCACAGTTTGATCTCAATATCATTTTTTAAATAATACATTTGCACATTTTCAAGATCAGCCTCTCTGGGGTTTCTTGCAAGGGACAGAATATTCTTACAAGTTGCAGGGAAGCTGATCGAGTTTTAAAGAAAAGGGTAGAGGTGGCAAATTGCCAATTAGATTGCAGGTGGGGACAGGGACGGGAGGGTGAGATGGATGGTTCCAACGTCAAGAAATTCACGCTGATGACAGAGAGAGAGCCAAGACACGTTTTAAGGCCTGTGAAAAGGAAGGCAAGCCAGGCAGAGGAGGCGAAGCAAATCACACACTTGCTTTTTGTTGTCGCTTACAAAAAGAGCCCCTACCCCCAAACATGGAGATCATTATACAGAATGTCCAAGGCAAATTAAGGAAAATAATTATTGTAGCTGATGAAGCAGAAACCCTATTAGAGCTAAATGCTACTTCACAGTACTCAGTGGTGGAGGTTCTGAACTAAATGCATTTTTCAGCATCTTTAGTGTAGTATATTAAATTAAGTTTTTAACCACTTTTCTCCTCCCCTTTATTTTCCTTGCCACCCTCCTCCCCTCTCTTCCGTCTCTCTGGCAGGTGGTGCAGGGTTGGACGTCTGCTGCATCGCTACACAACGAGGACTGCCCAACAAGAAATCCCTTGTTTGCTGACTCCTTTCTCTCTAAGATGAAAAGTAAATAAAAACCTAGAGGGGTAATTAATGGTGGAAGGCTGGGCTTAAAGTGCCAAGGAGTGACCCGTCACTGTAGAAAATGGGGCAGAGAAGAGGCTATTGAGAAGCGGAGCGAATCCTTACGCTTGTCTGGCTTTTTGTTTTGTTCCGCGTTCACTGAAGGAACCTCTTGCAGCCTGAAAAAGATTCCCTTTATTCGCGTGTCCCCCTCCTCTCTGAGAAAGCAAGTCTGAGATAGGGGAGAATTTCTATTGATTTGGGATGTATGTGTTCCTATTATTTCTTAGCTAACATGGCTCTTTGTTAAAATGGGTATTCGTTAGGTGCATTTTTCTGTATTATACTTGGAGTGTTTAAATCCATAAGCAATGTAGCTCTCTAATCGGACAACAGGTCTGTCAAGTATAGGGAACTGAGTCATACTTTGCTTGTGTATCCCACGATACGCCAGTGATATTTGCCATTTTTGACCATCTGACAAATATGTATTATATACAGAAAGGAGTAAATTACTTTGAATAGTTTTTTTCCAGGAGAGTTTCTTGCCCCTAGGAAGCCCTGTGGATGCTCATTTCCATAACAGATCAAAGTCCGTGTCTTCATCACTGCTCTGGCCTTATGGTGCCCCGTCCTCTATTAGAGTAAGTACAGCGTTTCTGATTCACGGGTTCCAGGCGGGCTGCCCCCTCCCAGATGGACCCCTGTGCTCTCTATCTAGCACCTATGGTCAGGGACATCTGTTCATCCGCGAGCTGTTGACAGGTGGACGGGAACCACGTTGTAACACTTCTATTTCTTGTTTCAGTCTTTTTTTTTTTTTTTAAGATTTTATTTATTTATTTGACAGATAGAGATCACAAGTAGGCAGAGAGGCAGGCAGAGAGAGAGAGGAAGGGAAGCAGGCTCCCCGCTGAGCAGAGAGCTGGATATGGGGCTGGATCCCAGGACCCTGGGATCATGACCTGAGCCGAAGGCAGAGGCTTTAACCCAATGAGCCACCCAGGCGCCCCTCTCGTTTCACTCTTTATCACAGCTTTGTACATAGCAGATACTCAATAAGTCTTTGGTAATAATATTATCAAAAATGGGTTTTAGGTTAGATAATCTAACAAGGACTGAACAGTATGTTTGCTAATAAACCTTAACTCCTCTCAGCCCTCCAAAAGGATCTGTTAAAGGTTTTTTGCATCTGCTGCACCAAGTGCTTACCACCCAACACTTCAGAGAGAGATGGGACAACATTTCGTCTACATATGTCAATGCCTGTTACTGCCACTTAGCCGTGAGATCATGGGGGAAATGAGGGTCCAGCTGCCCTCGTCACTGACATCAGATGAGAGTAACCCTAGTTCTCCTGAATTCCAATAATGTTTCCTGTGGAGGCTTACTCGGTGCCGGGTCTGTCCCTCAAACACACGCTTTGCGTGTGTTTATGTATGTGTTTCTCCCAAGAACCCTATGTGGTTGATACTGCTGTTCTTTCATTTTACAGATAAGGAAA
Organism: Enhydra lutris kenyoni; assembly: GCF_002288905.1. Taxonomy (NCBI): domain Eukaryota; kingdom Metazoa; phylum Chordata; class Mammalia; order Carnivora; family Mustelidae; genus Enhydra; species Enhydra lutris. Next base: position 33,565,363 of record NW_019154092.1, on the reverse strand, counting down.
ATGAAGCTTGGAGGTTAGAAGCTTATCCCTGGTTACACAGATGATAGCCAGTGAAGCTGGAATTTAAGGAGACAGTGTGGCCCCAGACCCCAGGTTTGGAACCCATGCACAGCCTCTTGTCAACTGTGTTTTGCAAGGATCAAGCCCAGTACTATATGAAGAACTGCTATAGCACATTTTATTTTAAAAAGGGGCATAAAGGATTTTGAGAGTACTTTAAAAAAGGAAAAAGCTCGTTCACCAAACTGGGTCATGCTACATTCCTACTCCCCTTGACCCTACTAGGCCACTAGCTGAGAATTCCAGACTTGGCCCCTCACCATTAGCAGTGAGAGCTGGTGGCAACCGCACATGCCTCATTCAGCCCATGACTTCCTGAAGACTGGCTGTGGCTGTTTTCCCGGGTGACATATTTCTCTCAGTTCTCTGTAGTGAGGCAAGAGAACTGACTCTGGGAAGGAGTTTCAAGCTCTGTGTGCAGTAGTGTTTAAAATGCAAGCTCCCCGTCTGGGAGAGAAATGACTTGAGGAGCCTTCGTGCAAACCCCCATTCTGCTCTCCCAGCAGCTGCAAGGCTGGCAGACCCCGTAAGCAGAGAAGGGACTTGCATGGGCCATGATGATGCATATTCAGCAGCGAGGAAGACTTGATTCTGCACCTTGCTGGTTACAGCTGCCAGATTGTGAGCGATCGATAGAGAACTTTGTTAATGATGTGGAATTCACTTCCGGCATGCTCTGCACGAATACATATGTAATATATTATTAGTGCCCTCAACTACAGGCCTGTCCAGATGTGATTTAATTCAAAGTCTGATTATCTTTTCCTCCTCTACCTTCATAATTGGAACGTCGTTGATCAGATTCCGCTTTTAATAAAAATGGCAAACCATGCAGCATGGCTCTGAACATTTTTTTCTTGACAACAATCATCAGAAACTCACAAGGTGGAGGTAATGAAATGACAGGAGGCGTTGGGGTAGCCCAGAGGAAAGCAATGCTCCGTGCTGGAGTCCACACGTTTAAGAATCATGAAGTGGGGTGGATTATCTTTGGAAATTATTAGAGAAGATGTATTTATATAGATTCCTTTCCAAAAGATGAATCCAATCATCATCCCATAGACAAATGTGGAGTCTTAATGGCAAATGTTGATTTAATATTCAAGTCTGAGTCTTGCAGGAAAAAGGCTGAATTGCATTAGAAGAGCCGAACTAGGACTGGGCAGACACAGAAACCTAATACCACAGCAAATAAATCTGGCAGGACAATTTAAAGCTGAAAAGAAATAGAAAGATAAATGATGTCATAAAAGATTCACAGGGGCGTTTTTAACCGAACTGCTAAATATTTTAAAACAGAATAGCCAAGGCCATTTTGTATTAGAAACCCAAATGAGTGGCTCTCTCAATTTATTAAATTTAGTTCCCTCAGTGTTTATCAAGCCTGTTCTGTCAGAAAGGTACTGTACCAGGCACTGGAAAGTCACAATATTACCCAAAGAGATCTCTGACTAGTAAAGAAGATAAGGCAAGTAGCTCCAACAATTTAAATGAATACCATAATAAGTTAGGAAAAGGAATATGCTGGTGAGAATCTTCAACTGTCACTCCTGCAGGCCCATCTGAAGGAAAAGGTCTAGAAAATGTCATCCCCTTTCAAGTTGCTACGCCTTTTGTTCAGAGCTCCAGGTGCTGTGGCTATAATCAGCAGCAAGGCTCACACCAAAGACACTTATCTCCTGGCCACTCTGAAGAGACCAATGACGACTCAAGCAGCCTTACCATGTTGGGTGAGAACTAACGCATCCTATTAGATCATCTCCAGACATGCAGCATGGGGCTCAAGAGAGAGGAGGAACAAGACAACAGTAGAAGCCCATGCAAAGGGCCCAAATCATTTCTTTTTCTTTTTTTTTTTTTTTTTAAATATTTATTTGACAGAGAGAGAGATCACAAGTAGGCAGAGAGGCAGGCAGAGAAGCAGGCAGAGAGAGAGGGGGAAGCGGGCTTCTTGCTGAGCAGAGAGCCTGATGTGGGGCTCGATCCCAGGACCCTGAGATCATAACCCTGGCCGAAAGACGAGGCTTAACCTACTGAGCCATCCAGGTGCCCCGGCCCAAATCATTTCTAAGAGAATGACTCCTTGCCATGGACCAGGGTCCAGATCTGGTTGCGGGAGAGTATGGTATGAACCACTGCTCTTATCGTCACAGAAAACAGAACCTTCCCCGAGCACGCACCCTGCATTTGGACCCAAATGCAGGAGAATACGGAGAAGAACCTGGAATGATAATAAGCAGAGGCATTTTTAGCTTTCAAGGAAGCTCCACTGGGGAAAATAGATTTTTAAAACCCCTTACAGAATTTGCAGATTGAAGATTTGGTTGATATGCCCAAGGCCATTGTTAATGAAAAGAAAAGAAAACAAACAAACAAAAATACACATGCAAGAGGATCCCAAATTCACAGGTGTCTTTTTTAATTGAATATTAACAAACTTTTAAAAACTGGGAGCCTGTGTTAATAAAACTAGATCAAACTTTTAGCAGGCAAAGTTTGAGGTATTTATCTGGGCCAGGGCTGAGCCGAGTAAATCACTAATGAACGTGAGAAAATGAACACACGGGGCACCTGGGTGGCTCAGTGGGTTAAGGCCTCTGCCTTCAGCTCGGGTCATGATCCCAGGGTCCTGGGATCGAACCCCACATCGGGCTCTCCGCTTGGTGGGGAGCCTGCTTCCTCCTCTCTCTCTGCCTGCCTCTCTGCCTACTTGTGATCTCTCTCTCTGTCGAATAAATAAATTTAAAAAAAAAAAGAAAAAGAAAAGAAAATGAACACGCTCGCTTACACAGGAGCTACCACCTGTGGGGACTGCACGTGTTGCCCTGTTTTTCTGTTCAGGGGGTATCAGCACTAGTGGACTGGAGCATCGCTGAAGGACTGGGTGTGCTCTGAGGGATGAAAAAGAGGCTCCATCTGGGCTAAACACAGCACAACTCCATCCCGTCACCAGAGAGATGAAACAGGGTTGAGGCAAATGGAAATACCATGGAGAAGAAATTTTTATTCTGTTTTATTTTCTATTTAGTGAGAATTTTGCTCTTAGATCCATGAAGCCTATCAAGTAGCTAAGCATGTTAGTGGATGGGAGTTGGGGGTGGGGGGGTTTGTGTTGTGTAGGCCTGTGATGGTCGGGGAGACCAAGCTGGTCGGGGAGAGAGAGGACACCACGGGGGCTGTGTGATTGCCCAGTGTCTTGTTTGTTTGGATTTGATGGTAGAAGAAAGATGCTGGAAAAAGTACAAGTGTGCTGAAAACAAGTTCCTCTTCTTCTTCTGACTATGTTTGGGGTTGCCGGTGCCATGCATTGCCATAAACGCACATACAAGATAAGTCTCTTTCTCCTTATCAATAACCCATCCTTTTACCCAGTCTTGTTCAGACTTTAAAAATGTGTATGCATATTTCTTTCCCAGGCTTTAAGAATCTTCTGTCAGGCAAGAAACTTAGAAAAGTAGTTCATATTTGAATGTGAACTACTTACAGTAAAACCGGGTTTCCTTTCTGGGCACATTTGTAACCAATAGATTCTAAGGTAAAGGAATATGTTTCTAACCATATAAAATTATTGAAAGAGGGGCTTTGAAAGTGATAATAATCTTCCCAGTTGCCTCTAATCATGCCCACCATGCCAGGTTACCCCAGTTGTGCTCCAAGCAGCACCATGCTGGTCTGAGGTAAGGACCCATTCTCTCTCTTCTCCCCATGCACCATCTCTCTGATGATCAGGAGACTGACAGGCCAGGACTGGAGAATTTGGCCTAGATCTTGATTTACTCTATGTTTAAAATCATGTATACAAAAAGGTAAAACCCTGTTTCATAAGTGTATTTTGTAATTAAAAACTCTAACATTCCAACATGCCAACTTGCTAGATGTATTTCTATTTTGGATTTGAGTTTTAATGAGTAAAGAAAAGAAAAAAAGAAAGATAAGAAGGATAAGGAGGCAAAGTGAGATGTGGTGGTTGCTGAATTTAGACATGAGAAGGAAGATCATCTCTAGGCTTCCTTGTGGGATAGGACCCCACTGAGTTACCTGTACATCTTTTCTTCAATCTTCTTATGAAGTCAGATTCAGAATTATGCACAGAGGTCCTACAAAGTCTTACATAGGCCAGATAACACACACACACACACACACACACACACACACACACATACACACACAAGAAGGAAGGAGAGAATGGCAGGGAAGGAGGGAAAGATGGGAGGGAGAAAGAAAAGAGAACATAAAACAAGGATGTTTACAAGACTCTTAAATTGAAACATGGAAATAAACTCACACATCAGAGTAAGATTTTCAACTCTAAATTTTCAATTGACAAATGTGATCCCCAGTGACACACAGAATTTAATTCATTGAATGTCTTATAATCTTGTAGAAAAGCATAGGCAGTTACTCTTTGATCCTCCAGATTATATTGAGAATGGAAAGGCTAACTGTCCTGCAAAAAAATATAGTCAGTGAAATGATCACTGTAATATCTCCAGAGGCTCCTCAAAAGCAACTAATCTCTTGGGCCCCCACCTTCAAGTCACATTTAAAAATTATGTAGATGTATCATGAAAAATAACACTGTGATTGTAAGCAGTTAGAGTTCCCCAATAAAGACTTGCCTTTTTAAAGCTGCTTCATATCTAAGAGAGCTTGATTACTCCTTGTTTCTCTTATAGTATTACTTCTTTTTCTTAAAGATAATTCTAAAAGATTACAAAACTGTGAGAAATTTTAAAACTACCTGCTCTCCTATTATTCTACCACCCTAAATTCTTCCATTAAAAAAAAAAAAATCTCCATTAGTGAGCTGTACTTATGTGTTTGTTTTCCACACAAGATGCTAAGTAAGTAATGCATGAACTTATTTCTGTGCTATGTGTGATCATCTCCTCCCTGATTTTGACATCTTGAATGCTGTGAGATAAAGGTCTAAAAAGTACTTCTCTTCGCTAAGTCATAAAATTTAAAACACTGAATGAAAGGGCCGACATGCATGTTCTGTCATGGTGACTAGTTCTCGAAGAGCTTAACCAGCTGGGCTGGAGGCATCCAGTCAGTGCCTTCCATGTTCTCAGTGTTGCCTAGAAACCAAAAAATCTGAGCAATGAGAGACTGCAACATTCAAATAAGGCTCTTACGTCTGACTGGGCCAGAGATTAATGACTTTGATTTAAATAATTTGAAACATCTATAAACAGTACCTTCTTTCTCTAAACCAGAACTTGGCAGATATGTAGAACCCCTATGCTGAATGTTCATGTATCCTTTCTTTAAGAAAAACAGACTCTGGGCATGCACTATCCCTGGAGAACCAAATGTGGCTTGAGAAATTAACTCTGAGCCACTCATCAAGTCTCTTCTTCCAAGTAGGGTTTTCTCAGCTCTGAGATTTTCCACCTAAGAGGCCCAGGTGACCCATAGGCACAACCTAGATCATAGAAAGATTCCTTCACTCCTTCTAGATGATTCAAGACACTGCTGCTAAAGCAGAAATCAATATAAAGGAAGAGACAGCAAGTAGTGGACTAGTTCTCCATTCTTACTGACCCTGTGCTCCTTAAGCAACTCTTAAAGCCATGGTCATGATACCTACAATAGTTTGCTGACCCTTAACTAAGAATGATCAGGGTCACCACACTGCACAATTCCAGGGAGGCTCCATTCCTGCTGTGAGCAGAGTAACTAGTGCTGCTGGGGATTATACCATCCATGAGCTGGATGCTGAGGCCATATGGGCTCTCTCCCCTACATCTTTTAGGAATTTTGAATCCTTGGTTATTCACTACCAAAAGCTATCACTTTTTTAAAAAAGTTATTTATTATGCTTATTATAAATGGCACAATATTTGAGAACAAAAGAAAGTTTACTTTTAATAGGAAACATATAATTTTGAAAAAAAGAAGGATGATAGGGAAAAGATATAATTATTTACCATCTGAAATCCAAAACTAGAAAACAGATATTCTGATGACTGTCTTCATCAAAATTGTCAAGACTGAGGAGTAAATAAGTAACTGAAGGGAAATTATTTATGATCTAAACACAAAGACAGATGTCTTTCTCTTTCTGGGAAGGACAGCTATCCTCCTCTGTAACATAATTCTTTCCTTGTTTCTCTCCTCAGGAAGGTGTCACATCCTGTGTTAATCCCACCTCCCACCATCTCCTGTCCATACTTTTCAAATTTTTCTTCCAAATTCACATGTGACTCCCATGGAGTCAAGTCAGAATTTTGCACAGATAAAAAATACTTCAGCAGGCTTCCAAGAATATTAAGTTTTTATAAAATATTTCTCAGTTGATGGTGTCCATATTTGACTCCATATCCTCGTAGAGACAGGCTTCTGGTGCTATTTGCCAGGAATCACTGCTTTAACAAACAAAAACTGTTTATAATGGAGCACAACACAAGGATTTGATCTCAAAAGGACCTTATCCGTCCACTCATTTCCTCTAATACAGAACTTTATGGAATTTGCAACTTTTAGACCATAAGGGAAACACATTTTTGCTACATAGCATACCGGAAATAGCAAGCGGACTTTGGGTCAGGTGGGGAAAAGTATATATTAAGTTTGACATTATAACTTGAAAATGGCTTATTCAAATGCATCCCTTTCATGACAACAAATAAAGGCTTCTGAAGAACATAAACTTCACTTTTCTCATCAAACCGTAAGATGTGATTTTAGAAAGAACTTAGATGCAGAGAGAGGAAGACAGAGAGAGGGAGAAAGAGAGAGAAGAGGGTGCTAAATTAATCAAAAATAATATATTCCATTTGCCTGCAAATACAGAGAACTGCTTGATATTTTCTAAGGGTAGTCTATGTTTTTCGGTGATTTTTTCATATTTCTTTGGAATGGGATACCCTAAGCCATGCAATTGCTTCTTGGGGACAGTAGACATTTCTCTACGAAAGTCTGCATTTATTCTGCTTTTCCAATTTTCCATGGTATGACATTATGAACAATGATAGGTTTCACAGACTTAGTAAAATGTGCTGTTGTCCTCCGCCACTTGGCCTCGCCTGCCTCTGGGAGTAGGGCCACAAGAGCTCAGCCTGCAAACCGGCCCTTTCACACCACCTGCACGCCAGCAGAAGCTCCCTACACCCAGGCAGGAGCGAGAGGAGCCGGGATTATTCTTTTCTCTCTCTATCTGTTTACACAGTTTTTGTTGCATATTTATTCCCCGGAATCTTCAAGGCAAGGTTCTGGTGCCCTGTAAATCACTAAGCCACATCCATTCTTATGGAAATGTGGTGATTCAGCTGAGTACCTGGTCACTTCCCCCAGCTGTCACTTCCTCTTTTGACAGAGGCTGAAACCTCATCAGACAGGGCCCTCACTCGAATTTGGACAGAATTAAATTACTTTGGTCCAGACAATATGTTTTCATGCTGTAAGTGGATGCAGTCCTTCAAACTAGCTCGGTAACACATGGACTGAGATAGTGAAATTCTACTGATTTTCACCTCTATCCTTTGTATTCCCCTCCCATCCTGCTATGGAGTGCAGAGGCATAGAAGGGAGAAGTAAAAAAAAAAAAGGGTGAAGATTTTCACTTTGTTTTCATATATTTTCCAGGTGTGTATCTAGCCCAGTATTTATGGTTATCACCTAGAGGCCACCTGCAGCTTTGTGCAGAGAATACACCACTTAACAAATTCTCTCTGGCCACCACGCCCATGGCCTTTCATGTCAGAGTTTCTTGCAATGACTGTCACTTTGAGAGGCAACAAAATCCTTTTTCTGCCTGCAAGAGAAGTTTGGAGATTATACATATATATACACAGAATATATATTATACATATGCTGTGGTTTGCTCTCAGAATTCCAAATTCTGCAATATGCCCATTGTGGCAGGCACTCATGTGAAGACATTTTAGACCTTTCTGTCAGGAAGATGTTCCAGTGCCAGGACATGCTGGCGGAAGACAGGGCCGAAGACAACTGAACTGGGGTTTCTCTTCTGAGCTAGAGCCACACCTTTCCTCTGAACAGAAGAGGTGGCCATAACCACAGCCCGAGGGCAGAAAAAAATAAAATCTCAATTATGCAACTGGAATAAATTCTAGAGATCTGCGGTACAACATTGTGCCTCTAGTTAACAATATTGTTTCAGACACTTAAAAATTTGTTGAGGGTAGATCTCGTGTTAAGTATAATTACCACAATAAAAAAGAAGATAAAGGTTGTGGCACGTCGGTGGCATCTGCAATATCTTCGGTTCCAACCACATCTCTTCCACAAGCTGGCTGTGGACACACTGCCTGTATTGGCTAAGTCTTCCTTTTGATTTATAGTGCCAACACCATATCGCTATGAAGGAGAGGAAAACTCCGGAGAGCATTACTTATTTTTGGAGTTTATCCTGTCTGGAACTAGGTGCCTACACTCTGAGAGGGACCCTGCTGGGGTATGATTGGGAAGTATGGCAGGCACTCATTGGTAATCAACTCCCAGTCTAGATTGTCTAGATGATGACAACTGCCACCCAAAGACAAAGATGTACCTGAATATCACTTTGATTTCAAATAGCTCACATTTCATTATATTTTAGATATCATCCTGATGCTCTGATAGAAACTTTATCCACAATCTTTAGGGATCCACCTCCCAGGACCCTCATGTCTTAGAGTTGAAACACACTTCAGTGGGTCTTAGTATCGAAGAATATTTTTTGGCTGAGTGGGGGTCTGGTTTTTAGACATTAACCCACAGAGGTCACCACTGAGATCCTCCTTGTTCTTGCCAGCATGGCCACTCTCTGTAGTCTCTAGGTCTTATTGGGGGAGCAACAATCTCTGCTGTTACTGTCCCAACAAGGATATGGGGTACTTGAGAGGTTATAAATAGCCTTTCTGCTCCAGTCACCGCTATTATTTCTTTGATATTTCTTTGTCCTCCTAGGAATCTGCCCAGAAAGTTCAGAGCCCTTCTCAGTGGAACCCACCAATACCCTTGCTCAGGTCCCTGTCCCCTGCCTCGCTCCACTGTATCACATTCTCCTTATGACTCCTGCAAACAGGGAAATCCTTTCTCAGGCCTTAAGATTGGGGGTGCTGGTATGGGAATGCATCTTCCTTTATTTTAGCAGTTCTTTTGGTTTTCTTTCCTGAACACAGAGACAGCCAACTCCCTGAATGAGAAAAAAGGAAATGCAAAAATACAGAAAGGTGTAAAGAAGATATGAAAATAAAAAGTATATATAATTTCACCACTAGAGCCTCCATGTGTATTGCTGCAGGTTGTTAACCGTAAACTGGCCACTGGCCAAGTGGGTGTGTGTGAACTCAGATCTAGCCAGCCCTTAACTTGCCAAACCATTCTGCATCCACCAAGAAGGAGAATCGTTTTCAAATTCATACAAGATACCTTGTACACTAGCAGTGGCCTTGCTAAGCATACATCCATATCAACACACAGCAGACTCCTTTGGTTTGCAATCCATTCTCTCCCCTAACTGAACATAGGTGTCATGTACAAAAGAAGGTGATTTTATCCCTTGCATAATATACACGGTCTGGTCCTGGATGTAACTTTTGGAGGTATCCATTTATAGAAAAGGTAGTCTGATGTATCAGGAAAAGGGAAGGTCATGAGGAAAGACAAAGACCACATTTTATCTTAAGAAATGCTTTTCTATCCAGTGAAACAGCAAACGATAAACTGGGCTTGGAAAAGGAATGTTCTCAAAAAATCACAATGACAGCCCTAGCTTTAATTCACTCCTCTGACTCTGACAATAAAGTGACAAATGAAATCAGTGACTGTCCTAGAATACCTATTGCTTCGGTGGTTAAAGAATGTGGCCTTACACACCAATAGAAACATGCATCATTGGAGAAAGTGGTTCTTCTTTACCAATTATTCATTTATGTATTGAATTCTGTATTTAGAGATGAAACACTTGACCTAAGGATTCCACCAAATGCAAATGCCTACAAAGTGTAGCAAGTGATATAATATGTATATGGTGACCATGTACATGCAATGGGGAGTGGTAGAGACACAGGAAAACTGGGGAGGCCTGGTATAAAAGCATTCAGCACATAATGTTCACGACCATGTCTGCCAGTATGAATGTAGATTTGAGTCACCTCTATAAAATTCCTTCTTGAGATGATGTAAAGATAAGAAGAAGAAACAAGCACCATTATGCATATCTACTGTTATCAGCCATGTAACAATCTTGTTTCTTTTCATAAGTGGGTAAAAAGAGGGTCTAAGATGCTATATAGCTTATCTCCATTTACATTCTTAGAACGGGGCAAAGCAAGGAGTCGATCACAAGATTAATATTCTTCCCAAAAAAGTGCCATTTTACTTCACCAAGCTGCCTTTGTTGAAGATCTGATCTCACTGATGATTGAAGCATATACACGAAAAGGTGGTGTAGTTGAGTGATGTTAACAGAAGACCAGAGGTGGACAAGCTACTCTAAATTTGGGTGAGCAAAATAGTTTTACTTTTTTCCCAAAGGTTCAGAGGTAATTGCCTAAGGAAACACTGTGTGGACTAGGGATTTAGGTAAGATTGCTAAAAGCTCATATTTGGGAGAAAAAGGAGATTAGGTGAGTTAAGCAAGGTATACTGGCTAAAAGGTGGAAGAAACTACATGCGCTCTTTACTAGAAAATAAATTTAAGAAATGGTTATTTTTTTCAATCCATGAATAAAACCATGATTTGCTTCATCACTTCTAGCTTTAAAATTAGGACTCTGTAATTCTACCCAATAATGTTTTAGTAGGTAAACCATCCATAACTGTATAAAAGGAGCTGTTTTCTGGTCAATATGGTTGTTTAATTCTGGGTAATGTCAATGGGAGCAGAAGTGAGGACATAGAGGAAGACGTAAGGGATTCTGATTTTTGGAAAGCACTTGCCAGTGTTTCATGGAATCTTACAGAAGACATTAATTCAAATTGGTTTGGATGTGAGCCTTGTCACGTGCATTAAAGACTCTCAGAAGAGTCGAAACCAACAGTGTCTCGCAGGGAGGAGGTGGCTATTACTGTGCCAAAGACTACATTTTCCAAACAGCAGTGATCAGTTAATTGCTCTAGTGTGTACCGCACCATGGGAATCAGTTTCAGGGTTAGACTGCACAGGATTTCACAACTTGAAACGTTGCAAATCAGGAAGAGATATTTTCTTGTTTGTTCTTAAGATTTATTATTATTATTATTATTATTATTATGGATCAAATAACAATTAGCTAGCTTTGCAAATAGCCACCAGCCCACTGAAGAGACCAGGAGGCAGGTCTGATAATAGTTACCTGAGGCCATGGAATATAGAGCTCTCCTTACAATTGGATTAGTTTAGACTTACTGTTCCAGCCCTAGGCAAAATAAAATAATAACAAAACTCTGAATTCCTCCAGTGTTCCTGTGCCTCTAACTTCCCACTAACACAGTTTCTATGTTGGAAGCTCATAGCATACAAAGCGCTTTTTCCTCCTAACTTAACCCTCCACATGCCCATGAGGTATGTAGTTATCACCATTTTGCAGATAAGAAAATGACAGATATCTTACACTTCTAAGCTGCTCTAAGCTTCTAACTTCTGTAAGACACTGTTATAGTCAAAACAGCCCACTTGATTGTCCCCATGCATATAGTGTCTTCTCTCTTACATTAAAAAATAAAGTGGAAAAAGGGACTTCTAAAGAAACAAGCATTACTTGATATGCATACCAATGTAATAAATTGGAATGAGTATGACCTCTTCCAAAACTGGCATTTCAAATAAACATTAGAGTCTGAAATAAATGAAGTTACACCACTTACGACGCTTCGATTAATACAAACAATTTGTGTGAGGAGGGTAAAGATAGGGGCTATTGTTCTGTTATGGCAAGGCACTCATAGTCAGGGGCATTCCAAGGGACAACATCACTGTGGTTTTCATGTGAACCCTTGGAGATGTGCAACATGGTAGTTCTGTTCATGATGTCCGAGTATTGACCTAGCCCTTGAGCCTTGATCCTAAGACAACAGCTGTCCACACTCCTACTCCTCCCCCAATATGGGATTTGGACAAAATAATATCGAAAATATCTCAGATGTGCCTGGTATGTGAGTGAAATGTTGGGAGCAAATGAAATGATATTTTTTAGTCCCCTGTAGACCCAGATACTTTAAAAAATTTTACTTGTTAAATTAATACACACTAAAATTGGGGTTTTGGGAAGTATAATTAATGTATGATTTATATTCGTTTCAGTTGCACAACATACTGACTCAATAATTCTATACATTACTCAGTGCTCACCACAGTAAACATAGTCACCATCCGTCATGGTACAATGTCATTACAATATTATCAACTATATTCCCTATGCTGTGCTTTCATCTCCGTGACTTATTTATTTCTTAACTGGAAGTTTGTATCTCTCTCTCTCTTTTTTTTAAAGATTTATTTATTTGACAAAGAAAGAGACAGTGGGAGAGGGAAGAAAGAGGGAGTGGGAGAGGGAGAAGCAGGCTTCCTGCTGAGCAGGGAGCCCCATGTGGAGCTTGATCCCAGAACCCTGGAATCATGACCTGAGCTGAAGGCGGACGTTTTAACCCACTGAGCCACCCAGGCGCTCCAGAAGTTTGCATCTCTTAATCCCCTTTATCTATTTCACCCATTCCCTCACCCACCTCCCTTCTGGCAACCACCAGCTTGTTCTCTGTATTTAAGAGTCTGATTTTTTTGTCTGTTTCTATGTTTCTTTGTTCATTTGTTTTGTTTTTTTGATTCCAGGTGTAAGTGAAATCACATGGTATTTGTCTTTGTCTGTCTTATTTCACATAGCATAATGTGCTACTGGTCTATTTATGTTGTCACAAATGGCAAGATCTCATTCTTTTTTGTGGCTGAGTAATATTCCAGTGCATATATGTATATACAAAAACTATAATGTCGGGTTTTTTACGCTGTAAACCCTGAGTTTTCACACACAGGCAGACTAAGATCATCACCACCACTATAAGGATAGAGAATGATTTCAGCATCTTCAAAACCTCCTAAAGCCACTCGTCCACTATTCATTGTTCTAGTTTTACCTTTTCCAGAGTGTCACATAGATGGACTTGTACATTATGCAGTCTTGAGAGGCTGGCTTTTCTGCTTGGCATCCTTCCTTTGAGATGCATTGATGCTGCTACGCGTATCGGTAGTTCATTTCTCTTTATTGGTACCAGTATAGGATTATTAGTATTCTACTGTATAGATTCTCCACAGTGGGTTTGTTTACCCACTTATTTGTTGAAGAATATTTGGGTTGGTGACAAATAGGTCCGCTTATACACATTCATAGACAGGTTCTTACATAAATGTAAGTTTTGACCTAGTACACACCTAGAATTGAAATCACAGTGGCAGATAATAAGTATATGTTTAACTTTCTGAGAAATTGCCAAAGCATTTTTACAGAATGGTTGTAACATTTGCATCCCATCAGGAATATATAAGAGTTCTAGTTGTTTCATATCCAAGCCAGCACTGGTATAATTGCCAGGTTTTTTTGCTTTTGTCTATAATTGTCCTGATAGATGTGTGACAGTACCTTACCGTGGTTTCAATTTGCGTTTCCCTAATGATGAATGATGTGCATTTTTTTTTTAAGATTTTATTTATTCATTTGACAGAGAGAGACACACAAGAGAGAGGGAACACAAGCAGGGGGAGTTGGAGAGGGAGAAGCACTCCCTCCCAGAGGGAGAGGCTTCTGGTTGAGTAGGTAGCCCAATGCAGGGCTTGATCCCAGGATCCCTGGGATCATAACCTGAGCCAAAGGCAGAGGCTTAACTGACTGAGCCACCCAGGCGCCATGACATTGTGCATCTTTATTTGCCTTCTGTATATCCTTTTTGCAAATGTCTGTTCAAATCTTTTGCCTATTTTTAACGGGGTTGTTTGCTTCATTACTATTGAGATTTGATCGTTTTATCATTGTTGTTGTTAATAATTTTATGTATTTCCCTCCAGTACACAAAGTTTAGGTATATGGGAGTAATTAAATATATCCTGGACATGAGATGTTTGTCATATATACGGTTGCAAATTTTTTCTTCCTGTCTACATATTGTCTTTTTATTCTTCTAACAATGTCTTTCATAGAGATTTTTTTTTTAATTTTGATAAAATACAATGTATAATTTCTATATGGACTTGTTTGTCTGTTTATTTATTTACATATGGAGGTCCAATTAACCGAATTTTATGTTTAAGAAGACAATCCTTTGGCAATTTAATTGCCTTTCATATTTGTCAAAAATCAACTGGCCATATTTTGAGAGCGAGGGGGTCAGTTCTTGCACTCTATCCTGTTTCACTGATTTATGTGACTATAACCTCACCAGTATCACTCTATCGTCATTACTGTAATTGTACAGTAATTGTAAAAATCAAACAGTGTGAGTTCCATCTTTGTTCTTCCCTCCACCCCCCAAATGTTTTGCCTGTCCCAGGTCTTTTGTCTTTCCCTATAAAATTTAGAATCAGTTTGTACATTAAAAATTTTTTTTTCTGGGATTTTATGCGGAATTGCATTAGATCTGTGGATTAAATTTAGAGAGAGTTAACATGACTATATCAAGTCTTTCAAGTCATTAATGTAATATTTATCTCCATTTACTTATAGCTTCAGCAATGTCGTTAATCAAGGTTTGTAATTTTCAACATACAAATCCTGGACCTGGGGCTTTAGATTGATACCTAAACATTTTATTCCTTCAAAGTTTTTATAAATGGGATTTTTTTTTTCTAATTTGGATTTCCAGTTTGCCTTTTAGAGCTCTCATGAAATTTTCTGTACAGACAATAGCATAATCTATGAATAGAGAGTTTTTTTTTTTTCCTTTGCAACCTGTATATCTTATAGATTCTTTTTTTTTTTTTTTTTTCCACTTACTGCACTGGCTAGGAAATTCAGTATGATGTACAAGAGTGGTAAAAAGGACATCTTTGCCTTAATTCTAATTTTGGGAAGAAATAATTCAGTTTTATTATCATTTGAAATATTATCAAGTACAGATTTCCTATGGATGATCTCTGTCATGTGGAGGAAGTTTCCTTCAATTCTTAATTTGCTGAGTGTTTTTATCATAGACGTGGATTGAATTTTGTCAAATGCTTTTTGAGCATCAATTGATCTGATCCTGTGGCTTTTCTTCTTTACTCTGCAATGCAGTAGATTACACTGATTAGTTTCCAAGGTTTGAACTAGCCTTGCATTCCCAGAATAAATCCACTTGGCCATGGTTGTGTCATCCTTTTTATATATTATTGGTTTTGACTTACTAGTATTTTATTAAAGATGTGTATGTCTATATTCATGAAATAAATTTATCTGTAGGTTTTTGTTTGCTTGCTTGTTTGTTTTTGTACTATTTGTATCTAGTCTTGGTGTTAGGGTAATTCTCATCTCATAAAATGATTTGGGGAGTGTTCCCATCTCTATTTCTTGAAAGAAATTGTATGGGATTTTTTTTTTTCCTCTTTAAATGTTTGGTAGAATTCACCAGTGAAACTATCTAGGTCTAGAGATTTCTTTTTTTCCAAAGGCTTTTAATAATAAACTCAATTTCTTAAATAGAATAGAACTATTCATGTTATCTATTTCTTCTGGGTGAATTTTAGTAATTTATTATTTTTAAAGAATTGGTGTAGCTCATCTAAGTTGTCATATTTATTTGCATAGAATTATTTGCAGTATTTTCTTATTATCATTCAATGCCTGTATGCTCTCCAGTGATATCCCTCTTTACTGTTTGATATTGATGATTTATATCTTTTTTTTAAATGTTTAGTGTGGCTAAAGACTTATTAATTTTACTGATCTTTTAAAACTGCCCTTTGGTCTATTTTATCTAAGTTTTATTGATTTCCTTATTATTTCCTTCTTCCCACTGGCTCCAGATGTATAATCTCTCTTTTTTTACAGGATTCTTTAATTAGAAGCCTAAATTGTTGATTTGAAACATTTCTTCTTTTCTGATAAAAGCATTTGATGCTATAAATTTTCATCTAAACAGTACTTGGCTCTATCCCATAAATTTTGATATGCTGTATTTTCATTTTCAGTCAGTTTAAAATATTTTCTTTTTCCTTGAGACTTCTTCTTTTGAAACGTAGATTATTTTGATAACCATTTTAAATATGTTTATGTCTTTCATCAAATTTGGGAAGTTGTCATACATTTTATCTTAAGCCTGTTTGTGCTTTCACCTCTCTTGCTGGGACTGCAATGATATGAACACCAGAACTTTTGGTATTGTCCAACAGGTCACCAAGACTTTCTTCACTCTTATTAATTTTTCTCTCTGTTTTTAGATTGGATCATTTTTATTGATCTATCTTCAAGTTTATTGAGTCCTCTGTCAGCTCCATTCTTTATTGAGTCCATCTAGGGAATTTTCTTTTCTTTATTGTATTTTTCTGTTCTAGAATTTTCATTTGGTTCTTCTTTATCTCATCTATTGTTTGTGGAGACAGTCTTTTTGTTAATTTAAGAATGTCTGTTTTTACTTCCTGGAGCAGGCTTATAATAGATGCTTTAAAGCCTCTTTTTAATAACATATATCTTGTCATTGCTGGATTGTTATCTGTTAGTTGTCTTTTCTCTTGTGAGTTGAGATTTTCTTTATTCTTTGTATGCCAAACAATATAATTGTTTACTAAACATTTTGACAATTACAGTAGTCTGGGTCTTGTTTTAATCCAATGAACGTTGTTGTGCTTTTGATTTGATTTGTTTTGTTGTAGCACACATTTGGCCTCATTACACTCATGATATAAGTTCTGATCTGACTTTTATGGGCTTGGTTCCAATGTCAGTTCAGTTTTTTAAAAGTACTTGCATTGTTATTCTTGTCAGACCCTGATGTATACAACCAGTAACCAACCTGAGACATGGTTAGAGAACTACTCTGTTCCTCAGTTCCAAAGGCTGTGGTGGGCTGTTCCTTCATGAACAACTCAGAGATGAACTTGTGTGCTCAAATGCAAGAATATGAGACCATTTTCTGCATTTTCTGCATCATTTTTACTGCATTCTCCTTGATACTTTCTCTTTTCCTAGGTATTTCTTTCCCTGTTCTCCAGCCAGTCACCGGGGCCTTAATTTCCTTGCTCTGTCATGTATTCCCAGAGCCTATATCTGCATTCAGGTCCAAGTGGGAAGTTGGCAAACAGAAAGAAAAGGCGGGGGTGGAGGAGGTGGTGATGGTTGATCTATGCTCTGGGACCACAGTTCCTCTCATCAAAGAGAACATTTGTCTTTCCTCTGAGTTTTAGATACCTGTCTGACATTTCCTTATAAAGAAAAATAAAAACAACAACAACAAAAAAAAATGTTCAATAGATGATCCCTGCTCTGCACTAGCTACTTTCTTCTCACCTACGTTACCTTTAAGAGCTGTCTTTTGGTTCCTTGGGCCAAAAGTGAGTGCTGATTTTGAATTTTTTTCTGTCCATGCCTATTGTACATACACTTCTCAGTTTCAGGATGCTTCTGAGATCATGGGGAGTGATGTTAGATTCTCAGCAGCTCAGTGGAATTTTGAATTCCTAGTTCCTTCACCAACTGACCTGTTATCATTTACCTTGCAAGTCCTCAGATGGCTATTCCATGAAGTTTATCTAGGATGGATAGTTGTATTCAACAGGAGAGATTGCAAGGGATCTATTTACTCCAGTTTCTCCAGAACTGGAATCCCCAAATTCAATCATTTTAAAGGTGTGTTAAAGAGAAGGCAACGTGATGACAGAAGCAGAGTCAGTGACAGAATGTGACAATGGTACACTGTTGGCTTTGACGGTGGAAGAACAGATCACAGGTGAACAACTGGGAGATCTTTAGAGGCCGGCAATGGCAAGAAAAGAGATCCTTTTCTAGAACCTTTAAAAGGATCCAGTCCTGTTGACTTTAGCATAAGGAAACTGATTTTGTACTTATGATTTTTAGAACTGTTTGTACAAGTAGAGCACATTCATGAGGGTATGGGACCAAGAGGTTGAAGAATGATAAATGTGAAGACCAATAAGCACATGCCAGTCAAAGAACAAATATGAAGCAGAATGCTAGAGTGGAATACATAGGCACATGAGTGTTGAAGTCACCCAGAATAATGACAGCACTTGGAGTGAAGAAGAGAACCAAGAGTACAGTTGGGAGTCAATGTTTTGGTTAAATAAGGTGCAATGAAGGATGGTCAACTCAAGCAGCAGGACTTCAAAAGAGAAGGAATTTTTATTTACTTTATTTTATTTATTTCTAAAAAGAAGGAATTTTTAGAAGAAAAAGTACTTATTTGGAAGTTTCATTGGGACCCAACAAATAGGTCTCTGACCCCATTTCCTGGCCTCAAATGTACAGGGAAATGGGCTTGGAGGTGAATGTGAAAGTGCACAAGGAACTTGTTTTAGCCATATTACCTGGCATGAGGTGGAGGGAAGCCAGATGCACGTGGAGGGAGAAGGAAAGGAAGCGTTTTACAGTTTTGTTACTTGGAGTTCTCTGAGGAGACAACAGCTACCGGAGCCATCCAGGGAAGCACAGGGGTCAGTCAGGAGGCAGAGAAAGAGAGGGGACTGTGGGCAAGAGCCTTCATTGTGGTTTCTGTGGCAATGAATGGGTGAGGCAGGCTAAGGAGGGTTGGGAATGACAACTGGAGTGATTGGAGTTGGCTCTGAAACATAAGGGTTGCCCCTGTTTCTCATACAGGGCTCTGGGGTGCTGAAGGTGGGGTTATTGTGGCCCAGCATGTGACATCTTGGCATGGGAGGTGGTTAGGGTGTGGATTAAATAGGTTATTCAAGAAGGGGAACTAACCAGCTTCTAACCACAGCCTTAAAACTGGGTCAAAGCAGCATTTTAAAAAGCTATTGCCATACTGTAATACTTTCTAGGCACTAATCCCATCTTTAATAAATCAATAAAAACTTGTTATAGTAACTTAAAAGGCTTGGCCAAACTACTCTTGTATATTTTCTAAGGAAGAGAACTTTTATATTTCAGTTTCTTATTTTATAGTACTTTGGTAACAGGTATGTTTTCCATCATTATGTACACCATGAACAAAATGTCACGTTTCTTTACCTTTTTGAATAAAATCATATCCAGCTCTGAGAACTTTCTCTTAGGAATGTACGTTTTTGCTTGTTTTTCTTTTTTTCTTTTCTCCTGGCTCCCATGGTCTTATAGAAAGTGGAGGCACTCACCTTTTTCACTGCAGTTCCTAAGGCCGAGATCCTCAAGGCTTAGGGCCCAGGCATCTCTGCCCACGCCCTGCTGTGACTGGGAGCTTGGTCTATCAGCAGGAGCATGAAGGCCAATCACAGAACCCACGACCCCTCTCCCTTTCCAGCCTCTGGGAAGCCAGCTTTCTCCCAGGCTGGTACCAGCGTCTTCCCCTAGAAGCGTCAGCCCCCACAACCCTACAGATAATCCAACAGTATTATTTTAGTCATATCTATAAATCAACGTTAGAGGATTTTCATACTTGTATTTGCACTTTTTTTATTCCTATGATTCAGAATTACAAAAAGTTGTGAATTTTCCCCAGGTATGAAGGAACTCTAAACATAATTAGACATGGAAGGGGAAACTTGTACTTTTTTATACATCCTAGGAGGAAAGGGAACTTTTTTCCATTCATTTGCAAATAAGTCCACAGCAAGAAAAAGAAATGAGTAATGTTTTATTAAAGAAAATATTAAAATAAGAGCAGATTTCCTCAGCACAAACATTGAGATGGGGTTGTAAAGTTTACCTGGGATTTACAAAAGTTATTGCCTGGGTGCAGTTTAGTCTGGGGGAAAAAAACTGGTGCAACTTTGAACAATGCATTATTGGTGTAACCATAAAAAATCTTCAAAAATCAACCAAACAAACAAACACAAAAAGGCCAAATCAATTTCTCTAAAGCAGTAGAGGAACATTTGGTGATCTCAATTATTGTGTTAAGTGTTTATATAGTCGGTACTAAATCAAAATCACGAAATAATTTACTTAGCTCAGATCACCATAAAACATTGTGCTAATTTTTTTCAGGAGTCCATTTTCTTTCATGTTTGCCAACAAGTCGAAGAACTTTCTTTAAACATAGAGAAGAAATACTCTAACTAGTGTTTTACTTGTACAAACAGTCAAAAATACACGTGCTGATAATTTTCTAAATGCTTGAAGTAATTTACTTTTGAGGAGGTACGTATTTTCCTTCTACTTTAGTGACCTCATTTATGTTAACTGCATTCAAAGATACATGGCCTTATTGTTAGATATTGCCCTGACCAATTTCAGCCTAGTCAGCCTCTGTGTAGTCGTGTTTAAAATATGTTAGATCTATAGTAATGAGGTTTCTCTGGATATCTACTTAAAGCATATTTTTATTTTTGCTTTTTTGTTTGTTGGCTTTTGCTTATATCAGCTTGCAATCTCAGCATTTGTGAAATATTTTCTTTTTCCAATTAGGGAATTTAACTTTACATGCAAATCATAATATGATGTTGAATGTCTAAGTTGCTTATAAATTATATCCAATAAGGCACACTTAAATTTAAATATTTAATGTGATGCAAGTTACAAAAGAAAGCCATTGTTTAATCTTATAGAGTTAATCACTCTCCTTTGTGCACATATTTCCAAAACTTTCCTAAGTGTGGGTTTTAGAGCTCTAAAAAGGTGGAAAATCATTGTTCACCAAATTATATAAAAATATTTATCTAGTAATTTAGTACTTATCTAGTTAGCTCAGATCCAGAGGAACTTAGAACTCCCTTAAGAATGGTTTGTGGTTAGAATTCTGGAAGAGTAAGAGCTGGTGAATATGTATGCTTTGTTAAAGAAGATTTAATTGTTTCATTTGCTTTAAAGACATGCCCAGGATTGAATAGGGAGGGCACACAAAAGCATCTTCAGGGCATTTTGGCGTCTGAGGGGGGTGGCGAATTCAGCTCATGTGGATGAAACAGTCCAATTGTTACCTCAAATAATCTGGAAACAATCAGATCACCCCAGTCACTATTTGAGGACAAGAATAATGAGCTGGGAGCCTTTTGGGAGAAATGCGTGCCGCTGAAGTTCTGCTCACAGAATGAGTTTTTCACATCAACAACAAGAGGTTTCACCATCAAACCTCTGAGCTGGAAGACTGATTTCCTGAGTGCATTTTTAAAGAATGCCCATTGGAGATATTTGCTATACAATGTATAATAATTTGACATTCTTTGAAGCAGCCAACAGCCGAGAAGGATCAGAAAGATACAAACTTTTAAGACATTGCTCATTCCAACTCACTTTGAACTTTAAAGCCTCTTTTTTAGCAATAGCAGGGTCTACAATGGGAGATCAAACTTGGAAATCACAGCTTGAAATGCCCATCTAGATGAAATCATGCAGAAAATGAAACAGATCTGGCAGAACAAGGCCGTGGTCAGGGAAACAAGACAATGTCAGAGAAAAGGGCAACAAGTAGATAATCAGGACCCATTTCTCTTCTTTCCCCCAGCTCTCTCTTCTTTCCACAGCCCAGCCTCAAGTCCTAGAGCAGGAATCCTTAGATGAAAATAAGGCATGTGCAGACCCAAGCTGAAATGGTCAGAGGATTCCACGGGGCTCTTGTTGGCTGGGCGAATTTGGTGTGGCTGAATACATGCGTGGCAGGGGGTTAAGGAGGGAGGCAACTCTGGGATAATCAAGACCTGCCAGATGTGCATCTACTATATCTATCCAGGTCAGATATCTGGCAGCTTGCAACATCAAGCCAAGTGGAAGCAAGAGAGATACTGGCCCTCCTCTCTGACTCAGAACCATCTATGTGCATCTTTCCCTTCTCTCCTAGATGGTAAATTTGTTGAGAGAAGACGTGATCTTAGACTTCTTTATACTATCCCCAGCACCCTGTGTTCCTGTGGCACCTAATATATGAATTTTTGTTTTTTATTATTATTATTATTATTATTTTTTTTTTTTTAGTGTGTTTGTCGCTGTTCACTGACTAGCTTTTAATGTTAGATGAGAACTGTGGTTTGGTTTTGTTCTTAATTTAACTGGTACTGGTGGAGTTCCAAGTGTCCTTTTTTTCTAGGTCACTGACAACATTCTAACCAAGGGAAAATTTCCTCCCCCTGCCCTGTCTAGCTATATTTTGAGTTAATACTTCATTGGCAAAAATCATTAAAAATGACTCATTTCTCTAGTTTTCCTTTTCCAAGGCCGCTGCTGCTGCCAAGCTATAGCAACTGTACTGGTGGTGGGTGCTTTCATGGGCTTGAGAGAAGTGGAATAAAAACTAATTTTTTGTGCCCTATAATTTTATAATTTGCATTTAGGAAACACAACCCATTTTCTTACTTGCTGTCTCTTATGTCTCTGTCCTTTATTCCGACTAAATGATTTTCTGGATTAAATTTGCCTTAAAGCTGAACTGACAACAGAAGAGAAAAAGGTAGTAGACCCACTTGGAAAGAAATACACAGGTTCCTGGAGCATGAGAATTGGGGGCAATCTTTGTTTGACCCTTGAGGATATAATCTTAGTGAGTTTTAGTGACTTGTCCAAAGTCACATAATGTTTACCACTGGTTATCATGGGATTCAAAATTCTTAAGTTGCAGTCCACTGTATTTTCTGGTCAGTGACAACTGCTAGTTCCTGCCCTCAAATAAATAAGAAATGTACACATGTCATATGTATTATAAAAATATAAGGCAGCTCTAAGAACTGTTGTGTTATAGAATACAACTTTAATGTAGTTAAAGCATTTTAATGTTTAAAAAACATTTTTTTCATATTCCCATCTCTTATGTCTCATGACGACCCCATGACATTTGTCTTTTCATTATTCTCAGACTGAGGCTCAGGAAGGGGAAAAGGTTAATAAGGGGTGAATCTGAGACTCAAAATTAATGCTTTTTAGTTTTAGTTTTTTATGCCTTTTTCTAGGAAAGACACCCAGAGTCCTAGTTGCCTCTGGTGGACACAGAATTGTTTACTTTTATTAATATCCTTGGAAAGTCTATCACCATATACTTTCCCCTAAGGAGGCCGAGTTGCTTTCTCTTTAGGCTTTGTAGCTAGACTGTGCATCTAGAATTATTTAAATGAATAAGGTGGCAACAGCCCTTGCCTTCAATCCAAACTATAGCTTGCCTTAACTCCACGTTTATCTTGTCCTAAATTGGTCTGTAAATTCAACACTGTAAGTTAAATTTGTACACATAGCTAGCTACTTTCTTTTCTGATCAGAGCCAAAAAGATAATGCAAACCAACAGAACAATGAAATTAAAAATTAATAGAATTCTGTTTCAGCATTCCACACTGAGTGGCTACTCATTTAATACATTTAATGAACATCGACTGTTTTAGTGTGATAGAACTCTTACCCTGGGAGAAGACACTCATAACATATTTGGGAATCATTAAATAGTCATGCATACATAATCATAATAAAATGTGATCAGCTGAAATCTGGTACTGAATATTCCTAAATTTCCTTTTAAAGTCAGAATTCAAGTTATCAGGAAGTGTACCCCTGGAGTCCTTTTGGTTTGAGGACATTGACTAAAATACTAGCATCTCCTCTAAACATTTCTTGAGCACCTCATGGTGTCAGGCTCTATGAGTGGTCCTGGGGAGTCTCGCAGGAGTTTCTGCACAGGCCCATCTCTTCAAGTTAAAAAAAATAATAATAAAAAGGCCTAACAGCTTCCTTTAAGAAACTTAGGCTCTTTCAAGAAAAAGAGATACCCACAGGCAATTACAGTGCATTGTGGTTAGTGATCTGATAGAAATACAGAGAGAATTCCAAAGGAACCCAAAGAAGGAGCATAGCATCCAACAAGAACGAAGCTGGAGGAGGATCTGTGGAAAGGAAGAGCCACAGTCAGAGGTTTGGAGGACGGCTGGTCATTCCAGCAGAGGCACCATCTTGGACGAAGACCAAAGGAAAGAGAAGGCCCCGAGAAAACAAAAGGTATTTCATAGAGGACGGAGTACAATATGCAAGGAGGCAAATGGCAAAAATTAAGCAGAACTAGAGCTGCCTGTGTCATAGCCAGAAATTTGGAAGTTATGATGAGGTCTACAGTCCATAGCAAACTTTAGAAAAATTGTACTGACATATCAATATTGTCCTCACCAAAGCAGAGAAGCAGACTTAGAAGCAGGCAAGTCTGGAAGCGAAGAGGCCCGTTGAAGAAAATAATTCATAACCTGAAAAGATGTGGGGATGATCTGGCCAAAATAGTGGTAGTCTGAGAAAGGAGACAAGTAAACAGACTTTTGATATTGAGAAGGCAGAATTGAGAAGAGTTTTTGGCTAATTGGGTGGCAAGCGTATTGTCAAAGCAGGAAACTGGAGTGTGGTTTATGATTCCAACTCAGATAAAGGAGGGATGACTGTATCCCTCCATTGGAGGGGGAACACAGTAGGAGGGAAAAGCTGACCATTTCAGAAGCTATGAGTGAGACAGAAGGAGAGCGCAGAATCATGAGTGTGCAAGGATTGGTATTACTTGGATTACTTTCAAATATCCTGAGAAAAGGCAAGAAGAAATTGCGTGTCTATGTGTTGCCACCTAAAATTTTTTTGTAGGATTCTATCCAGACCATTGTTGCCCAGAATGGTACGGACTTGAATGTAGATACCTGGAATCACTCATACAAAATTATTTCTAACATCGTAGTGGAGGGTAGAAAGTTAGCATGCTTGCTTTGATAAGAAACATTGCCCAAAACACAAGTCTATACTTTAAAGAATATGGGCAAAGTTCCTTGTGTAATCCAAATAAGGAATTCAAAGGAAATCAAATAAGTCACTTGCGGGAAACCAGTGTAAGTAGAGACCTACAGACTTAACAGCTCCACGTTCCTACTCAGAGGCCACACTGCCCTCAGGGTTTTCCCATCACCTCCATTGAACAAGATTATCTCTCCTCTGAAATCCTTGAATACTACCTACCATTCTTAAAACCTTAATCACGGATTATTTTGTGTTGTAGCTGCTCTCGTGTTTGTGACTTGCATATGCCTTGCCTTTCCTGGTGGCCTGCATGCTCCTCTATAATTTCTATGCAGAACTCATTGGACCTCCATATTTGATCACATAATAGATGTACAATTAACTAAAGGATTTGCTAAATTAATTTTTTAATGGTGCTTTGGTTTTTGGGTACTCATACTGGGAAATGCCATCAGTACTTCAAATAGCTCCTTTAAAAGCTAATCGTTTAATGAAAATGTCAATCAATTAATCTTTATGGCTACTGGAGGCCATTGCTACTGTAACTTAATGAATTTGAGTGATCAAATGTTCTCCTTTAAGAAAATCTTCCCAATGAAAGAGACCCAATTATTTCAATAGAAGTAATAGACAATGTCCTGGTATAAGGAACAGAATTAAGAGCCCAATTATGGTTTAACTATGAGACAGTAGGTTACATGATTTGTAAAATGGATATGTTTCAATGGGCATGGTTTTTTCCACTGTGTGTGTGTGTGTGTGTGTGCACACTATGTTTATATCATTGTTTATATCATTGAACTGTGTTTTATTGTTTATGTTTATGTGCCTCTATGTTTATATCATTGAACTGTGTTTTATTTTAATTTGAAATAGCTATATATTAAGAGGTATGATATGTATGGTGCTGAGGGAAGGCTGGTAGGGATTTTGGCAAGGATACATTCCCAAGAAGAGGTTGTGATTTTTTTTTAAATTGTGCTATACCCTAAGACCTAGGACATAAAGGAAATAAAGTAAAATTAATTTATTAAAATAACATAAATCTATTCTGCTTATCTAGTGTTTTCCTGAAACGGTCAAATATGCTGGATGGGATAATGACAACATGAAAAAGGAACATATATTGAAAGAGTCAATGAGAGAAAATTTGAGAAAAATTCACTCTATCAGTCTATCACCAAATATTTACCAATTGCCTGCTCCAATTTTTATACTTTATACCATGTGGGTTTCTAGGAAGAAGTGTAAGAAGTTCCTACCTTCCACAATCTGTAGCATTTTTAACATATTGATGCTGTTAGAAAGAATTCAATTTAATTTAAATAATGTAAGAGAAAGAGGTAGAAGGAAGCTAATATTAATTGAGCATATGTATGTGTTAAGCAAAAATGACCATTTGTTTCCATATACATGGTAACCTCATTTTATAGCTGAGGAAACTGAAACTTAGAATTATTAGATAAGGACTGAGCCTCGGTGGCTCAGTCGTTAAACGACTGCCTTCAACTCAGGTCATGATCCCAGGGTCCTGTGATCAAGCCCCACATCAGGCTCCCTGCTCAGCGGGCAGCCTGCTTCTCCTTCTCCCACTCCTCCTGCTTGTGTTCCTTCTCTTGCTCTCTTTCTGTCTTTCTGTCTCTTTCTTTCTGCTCTCTCCCTCTCTCTCTGTCAAAAAATAAAATCTTAAAGAAAAAAAGAAAAGAATTATTAGATAAGTTGCTCAGCATCCCAAAGCTTGACTTTTCTGCTTCTCCTGACTGCTTCAACAGAACATGAGAGATACCATTCATGTACAGTATTATCAGGCAAACCTGAATGTGGCTACAATTCCTTGTTTTCTCAATGAAAAAAAAAAAAAAGCCAAATAAAACAACTTAAATAATCAAAAGTAAACATTTAGAGATGTTGCTGTAATATTCATTTGTCTACTTAAAACTGTCTAATTGATTAAAGCTTAGTATTACATGTGCATTTAATGTTACATATTGTAAAATGTGTTTCTTTGGAAATATTGCAATTTCCTATTATCAAATTATATAAACATTTTTATTTAAAGTGCTCCTGGTCAGCTTTGACACTAACTTCATCACCTTCATTAGAGCTACACATTTAATCATTGGTTACTTTAAGTTTCCAAGACTTACCATCTTCACAGGCCTCTCATATGTTTGAGATAGAGCACTTTTCTGTATCTATGTATTTTGATTTTGAAACAATCTCAAATTATTGCAAGCACAGTACAATACCTTTTGTTTTCTTGAGTTATTTGATAGAATGTTGTTGATTTAATGTACGAATACCACTCCGAAACTTTCTTGTATATTTCCTATGAAGAAATCAGGAGTCAGCAAACTGGCTCACTGGCCAAGTCCTATCTAGTGCCCGTTCTGTAAAGTTTTACTGGGACGGGGCACACTTATTTGTTTACACATTGTGTATGCTGGCTTCCCTTATACAATGACAGAATTGAGTAGTTATGATAGACATCATGTGGGCCCTAAAGCCCAAAACATGTGCTTTTCCCATTTTTATGAGAAAAGTTTGTCAGCCCTTATCCTACATAAC
Source organism: Enhydra lutris kenyoni (assembly GCF_002288905.1). Taxonomy (NCBI): domain Eukaryota; kingdom Metazoa; phylum Chordata; class Mammalia; order Carnivora; family Mustelidae; genus Enhydra; species Enhydra lutris. The sequence goes on along the minus strand of NW_019154092.1, from coordinate 33,537,991 downwards.
CATAACACAACCATCAAAACTAGACAATTAACGTGGCTGTAGGACTACCATGTAATCCTCAGAACCCAATCAAGTGTCTAGAATTGCTCCAGAAATGTCCTATAAGGATTCATTCAGAATGCTGTGTCCTATTTTGCTGCCACATCCCTTTAGTCACATTCAGCCTGAGATGGCTCCGTGAAAGCTTGCCCTTGACTTCCGTGTCCTTGGCCCTTTTCAAGATTATAGGCCAGTGATTGTGTAGAATGGCCATCAATTTGGATTTTTCTGATGTTTCCTTGTGATTAGATTCAGGTAATGTATCCTTTTGGCAGGTCTCTCATTGCTAAGCAAACCTGCCTGGTCCTTCTCATCACATCCTTCCTCGTACACACGGTGGGGATTTGTTCCCTTCAATCTCTCAATTAACGTGATGTCCAATAAGTTGTCCCACCATGGCATTATTTTTTCTCCTTTGTATTTACTAAGTATTGTGTCCTTTTGGCAAGTCTACACTTACATTCTCAGGGAGTATGTATGTGTGATTATGTGTGTGTGTGTGTGTGTGTCCAGGGTTTGATGTAGGGAGAGGGCCTCAGTCCTTGCTTATTCTACTCTGTCAAAAGGTCTTCGTACTCTACGTGAAAATGATCTTGCAGGCTAGATCCCCTTTAAGATTTTTTTTACTGATCCCCTTTAAGATCAAGGAAGTTACAATTCACTCATGGTGCCATGTTAGACCCTGAGACAGGTGGCGCACAGAAACGTAAGGACTAAAATATCAAACCACAACCTCATTTAGTGAATCCTTTACATTTCTTTAAATGTATGTTCTGGGAGTCCTCGTCATGTGACACCTGGGAGATGCAGTCTATGAGACAATGTTATGAGAACATGCTTGCCTGTCTCCAGAGGGCTCTGAAGAAACTCCTAGAGTTTTCTGTGCATTGTTACCTGTAGCAGACCCCCTAGTTCTTCCACCATCTCTTATCTATAATAGTTGCTCCAGAAATATTCGTCCAATGAATGAATGAATAAATGAATAAATGGGCAAATTTCAAGACGCCTTATAAGCTAGCATACTATTTTTTGGAAAAGTACTTCTGACTGTTTCTTTGGAGAATATACGTTGTACACAAATCTGAAGGTTATTGAACACCCCTGCATAATTAAAAATATTGACTTCTAGAAATATAAACCAATAGCCCAACTTTCATTTGGATTGTCTACTGTGCTTCAAATCAAATCAAACAAGTTGTTTAACATCCTACAAAAAAGGTGGGGGTGCCTGGGTGGCTCAGTCATTAAGTAGCTGCCTTTGGCTCAGGTCATGATCCCAGGGTCCTAGGATTGGGCCCCACGTCGGGCTCCCTGCTCAGCAGAGAGCCTGCATCTCCCTCTCCTACTCCTCCTGCCTGTGTCTCTCTCTGTCAAATACATAAATAAAAATCTTGAAAAAAAAAAACACTGACTAAAACATTTTTAAAAAATCAATTCATTATCTTGGAGCTGGGCAGAAGCACTCTTAGAGATTTCAGACAGGTAGGAAGGAGAATAAAAATAGGTGCACCTTTAGCTATATACCTTGAGACACTGAAAGCCTGGTAAATATACAATATTCCTTTGTAAGTTCTTTACTGAGGCTCACTCGCAAGAAGTTATGCCTAAATTTTTATATCCTTTTCCCCATATCTCGCAGATATTTTAAATTTATTCTTCCTGCCCAGATTCTGCCCTAAATCAAAAATATTCAGAGAAAACCAACGCATCGGCATTTTCTCTAACTTCTGCTGTGTTTCATTCATCGGTGAGTTAACTAGAATGAATCCAAAGACTTGGAAAGGATTAGGTTAAGATACAATCATGAAATACTTAATAAACATAGGGAACTAGAACACATAACATCTAGCCAGGAATCCAACTGACTTCTGCTCAAAGTGGCCCCCTACGATAAGCCTACAGGCTTGCCATGTATGAATCCACAGATTTGATTATATTATCCCTCCATTTCCTTAGCCACAGGGGTGGAGATTTTGCCGGCATGTCTCAATGCCAATCCAAACAATGATATGACTTACCACTTACAGCCATGGTGCATATTCCTCGTCAGAAGGCTTTATGAGCAGAAACTCATTAATCAAGCAGTCATCCTGAGAGGCAGACTGGAGGCAGTAGCTGAGCTTGGAAGGTGTCCGGAAACTGCCAGGTACGGAAGCGTGCATTCACGGACTCGTCCATCAGTGGCTGGATGTCAGTTGGGCTTCCTAAACCACTTCTCTGATACTTCAGTTCTAGTTTCTGCATCTCTAAATATTTTATAGTCTGTGTATATCAGCTCTAAGACAGAGCCTAACCTAGGCCCTCAGATATCTATTCGAAATCCATCTTCAGCACATATTACGTCTGTGGCTTTGGGCAACTTATTTAAATGTCTGAGCCTTCATGTTTTCATCGTAAAACTGTGATCTTTGTTATCAAGATTTGTTGAGCAGATTTTAGAACATGGCATAAGCAAAGGACATTATCAAGGTTAAATTACACTGCTTTCCATTAATCCTTTGAGAAAAAAGCATGTTGTACCTGCTTCCCCCAAGCGGGATCATCTGTCTGTTATTTTGGTCACGTCATCAGCCTCATCCTCATATTTCCTTTACTGAGTGTAGTTTTGGCCACACGATCCCATGCGCATGTGTCTGTATTTATATATAGTTCATCTCCTGTAGGCTGTGGGTGTATGTCAAGTTAATAAATGTAGCATATAAATACATAAAGTTAGAAGTGATTCATTAACTTTAAACGAATAATATTTACTTTAACTCTCTGAATGAATATTGTTCTCATTTTACACTGAGGAAACCAAATCTGGACGAAATTAAGAAACATGAGTACTGTCAAGTGACTAGACAATACCTAAGCTGAATTCTAACCAGCCTATTTCGCTCTGGTGTTTACCTGCTGCCTTCTAATTTAAGGCACCATTTGCAGCAGAATGTCTATAAAGAGGAGAGACTAAGGATTATGAGCCAATCAGATCATTTGAGTCATATTAGCTGCTAATTTCACTTAAAAGTAAGGACTGGGTTCTCATTCTGCAGCCAATGGGCTGGACAAACTTGGACACGTAATTTGATTTCTCAGTTGTCCAATCTCTAAAATGTGGGAGTATGAGAGATAATCTTAAGAACCTTTCCTATTATATAAAACATTGATAATTAATATATATCTGAAAATAGACTAGAAATTGAAGGTGCAATTTAGGAACATGAATTGTACTCAAAATTTTGCATGCAGTAATATTTTGTTTCACTTCTTATTTATGCATATAAGAACATATTCCAAAACATTATATATCTCAAGATGCTTTCCATATAATAAAAGTGCCTGATTTATGTGTACAGATCCTTGTAGTAAGCAACTGTTCTCCATCGAAACGTTGCATGTGAATATTCTTGATCACTCCATGAGGAAAATGAGCAAGTTCAATACCCCTCTTCGAAAATGAGATTATTTGGTCTTCGAGGGTTTGAATGAGCTCATGTTTGTGAATGTGTGTTTGTCTCCCTTAGAACTCAGTCACTGCTGTAGTGGGTTGAATAGTGAGCCCACAAACTTTATATCCACTTTCAAGTTCATACTGTGGCCTTATTTGGAGATAGTCTTTACAGGTGTATCATCAGTTTAGTTAAGAAGAGGTTCCACTGGGTAAGGGAGGGCCCTTAAATGTAATCACTACTCCCTCAAGCAAAGAGGGGAAAAGACACAGACATGGCTGGGTAATGGTAGAGATGGCGGTAAGAACGGTGGGTGGCAGGTCCTGGCTGTCCAGCGCACTGGTGGCACGTCCTGAAGGCAGGTAAGGGGTAACAAGAGAGGCTTGGATTTAGAGAGAGTCACGCTCCAAGTTGAGATTTCAGAAGGGTGAACTTACTGGTGACGGTTTTGACAAAGGGATTATATGATTGAGGTGAAGTGGAAGAAAAGGTCATTTGAAGTACAGAGGAAAAACAAAACAAGAAGCCAAACACTTCATGTATGTTTCCAAGACAGTCCCTGAATGTGCCTGGGTGTGTCCTCTCCCCCTCATCCTGGAAAGATAGACACTGTGTCCTAGCCACCTTCATATTACTAGCACTTGTCGGAATTCTGGTACTGAAAAACACAGGAAAAGCTTGCTGCCGGACTGAGTTATTGGAATTCTTAGATTATCTATTATCTATTTTCTATTTCTGATTAAACTGATTTCTAAAGGCGTTTCTACTCCAAGTAATTAGTGCTATGCCAGTGTATTAACACTCATGATAAAACTGGAAATAGACAAGAACAATATACTCCCCCCACATGCGTGCACACACACACACACACACACACACACACACACACACTTAACCAGTGATTCTGTATTTTGGAAAAGCACAGTATAATGACACATAAATGACCCAAAGAGAATTCAAGCAGGGGAGGACGTAATGTGTCAGTCTGTGACCCAACGCATAGGGATTCTGCTGTCAGCGGGAGCTCTCATGGCAGAAAAAGAGGTTGAAAGCCACTTTCTCCATAAGTAGTATGTTTATGTATTATTCACAGTAGCAAATAATTGCAAAATGTCAACATTTCATTTTCCTCTTAAGAGCTTCTTTTGATTAGTGACCTAATTAACCATTAAGAAGAAAAGGTTTTTTAAGTGTAAATATGAAAAGAGGGAGTGTTTCCTAGCAGCAACTTGTGATCTTAAAATGTCACAGGCAGGCACATCACCAAGGTGCTACCAGCCAGCACTTTTCAAAATGTGACTCTGTGTCAGAAGCGTGTGGCGTGAATGTGTTTGGTTTTTTGTTTTTGGTTTTTTTGGTTTTTTTTTGGATTTTTTTTTTTTGTCTCTATTCTGAAACAAGCAATGCAAATATAGATATGGTTGCCCGAGAGAGTTCCTTCCCTTTTTGAAAACCCTTCAACATATTCTCTGACAGCCTCAGAAAGGTTGTTTTTAATCTATTTAATTTGAGGCAGTATTCTCCGCAGATAATGACACATTGTCTCTTTCACTCCATGAGTATAGATTGAAAAAAAAAAAAAAAAAGCAGAACTGCCACACACACACACACACACTCACACTTACCTACATAAACGAGGAATGCACAACTAAACACAATACATAGACATACATATAATAAACACAATACAACACACGCCAAGATGCACCCTACCCATGACACATATGAACATACACACACAAAATGCACAGATTTGATGTTCTCACATACGTAACACGCATACTTCCACATATTCATACAAACATAAGACCCAAAGGCATATAATCACATGGCATATTTATATATGAATTTTAAAGGCATCTCCTTAAGACCTTATTTCACATGTCAAGGTGTGACATCTCCTGGGAGATCTCAGTTGGAAACATTTCTGAAATAGCCGTTTCTCACAGTTGACAGTAACCTGACCTTTCCTTCTAGCTGCCCACAGGGACCAGGGATGAGCAAGACACATAAAATGAGAAAACACAAACAAACAACAACCTTAACCGTGTAACTTTCTTCTAAAAAGGCCCAAGTCAGTTTTAAGTGTAGTCTACCTGATTTCTACCCCATAATGAAATCATGAAGTTATGTTAGTAGAAACAAAAATATAAGAACTTCTCTTTGGGGGGTGATGATCAAAATCAAAGTCTAGAAAATATGCCATATTATCCAAATTAATATAGATTAAGTTATTTTATAAATTTTATTACAGCCGAAAAATGCATGAAATTTTAGACATATTTAAGCCCCTTCAACCTATTCTCCCAGTGTTTTATGCACACACACACACACACACACACACATTCACACACAGTCTCCGTAAATGAATCTTCCAAGGCAAGTGAGGTTTTTTTTCCCTTTTTCTTTTCCCTTCTGAACGACCAAGCATAAATAGCATGTGCTAATAATTTTTGGTGAATAAATGAATCTGTCTTTAAGAATAAGAATTCAAGAGTGAATTAAAGCATCGAATAGTATGTAAAAATGATTCATTTAGCAACTACTGAGATCCTACCACACACCAGGCACTGCACAAGGCCTTATTAGGTGGAAAAATGAGAAAATCCTTGCTTTCCAGGAGCCCCCAGACTAATGTGAGAGACCCAAGTTCCAGTAAATTGAGGTCAGTGCTAGGACGAGAGAACTCTGCACAGGGAAGTACTAGAAAACAAAGGAAAATAAAGGGAACAAAGGGAGCAAGAGGAACCTGCCTCAGTTCCCTCCTCACTCCTTGAACACAATGTTATTTCTAGAAACAGGATCTCGAAGGCCTAGGAACCGAAGCAAAGACAATCACACAGAGGGAAAGTAATCAGAAATATGTACTGTCAGTGATGTCACAATGCCTGTAGAACATTGTAAACACACACATAGCTGCGAATTTCCACAGGAAATACAAACTGCTTAGGAAGACTTTTCAGATCTCAGTTTGGATATTATCACAATCTTCCAGTTGAATTCTGAAAAGTCACGTTGACTATGTTGGGATGAATAATGCTCCCCTATTTCTTTTGCCTATTTGTGTCCCTTCCTTAGACCTCTGGCTTTTAAGGGTTCCAGATGCTGAAAGCTCTTTGCACGTCTATGTGGATATGTGTCTGCATGTGCCTCTGCATATGTACACATATGTCTGTATGTAGGTGCATGTGAGTATACATACACATTTGTACGTGTGTAGGCATATCCTCCAGCTCTTTGTTCATGATCAGTTGGCTCCAATATGCACCACTGATTGTCTTAGAAGGGATCATTCCAGAAGTCACCGCATTTGCTCCAGCCCAAACACTGGCACTTGTGAAGGTCAAATAAAGTAGCTTGTGCCATGGCTTCTCTGTGGGAAAGACGATCTCTAGAAACATCAGGAGAAGGTGTCTGTATGAAGTGGAGTACACCTGCATCCAAAGAGAGTGAAGCCATGCACTCTAGTTTGGAGCAGGCAACCCGTCCCCTTTATCGTGAAAACAGCCATTCTGTCCCATACTTTTAGCAATTGAACAATTTTTTTCGGGTCTTGTGCCATTTCTTTACTTTTTGGCTTAAACCTCTATATGACCCCTTAGCCCATGGACTCTCTAACCTTGTGGATGAGGGTAGTATTGCCAAATCCTCTACTAATGAGGTGAAGACCAACGCTGTCTTTGAGAATGGAGATTCCCATGGACACCTGGTCAGTCTCATCATTTCATTTCATATCTGTATTCTCTCAGAAAGATTTGGTAATCCATGATTCAAACATGACATTAGTAGCAGCACTAATGGTAAGAGAAGTGTAATACAAGATGTTAAGGATTCAGGGAAAACATCAGTGGGGGTGGGGAGGGGAGCAAAGCCAAAAAAAAAAAAAAAAATGTCAGCTGTACGTATTAGAAGTTCCTGGATTCAGTCTGTTAAAGAAAAAGGAAACTTATCTTTAATCATTTGTAAAAGGAAAGAATTAAAAGAAACAAGGTTTTGGGTCCAACAGCCTCCTATCTCCCCCATCCACAGGGCTCTATTAGAAGCCCATGACAGCCCCTGCGTGGAGAAGATAATGTCACTATCCAGAAAGGACCAGCAATGGGCTGATTTCTTACTCATGCTTCAGACTCCTGTAACCAGACAATGGCTAAGCAGGCTGTGCAGAAGGAAGATTGGCAAATCACGAAAGCAGAGACTGATTTTCTCCTTTATTGCCTAAAAGCAGATGAAATTATCCTTACATAACAAGCAGTCAGTAATTCTGTACCAATTGCCTGAGCTTCAATCAGTCTCTCCTCATGGTTATGGTTATCTTTTCATCTGATTTCCAATCTAAATCTCTTTTGGTTACTGAGCAAAGCCAGGCGACTCCTTAGCACCCTGCCTGTAGCAAGTGAGGGAAGATGCCCTTTTCATCCTACCAGCAGTGGCTAAAGTATCTCTTATTCTTTCTTTTTTTTTTTTTTTTTTAAGATTTATTCATTTATTTGAGAGAAAGAGAAAGCAGGGAGGGGGCAGAGGGACAGGGGGAGAGAGTATCTTCAGCAGACTCCACAGAGCCAGATGCGTGGCTGAATCTCATGACCCAGAGACCATGACCTGAGCAGAAATCAAGACTCAGAATCTCAATTGACTGAGCCACCCAGGCACCCCAGTATCTCTTATTTTTATATTCTATTAGTTCCTGCAGAGTGTATGGCTGTTCCTAGGTTAGTTTCTGCAAAATTCATCTCCCCAAAGATAGTGAAGTACAAATCATTACAGTTGATCATTAAACTCACCAACTGTTAATTTAAAATTTGTGGAAGTGAGACATTTGAAACTGGTTCCTGTGGACACAGAGTCCCCTAGCAAACTTATTCTTGGAGCAAAATATCTATCTTTCTGGAATGATTCTGCTTGTATTCTGTTTGAAGACAGAGGGGGAAATGTTGATTCTTAATCATGTCTTCTCCTCTCCTGAGAGTTTGTCCAAGAGGTCAAAGGAGATGAAAGACTGACACACAGAATTTCATTTTATAAGGGGATGCAACTCTCACCTGGCTTGGGCAATGCAGTCACTGCCCTTTCTGCTTTCACTACAGAATTTACCCCTCATCTGTCCACTGCACTTCACCTCGGCTGATGCTCAATTTAGGTGCCGTTACACCTCAGCTGAACATCAAGACTCTTCCAACTGGTATCCCTGCTGTTACTATTGCCAACTTCAGTGCTTTCTCCATAGCAGCAGTTACTTTGAATTATGTCACGTTCATGCCTGGGCCTCACCAATGATTTCTTATTTTCCTTAAATCCAGCTCTGTGTCCCATGTACTAGTGACCTCCTAGGCCTCAAGATGAACAACTCCCTGCCCTTTCTATTATGTTCTCCTCTCCCTGACTTTGTTAGTATTTTTTTTTTTTTCCAACAGAACTCTTTAGTTCTATTTTTGGGCCTTGCACTTACTATTCCCTCTGCCTGAACTTAACCTTTCTGGCTCCTCAGTATCTCAGTATTAGTTCAAACGCTCTCTCTTCAGGGAAGCCACCTCTGATGCACCATTTAAGTGTCACTACCTATGACATAAACCTATGCACTGTCTTTATAGCACTCAGTGCTGCTTGGAATTATAAGCACACAGACCACGGTGGTTACCCAACGGTATCGTCTCTGTAAATATTTAGTGAAAACTGGTCTGAACTTCTATCATGGAATTATAACTTTATTAGTAGAACTATTAATCTTTGATATGCTGTCTACATCTAAAGTTGTTCCAATCACATAATTTCATGGTTGAACATTGAGTTATTTGGAAAGATTTTAAGATACAATGTTTTCCAGTAAAAAATTCTAGTATGCTGTCAAACCATATGGCCTGCACTAGGCAAAGAATAACATGATTGTGAGCATAGAATGGACCGGGTTCTTAGCAATATGCCATAAAACTTGCCACTCCACTGATATGTGACCTTTATAGCTTGTAGCTTTTAAAATCATATTCTTACCCAGTGCTGCATGTCACTCTCATTAAAATAACAATTAACCCTATACACTGCTGAGTGGCGTTAGTATCTTTTACAAGAAAAGCACATGATTTCATTTCATGCAAAATGAATATAAAAGGTCATGCAAATAACTCAACTGTTTTCTTTCTATAAGTCACCATATGAGCTGGAAGGAAACCAGCACAACTTAATTCACAGGAACATAAGCCAACACCTTCATAAGGAAGATAAAAGTGAAAAAAATAGAAGCAGGAGAATCTTACCTGTAGAGTAGCATGTAAAAGATGAAAAATTGGGTACCAGAAGCCACGTGTGATAGATGGATGGAGATTCCAATCCATGTATGGTTGAAAATTCAAACATCCTCTGACTGGATGGATTTATTCTGCTGCTCTATTAAACTCAGACTTGTAGCCCTGGGTCATTTGCATTTGCATTAATGACTTTAAATTAATGCAATAGCTTCATTACTGCATATAGCCATTATTTGATTATCCAATTCACAAATAGGTGTTCTGTTTTCAATAATGATAATAAAACCATTTGAATTTGAAGATGTTGGAGTTAAGTTAACAAGTTCAACAACTATTAGGAAGTCTTATGAATGGGATAAAAGGAAACATTTTATTTATAAATAGTTGACAGAGAACTCCACTGTGTAATCTCCTTTTCATAAAAATGCAAAGACAGGAAGATAGTTGCATATTTCAAACTTCTAATTTCTTTGGAAATATGTACTAGATAGCATGATTAAAAACCCAACTCTTTGTTGATCCTGGTTCAAATTCAGAAGCTATGTTCTTTTCCAAGCGGAGAAAACACGGACAATGTTCTCCAATACCATTAGAAGATTTCTAGTGGGAGGAGTCCCTAATATTCCTGTAGGAAGTGTATGTTGTGGAAGTCAGCCACACAATTTGACACTTGATAAAAATTGTGCAAAGGAGATTCATTTGTCAGAGCATAGTTTGATAGATGAAATTAAAATATGAATAAAAGTGTATGTTGTAAGAAAGACCACAGGATCCATATAGTGAAATTTCCCAGCTAACATGGAGTCCTTGTATGGCACAGATAAATATGGTCATTTAGTTCAGCTATCATATTTCTAGTTATGATATCACAATTATATAGCTCTGAGTAATAGAAGTTCTTTGCATTGCGAAGAAAAGTCCAGGAGATCCCTGAAGCACATTCTTTTACTCTCTTTGAGGTATTCACCATTTATGTTCCTCTTCTATATACAACCCTCAAAACATTTTGAGATACCTGTTTTCTAGCAAATACCTCGACCATTCCTCAGAAGACATAGTTTCTAGTTGCTTAATTATAAAACCAGTTTCTAGTACAATGTCTTGCCTGGATTCCTTTTTGATGGAGTTGGTTTATAACTAAAATGTGATATCTGGAATTAAGTTCAGTTCTTTAACCATGGGCTATTACTCTTTTGATTTCAAGGTGCCATAATTCTATTAATGTAACTCAAATTTTGTTAGTCTTTAAATAGCCACATACCTCATCATTGGCTCATATTATCTTGCAGTCAAAATGTCTAGTATTATTTTTCTAACTATCTCATCTAAATCTTGCAAATTGCTTCACCAGAATGTGGTGATTTTACTTGAGGTAAAGTCCAAAGGAATCAAAATGTGTTTTGCTTATTGCTGCCTGGTAGGGTCCCCCCTTATTTTTTAGACTTTACATTCACTGGGTGTTTGGTTCCCTGATTGTGTTTTTCTGATTTACTCTCTTTTATGTACCTAAATTATTTCCTCTATCTCTCCCAGTCTTACCAAACTTTCAAAGCTCATATCATGTGTTTCCATAATGTCATATTTTCTAATGAGGCCATTCCACAGTGTCCTTATTCTTTCCTCTGAATTTTCAGAGCAAAAACAGTCAATTCCCTTCGAGATTAATCACACATAATTCTACACTACAATGGAGCTTTTCACAAATATGTACTCTGGCAGCCCAACTAGAACATACACTGTTCAAAGGAAGGGATCTTCTACTTTGAATTTTCCTTAACATGCTTCAATGAAGAATCAAGTAAGCAATAGCCACTCAAAGAATGCTTGATAAATAGTAAGAAAAAAAAAAAAAAAGATTTGTTTATCACTGTGGCTAGGAAAAAACTAGACTTGGGTCTTCATCTTGAAGGGGTCATAGATTTGCGAAGATTCTCCTTTCAGGCTGATTTGATCTTTGCCTTGAGTGCTGAACTGCAGAAGGCATTACATAGAGTGGTTCTAATCATTATTTCTGGGTTATCTACTCTGCTCATTTTCAAAAATATAATGTTGCTTGTTAGGCACTATTTAGATTTTCCCCCTTGTTATCTTATGCCATTTTAATAGGTTTTGATGTAAGAAGACATTCGCATAGTATTTTCCTGGCTGGACTCTAGGTATATTGTCTTCTCTTTCCCAATCTCTGCACAATGCAGTAAGTATGATCTGTTCTAACAAACACAAAGAAATAATTAAATCTTAGTATGTGTTTTGTAGATACAGGTTTTAATGTCTAAACCACGAGAGACTCAAAGGTGACACCAACACAGTGTCTGTACCTCTTACTAAGTATTGGTTGAATGGCTGTTAGTCATGATGGCTGTTAAGTTTGGGTTTACAAACTACTCCCTACAGTATGCATGGCCAATTCATTAAATTCTTTATGACATTACCAGTGATAATACTGGTAACCCGTAGATGTGTTTGGATGGACTCAGCCATTGTAATGACCACACTTGCATGTGTAATTCCAATCAGAAGCGTGGCAGTCTAGTTCTGGGCACATATTTCCCATAACTTTTCCCTAAACTACATCATCATTCGTTCTTTCAAAGTAGGTTAGGGCCTGTATTAAAATAAGTTATACTTCCAGCAATCCTAAGAGGCAGCCACATACTGGTTCTGGATTGGTTGGGACTTTATTTAGATTACACCTGTTGGGTGGCAGAAGGAGTAGAAAACATTCTGTGGTCCCTTTTACTTATATATTGGCTTGGGGTGATAACGTTGTATTTTGATTTATTTTGAGCTTCAGCATTTCAACTAATTAAGACCAAAATAGTCAAACATTGTTATTGGCTCTGCATTTGAGAGCAGTTTCTTGAAAACCTGGCTTGGATCCAAGGCAACTCTCCCTCTCTCTGGGGTGGGGTTTTCGCAGCACAGTTTTCTACTGCAACTCCAGTGCAAACTGATAATCCCAGCAAGTTCACAAGGTTTCACATTCTATTAGAGAAGGAGAACAAAGGAATAACAGAATTAGAGACAAATGATGGGACCAAGTGTCAAGAAGAAGGTTCATTAAAAATTGAAGACAAACCTGTGAAACCTGCACCTGAAAAATGTTTGCATCTTCATAGAAAAGGGACCGTTCTGGATTCAGTGACTGATTTGTGGGGGGTCACAGTGACACAGGGAAATGGTATCCTTTGTTCACTGAAGCTGCTACCCAAACAACCCGAATTTTAAATCTCTTTCATTTTGAAATATATTTTTCTTCTCTCTTTCTCTGAACAGTCATCGAGAGGCTTAATTAATGAATTAGTATTTGCAGAAATCTTTGATATTCCAAGATGAAAGGTTTTGCGTAAGGGTACAACATCAGCACCAGCAGTAAAATGTCCTCTTGATGACAGAATGCATGAAGTGTTAAACTGGAATGCATTTGACAGCTGCAATTAGAGAGGTTTGATCCTGTTTTCCTCCTCTGTTTTTATCATGTACATTATTCCCAAGGATACGAGACTAATAGGAAAGGTAAATTCTCATTGGCCAGAAATTGTTGATATATATACACACATACACATTCCCCAGTGGTTAAGGCAGGTGGAAAGTTTATGGGCAGCCTCTTTCTGGGGCAATAAAAGCTTCTTTTATTTCAAATTCTCTTTTTACACCAGTTGCTATTACTCTGAAAAGCTCCTGGCATTTGGAAGGCAATAAGCAGGGCATAAAATCCATTCTTTCCTGAACAGGTCCCATTCCTAGGACTGCTTTTAAACTAACTAGTTTACAGTGAAGAAACAGACAGCTGAGTCTCCTGCAAAGGCTCTCAGGGAAAACAGGGACCAGAGACCTGCTAAGTACCTGAGTGCAGTACATGGTCTGTGGGTAAGCTACCAACTGGATCTAGAACTATTTTTTTACACAACTGAAATTCCTTGGATCTAAAATATAATTAAGTTGACAGAAATGATGCCAGTTGCGGAGAGAGGAAATGACTTTTAAGTTCCCATTTTCTGCAGAATATCTCTTTCTTGGTTTAGGTTCACTGAAAGTCTTTTGAGAAAATCCCCTCTCAAGTTAGGGTAGGGATGTGGAGGAATGTAGAATTGGGGTAGATATCCGTTGCCTTCCCAGGACAATAAATTCCACACTGAATTTATTAAATCATTTTAAGATGATTGAAAATCATTTTAAAATGATTTAAAATGATAAATCATTTTATCATTTACCTGGCAAAATGTGGGTCTACATGGCATCTTTGGAGTGTAAAAATCAAACCAGAGTATACCTCATCGTATGTCCAAATGTCTGTCAGGCACCAGCGCCTGCCAACCAGCAGCCAGTTTTCTCCCTTCTTCCTTAGGAGGAATGGTCATCCTTCTCTGTGGGAGGCTGGACTGGCCAAGATGACCTCACTGATTTGGGCCTGACATGAAATGAAATTCTAGGCCCAGGAGATACGTGTGGGCATCAGTTGCTGGGATTCTGAAGAGGATTTTATGAATGTTCAGAATAAGCCCTTGATAAATCTAGTCTTGTGGTAGCAAGACCAATTTCCAGAACTACAGTGAAAAATATCTAAGGATAAAGGCAACTCCTAGTTCAGAAATAACTTGGAAACAGGGCCTGAATTTGGACCAGTTGCCTTAAGTTGTATCTTAAATTGGGTCCTGTTCATGCCTTCCAAATGGTAACAGTGCAAAACTACCCACTGAACACAATGGCAGAATTATAAACACCTGACAAATAAAAGGTGTAAAACTTCTCAATTAGTAAATACTTCAATGGAAAAAATTATAAAAAATGTGTGAAGTGAGTTCCTCCACGAGGAGGATTTTAGCCCTCGCACTCTTCTATAGGCTTTTGTGCAATAATAATAGCATTTGCCTGTCATTACTTGGTGCGCAAGTATGATTGGGTAGCATCCAACTCCATTTTTCTGGGCAAAGGAACAGAGAAACATGTTCCAGAGAGCTAGAGGGGAACCTGGTAGAGAATCTCAGGAGAGGGGATTAAATGCAAGGACTATTTGTATTTTCAAGAGGGTTTTACTTCACCTTTCAAAAGGGCATTAATAAAAGAATTGACAGGAGATAAAATTGATAGCGCCACTTGGGGAGCCAGATACGAGGCCAAGAACATGGCTAAAGTGTCATGGACCGAGGGAGAGAAAGGCTTTCTCACTGGGAGTTGGTGATTGGCCCAAGACTGTGGTTTCCTGATGCTTTCTGCTGCCATCTGTAATCTGAAAATGTAGTGTGGGTTGATTTTCTTTCTGTTAACTTAAATTGCTTCCTGTGATGTTGCTTTGGATAATTGCAAGTATGGTTATGCTATAGATAATTTCTGCATAAATGAAATGGCAGTTTACTAGCTTTAAAATACATAGCCAAATCCTCACAAGCTTTATTCAAATCTACAACACAAACAAGGTCTCTGTGGGCAAAGGCATAGAGAGGCAATTCCATTTTGAGCACTGAGTAGACACTGGCTGTGGCTGTGTGGCCCACAGCCGACGTTGTTCAACTCAAGAAATTTTAGTTTGGGGCTGTACTTCAAAGTAATGAATATCTAGGAAGGTTTGCAGTTAATACTCTACTGTTGTTAATTTGGAAACAGATAAGGGTTGGGTCCCCTCCTGGGATAACCTGTTGATGGAATAGAATCCTAGAAATTCTCCAAGTCCTACATTTTGGTCTTCCACTCTCCCCCTTCACTAGATTTCTAGAAATGGAACTGTCCATAGGTGAAGGTAAAAGGGTAGCTGGTTAGAAAGTCCTTGGGTGCATGGTTGGGTTTGAGGGGAGAGAGGTTGCCTTTCGGAAAATAGTGCTTGCCTCCCACAGTCGCAGTCACACTAATGTCATTTGTCAGATGAGAATAGACAAAGGGGTGTTTGCTACCTGTGAGGTCATGTGTAAATGTACCAAATGGTACCATGTACCAAAATGGTAGTTCTTCCAATTTATTATGCTTGGGAATTTTGCAAATTCTGACGGAGGTTATTTATGTATTTCAGATGAAACCTTTGGTCAAGGACATTATCCATTTACTGATTTATTAACACATCAAAATCCTGAAGCTGGCAAATCTCTTTCTTGTCCACTGGCCAAAGGGTGTCTTTTTTTTTTTTTTGGTCTTTTTTTAGTTCTCAATTCTTGCCCCCCCTATTTCAGGCATTTGCATGACCCTTTCCTCTCTCCAGCCATTTCCCACCCTTGCTGTCTTTTCTCTAATTTCTTATTCACATTCAGATTTCTGAAGCTGATAAATGCTCAGGCAGTGCCTCTGTCCTGGAGAGTTCCCGCTGTAAAGGAGGGGACATTTAGGTTTAGGAATCAGGAGAGTAACTTAGGAGAGATAGTCTCCATGTTCCTGGATAACATTCAAGAGTGCTTAGTAGGGGCGCCTGGGTGGCTCAGTGGGTTGGGCCTCTGCCTTCGGCTCAGGTCATGGTGTCGGGGTCCTGGGATCGAGCCCCACATTGGGCTCTCTGCTCACCGGGGAGCCTGCTTCCTCCTCTCTCTATCTCTGCCTGCCTCTCTGCCTACTTGTGATCTGTCAAGTAAATGAATAGTATCTTTGAAAGAAAAAAAAAAAAAAGTGCTTAGTAAACTTTGCATAAAATGTGCTTTTTCAATTCAGAGCAGGTTTATCTGTTTTGGGTTCATAGCTTCTATGCCCTGTCGCATTATCAATGCATTCTGACAATGCTCAGCCAAGAAAGTAAATTTGCCTCACAGTATGACGATGGGGAAATAGGAGCCCTCAAGATGATTGTTTCAAAAATTAGCAACCTCCTGCCAAACTCCTTGAGACTTCCATCAAATGTTTTAATTTGAAATTTTATGATGATCTGCATATTTTGGGTCCAAACTATAGACGGAAGCTGGAGACTCTATGTGGCTACGGTCTGTATTCACAGTGAAGTCACCTACTTGTCTCCTCTTACACACACGTCTGGCTAACTCAACCATTGGCTTTCGTTTTCCCCCAAATAGAATAATTACCAACTCACTGAATCCTCTGCCTCTTACCAAATTTCATATTTCTTCTTGTAAGTCTACATAGTCTTATAGCAAAATCTGTGGTTCAAACATTAGTAATTATCAAAAGTTTTAGTTAATGTGTTTGTAATAGTTAAGTAAACAAATAAAGGTTTGCATAACTATAATGTGCATTGCAAAACTAATTTGTCTTTGTGTAGTTTGCAGTCTGCAATAGAACATAGGTTATCTCATATTTAGAAACCAGATTTTCCTTATTTCTGAACCAATCTCTCTCATTTACAAAAGTAATATACAAAATTTAACTAAATTTAAATAATTACCATAAACCTACTCTTATTTTTTATTTTCTGGAATCGCTATTCATTAAAACTTGGCTTTAAGTAGGCGTAATAAACCTAAATGAAGGCTTCTGACAAGACCAGTCAAATGAAATCAATTAAATTTTAACTTCTATAACAGACCTCAACATTTGAGCTTGGAATTTCTTGACATGAAGCCAAGGTTCATTCTGGTTTTAACAGAACTGGTCTCCTTATCACTATTTTAATAAAGATATTTTTTAAAAGATTTTTAAAATTTATTTATTTGACAGACGGAGATCACAAGTAGGCAGAGAAGCAGGCAGAGAGAGAGAGAAGGAAGCAGGCTCCCTGCTGAGCAGAGAGCCAGATGGGGGGGCTCCCAGGACCCTGGGATCATGACCTGAGCCGAAGGCAGAGGCTTTAACCCACTGAGCCACCCAGGCGCCCTTAATAAAGATATTTTTTTAAAAATCTTAAAACAGGCCATCAGCCAGAATGCTATCCCTTATTATCAGCAATCACTATGGATTTTAGGATGAGATTTATGACTCGTGTATGTGTGGGAACAGTCGTACCTTTCATCTACTATTCCTATTTTGTTTAGGATCTTATGGGAACTAAAAATAATAGTTATATTCCTTATGATATTTATAATAATTGTCATCTATCTAGAACTAATCATCTCCTGGACAGTTGATAATATGCCCCTGTTGCACTGTGGAGGAATAGAAGGTACTCTAAAGTGGCTATTTTACAGTTATGTAAACCTGGATACAGGACAGGTCATTTACTCAAGATCCTGCAAAATGTTAGGGACTTCTTCACACGCTATCAGATGCAGAAGGGGTCAGAGTAAAAGTGTTCCTCGACACAGTCCCTTGTGCTAGTGTAGCATTTTGCATTTATCTCCAAATATATTAGGGATATATTCAGTAAGTAGAAACCTCGAGACAGAAGCTGGGGAAACAAAAATACATATTTTATTCCTCAATAAAGATTGTTGACAATGGCATATAAAAATAAACAAAAACAGCCAAACGAATACAGAGGAACGCAATCCAAACCTGCAGTGGCTGCTCCCTGAAAAGTCGAAGAATGCTTCCTTAAGAATGTGATCCTTGTTTATGCACCACACCCAGTGCTCCATGCAATACCTGCCTTCCATAATACCCACCACCAGGCATAAACAATGAATGCTGGAACACTGAAAAGAAATAAAATAAAATAAAATGGAAAAACAAAACAAAAAACTAACAGCACCTAGCAAAAAAAAAAAAAAAAAAAAAAAAAAAATGCAATCCTTTTGTTTAGTGCTCCCCCAGGGCATGGGGCTGATAATAGAGGAGAGAGGGGAGGCCAGAGTGTAGAGCATGCCCAGAGGAAGGAAAAAGGGAGGAGCTGTAGGACTGTGGAAGGGTAGAGCAGCTAGAGAGGAGATCTGAAAATGGGCAGCAAACAAGTCATTGGGGGGCCTGGCTGACCATGCTAAGTGGTGTAAGGTTCATTTTAGTGGAACAGAGATAACCTGACCGATTGCAAAGAGAGGATCTCCTGGGGAGGTACTAAGAAATGATGAGGCTGAATGCAAGAGGTAGTATGGTCCTGTGTTAGAAGAATTTGTGGGGCACACAGGAGGAGGTGATTTTGACATAATTAACAGGGACTTAAAGAATGACAGGAGAGTTTAGGTGACCTAATTTAATGTCCAAACCTTTGACACTTGTGATAATGCATGGAAGAGGCACCCCAATAATTATGCCAGTATGATAGCCAATAACCAGGACTGTCCTGGGCCACCAAGGACATGTGTTCACCCAGAGGATAGGGTCACACCTGTCCATCCTTGCTGGTGACAGAACCTAGACGTTAGAAGAAAGCATCCTTAGGAGCACTGTTCAGGAAAACAAGAAATACAACAGCTTAGGACATTAATACTCACAAGAACTCTTGCATTTTAAAAGACTCTGTTGGAAGAGCTGTAGTGCTTTAACTCCAGCTAATCACTTTCTAATATTTGCAGGCGCTCCAACCCAGATTCATTACATTAGAACTCTTAGGGCTAGAGCCTGTGCATTAATTTTCTGTTAAAAACATCCACAGATGTCTCTGCTGTAGAACCAGCGTTAGAAACCACTCAATTAGAATACAACCTTCTTGGGAGAATTGTTCACGTCCTAAATTTCTTTGTATCAGTTCAAGTTCTTAACACACCACTTTAGACTTGGTAGATTCTCAACATTATTCAGTCATTTGGGGGCAAGCAAGGGACAGAGTCCCTTTGAAGGAATAAGTAGGACTCATTTGTACTGGCATATTAATTGTGTGTATGCAAATGCATGATGCTAGGATATTTGAAAGAAAATTCTCTTAAGTGGTTAAACAGACCTTTATATAATCTTGTTTACAGGATTAATTTATTTAGCAAACTCTTTTTCATAGATAGCACAAGGGCAAACTTCAGTCCCACTACCTTCTGAATCATCACAGTGTCCATATTTGTGGGGGGTCCAAATTAATGAGTTTTTACAGAGCAGATTTTTGAGCTGTCAAGCCTGTAACACTGACAGTGGTAATGCAGGGCTTTTTAATCTCAGAGAATAAATGAAGTTTTCCTAGATGGTAGCTGATCTACAAGATATTTGTATTTCATACTGCTAATAAATGTTCATTAAAACATGCTTCATTATTAATTATACAGACTAGCATTCAGAGCTCCAGTAAATTGCATCCCCATTATAATAAACGCATTTAATTACAGAAGTTCAGTAGTAAAGCTTATTTTTGTAAAGCCGTTTT
This sequence comes from Enhydra lutris kenyoni, assembly GCF_002288905.1. Taxonomy (NCBI): domain Eukaryota; kingdom Metazoa; phylum Chordata; class Mammalia; order Carnivora; family Mustelidae; genus Enhydra; species Enhydra lutris. Next base: position 33,518,189 of record NW_019154092.1, on the reverse strand, counting down.
ATTAGGTGTGTCATATGGTTTAAAAACCACAGAGGCAGACCTCACAACGCATGAAGATTGTTTAAACATGTCAGAGTGGAGATTACTATATTACTAGGTGACAACTGATCTCAAATTTACAATTACCACTTTTATTTTACTATATCTCGCATTAGTCTTAGAGCATGATGAACTGGCCACTGGTATTGAATACAAGATGGGCGTCACCCATTTTGGATCTCTTGCACTGACACATTATCCGCAGTTATCTGTGGCTTTATATTGGCCACACATTATTAAGGAGCAGTGTCATCCCTGCCCAGAATGGGAATTACACTGGGGTGTCTGGGTGCTTCTACACTGTTCTGAGAAATGGACTCTTTTTTTTTAATTTTTTTTTTTAAATAAACATATAATGTATTATTAGCCCCATGGGTACAGGTCTGTGAATCGCCAGGTTTACAGACTTCACAGCACTCACCATAACACATACCCTCCCCAATGTCTATAACCCCACCACCCTCTCCCTCCCCCCGCCCCCACAATCCTTAGTTTATTTTGTGAGATTAAGCATCTCTTATGGTTTGTCTCCCTCCTGATCCCATCTTGTTTCATTTATTCTTTTCCTACCCCCCAAACCCCCCACGTTGCACCTCCACTTCCTCATATCAGGGAGATCATATGATAGTTGTCTTTCTCCCATTGACTTATTTCGCTAAGCATGATACCCTCTAGTTCCTTCCACGTCGTTGCAAATGGCAAGATTTTATTTCTTTTGATGGCTGCATAGTATTCCATCGTATATATATACACCACGTCTTCTTTATCTAGGTTCTTTCCATAGTTTGGCTATTGTGGACATTGCTGCTATAAAGAGAAATGGACTCTTGAAGTGGAAAGTATACACCCGATACACTTGAGGTTTACTTACACATGACAATTTCATGCTGGGGGAGGGGACCCGTGTTGAGCTCGAAGAAAATGAGCCCCCACAAGGTTAAAGCAGTGGCCCTCAATTACACAGCAAAATTAGGCAAGCAGATGAGGACAAAAGAAGCAGGGAGAGGCTGCAGTGTGTACTGTGCTGAGGAGCTTCAGAGAGCCAAGGAATTAAACCTTGTCTCTGCAAGCTACAATCCTGTGCCCGTGGTCAAACTATTCCACCTCGAGATCCAGTTTTCTTATACATAGGTAGTCAAGTCCTATCTGCCTCGCTGGCCTGGTGTCCGCAAAAGACTCACTGTGGGGTCTGGCACCCAAGAAACCTGAAATTGTGTTAATTCCCTCATTTGCCCCTAGAAACTGCATTTTTCACCTTGTGATCCCTTCTGCTTTCCACTGGCTCTCAGCTGCCGCTTCTCGTTCTCTCTGAGACTGTGTTCTAGGTTTCTTATTGGTTCCTACATGATAGTCTTCAGAGGGGTCCTGTTGGCAGTGTTTTGGCATATTAGGAAGAGCTGCCTGGGGAGATGGAGAATCCCCCACCTCTGAGGAGACTCTCAGCATGACCTGAAGCCATGTCAGAGAATATTTAGAATAGAGGCTGATAAATAAGTGAAAACTTTGAACTTAGTTGATTTCTTTTTTTTTTTTTTTAAGATTTTATTTATTTATTTGACAGAGAGATCACAAGTAGGAAGAGGCAGGTGGAGAGAGAGAGGGGGAAGCAGGCCTCCTGCTGAGCAGGGAGCCCCATGTGGGGCTCAAACCCAGGATCCTGAGATCATGACCTGAGCTGAAGGCAGAGGACTAACCCACTTAAATGATTTCTAACTTCCCTTCATAATGGCCGTTCTATGATAACATTTCCTTGACATCTAGAGTTAAGAGGGAACATTTGATAAAATTTGGTCTGACCAACTAACTTACACAGAAGGATGCCTCCTTTGCCTCATAGTTCCTGTGGCTATACGCAGGCCAGATACACAGGACCTAAAACTGAACAAAATCTCCTTATTGTAGAACTGAGGGAACTTAGAGACCTGCAGAGGTGGAGTGACTCGTCCAGGTTCCTACAAACTTACTAGCAGAACATGGAATCGATCATTGTTGCATGCTTATTTTTTTGAGCAAGCATGAGGTTGGATTATCTATTGGTTCTAGAGGCACATACTGAATATTTAATTGCTATTTTTTAAGCCTGGTCTTATCCAGACCTCAGTGCTTCATTCTTTGCATCATCTCACACGTGAGAATTCACAGAGTATGAGTGTGCACGTGAATATTTGATAGGTTTTTGGACTTTCCTGGGAAGTGACATCTTTCTTACTTTTTTTTAGGTCAAGTTTTCACACTTGGTTTCAGCTTGTGGAGAAATTAAAATGTGGTTTCTCTCTCTCTGAGCATGATATAAGCAAAGCAACATAAAAACAAAGAGAGTGTCTTCTTTTAATAAAGCTACCTCACCCTTGCCAAAATGCTGTCTTGAGTTTCTATACCATAAACAAAGGTATATTTTACCATAAACTTTGAGATTCCTCCCCGTCCCCCCCCCCCCCCCCCCCCCGCCTTTTTTTTTCTGGTTTAGCTGCAGGGAGGAGTCACTTCCATTCGTAATCTGTGGCTGTGAGTGGCTTGCTTCAGACACAGTAGAGATAATTAGCAAGGATAAGTATCCAACAAGAGGATTAGGCATTCATATGAGTAAGAATAACATCTGCAGTGACATGATAAAAATGATACAGACCATTAAATCGCATACATCAGGGCATAAACTGATCACCAGCTGAAGTCAGAAAGAAATGTCCCCTCCTGGTATAATATTGTAGAATTAAGCAAATTTGGGGGTTTTATGCTGTATTTTAGGACATCCGTTACTATCTAGCCTCAAAAACAAACTCCTGGTTCTTGATCGTCTTCTTTTCAGCATTTCCAGTGACCTGAAACACTCAAGGTTTACACTGAAATCCATGCTGTCCTTACTACCACAGACATCCCAACACACGCCCCCAAGGGCTTCATGCTTCTGTCACTCCTGTGAATAGCGACATGGTGCTTTCCTCTCTCTTGTGCTTGTCCTCTTTATGGTCAATAACATTCATTAAGGAGATGGATGGTCAAAATTTGATGTGTAAGCTGGGGACTAGAGTTGGTGTAAGTTTCAAAACTGAAACTCAAATTTGCTTTTAATCACTCCCTCATTCATAAGGTCTCCAATATAATTACTAAAATATGAATGTATTGATCATTTAATGATGGCCCACTATGTGGCACACATTGTTCTAGGTGCCAAAAATTTAGCAGCAGATAAAAAAAATAAATTGTTTGCCTTGAAAAGAAAACAGACAATTACAGGACAAAAGAAAGACAGACACTTAGAAAACATGAACAGCACTAGAGTCAGCTAGACCTAACATATTTCCACAGAATAACCTCACCCATCAATAGCAGAATATATTCTTCTCAATGCACATGTACACACCCTCCAAGACAGGCCATATGCCAAGTCTGAAAGTAAACCTCAATATATTTAAAAGGATAGAACTAATACAAAAAAAATCCTGACCACAATGGAATAAAATTAGAAATTAATAACAGAAAGAAATTGGAAAGCTTGCAAATATTTAGGAATTCAATAACACATTCCTAAAAGACTAATAGTCAAAAGAAAAACCAAATACATTGTGATCACCAAGACAGTATGGTACTGGCACAAAAACAGACACATAGTCCAGTGGAACAGAATAGAGAACACAGATAAGGACCCTCAATGCTATGGCCAAATAATCTTTGGCAAATCAGGAAAAAAAAATACAGTGGAAAAAAGACAGTCTCTTCAATAAATGGTACTGGGAAAATTGGACAGCTATGTATAGAAGAATGAAACTCGACGGTTCTCTTACACCATACACAAAGATAAACTCGAAATGGATAAAAGACCTCAATGTGAGGCAGGAATCTATCAAAATCCTAGAGGAGAATATAGGCAATATGTCCCCATAGTAACCTCTTTGACATCAGCCACAGCAACTTCTTTCAAGACACGTCTCCAAAGGCAAAGGAAACAAAAGCAAAAATGAACTTTTGGGACTTCACCAAGATCAAAAGCTTCTGCACAGCAAAGGAAACTGTCAACAAAACAAAGAAGTAACCCACGGAATGGGAGAAGATATTCGCAACTGACACTACAGACAAAGGGCTGATATCTAAGATCTATAAAGAACTCCTCAAACTCAACACTCAAAAAACAGAAAATGACGTCAAAAATGGGCAGAAGACATGAACAGACACTTCTCCAAAGACAACATAAAAATGGCTAACAGACACATGAAAAAATGTTCACCATCATTAGCCATCAGGGAGATTCAGATCAAAACCACACTGAGATACCACCTTACACCAGTCAGAATGGCCAAAATCAACAAGACAGTAAACAACAAGTGTTAGAGAGGATGTGGAGATAGGGGAACCCTCTTACACTGTTGGTGGGAATGCAAGTTGGTGCAGCCACTTTGGAAAACAGTGTGGAGATTCCTTAAGAAATTAAAAATAGAGCTACCCTATGACCCTGCAATTGCACTACTAGGTATTTACCCCAAAGATACAGATGTAGTGAAAAGAATGGCCATCTGTACCCCATGTTTATAGCAGCAATGGCCACAATCACCAAACTGTGGAAAGAGCCAAGATGCCCTTCAACAGACTAATGGACAAAATAGATATGGTCCATATATACAATGGAGTATTATGCCTCCTTCAGAAAGGGTGAATACCCAACTTTTGTATCAACATGGAGGGGACTGGAGGAGATTATGCTCAGTGAAATACGTCAAGCAGAGAGAGTCAATTATCATATGGTTTCACTTACTTGTGGATCATAAGGAATAACATGGAGGACATAGGGAGGTGGAGAGAAGTGAGTTGGGGGAAATCAGAGGAGGAGACAAACCATGAGAGACTGTGGACTCTGAGAATCAAACTGAGGGTTTTGGAGGGGATAGGTGTGGGGGTTTGGGTGAGCCTTGTGGTAGGTATTAAGGAGGGCACATACTGCATGGAGCACTGGGTGTGGTGCATAAACAATGAATTTTGCAACATTGAAAATAATTTTTTAAAAATTAAAAAAAGAAAATATTTTTAAATGAATGAAAATGAAGACAAAATACCAAAACTTAGGGGATATAGTCGAAGCAGCTCACACAAGAAAATTTGTAGCTGTGGGTGCCTATGTTAAAAAAGAAGGAAGACCTCAAATAAATAATTTATCTTTCTACCTTAAGACACTGGAAAAATTAGAGTGATATAAACCTAAAGTAAGCAAATGGAAGGAAATAGTCAAAATTATAGTGGTATTAATGAAATAGGGAATAGAAAACAACAGAAGAAAGTCAACTAAACCAAAAGCTGGTTCTTTGAAAAGATTAACAAAATTGGCAAACCCTTAACTGATTGATCAAACAAAAATGAGACTCATATTATTAGAATCAGAAATGAAAAGAGATACATTACTACTAACCTTACAGAAATAGAAAGTGTTATAAAGGAATGTAAACAATTATATGTCAGCAAGTTAGGTAACAGTTGAAATGGACAAATTCCTGGAAAGACACAAACTACTGAAACTGACTCAAGGACAAATAGACAATTTGGATAGACCAATCACAAGTAGAGATGAATTATACTATCTACAAAGGAAAGCTCAGGCCCAGGTGACTTCACAGATGAATTCTTCCTAACATTTAAGAAGGATTAATAATAGTTCCTCAAAAACTTTTCCAAAAAATAAGAGAAACATTTCCCAATTCTTTGTGTGAAGAGAGTTTAAACCTGATACAAAACTAGACAGAGACATAAAAAATTAAAAATAAAAAAAAGCACCAATCCCATATCTCTTAGATTGTGGACTGCAAAAATTTTTTTAACAAAATACTAGCAAACTGATACCAGTAACACACTAAGACAATTATACACCATGTCAAATGGGATTTATCCCAGGAATGCAAGGTCAGTTTAACATCAGAAAATGCCTTAATGTAATACATCATATCCACAAAATAATTTTAAAAACCATGATTTTCTCCCCAAAAGTGGAAAGTATCATTGACAAAATTCAATAACTTTTTATGATAAAAATATGCCATGAACTAGGGAAAAATAGGAACACCTTCAAACTAACTGATAAGGAGATTTTTTTAAAAATCCAGCTGACATCCTACTCAATGAGAGAGAGAGAGATGGAGATAGGCAGAAGGGGCAAACGGAAAGGGAGGGAGAAAATCTTAAGAAGGCTCCATGCCTGGTGTGGAATCCAACATGGGGTTCAATCTCACATCCCTGAGATTATGACATGAGCCAAAATCAGGAGTCAGATGCTTAACTGACTGAGCCACCCAGGGACCTCTGAATGCTTTCTTCTTAAGACTGGAACCATAATAAGAATATTTGCTCTTGTCACTTTTATTTTCTACCATGTTAGAGAGCCTCACTATGGCAACTGCACAAGAAATATAAGTAAAAATCATCCAGATCGTCAAGAAAAAATTATTGAAGACCTAAATGCAAGAGCCAAACTATAAAACTCTCAGAACATAAAATACCAAAACAGGCAATACTATCTAGAAAAAGCAGATTAGTGGTTGTTTGGGGCTGAAGAGAGGAGAATGGGGGAATGGAATGAAAATAGCTAAAGGTACAGTGTATCCTTTGGGCATGATGAAAATGTTCTATAATTGACTGTGGTGATGGTTGTACATATCCATGAATATACTAAAAACTATAGAATTGTACAATTTAAGTGGATAAATTGAATGGTATATAAAATATATCTCAACAAATTCTTCTTCTGACTTTAAAAGCAACACATTAATAAAGAACATATCAGATGGGGTTGAGTTTTAAAAAGAGTTGGTGATGGAGATGAGTGCCATTGTAGATATGGGGCACAAGGATGACTTTCTCTTAGTAGCTTGCAATGAATGAAGCCTCATTTTTAATATAAGTTGTTATTGTACTCATAAATACAAGACAGACGATCTCTTCTCATTCCTGTTGATACAGTAAGTGGCTCTTCTGAAGAATCCATAGAAGTGAGAGAAAAAGAGAATTAGATACTCCTCTAATAATTAAAGATTATCCATAGTGTTTAGTATAATAAAAATAGAACTCTGATTTATATTGTCAGTTTACCTCCTGCATTTCTTTCTTATAGTCTTTCTTCTCCTTTTTCTCATTTTGCTTCTCTGCTCCTCCTTTGTATACTATTCCCCTACTCTTTTTCTCTTTATCCACTTCTTTCCTATGATCTTTTATCTCTCTTTTTCTTCTATTTCACTTTAGTGTCTTCATTTTCGGAGTCAAAAAGAAGTGAACATCAAAATAGGACATGCATCCAGGTACCATAAGCCAAGAGTCCCCTAATTAACTTACTTGTATGTTTTTTTTTCCAGAAAAAGTAATTTGTATTTTTTTCCAGAAAAAATACGTTTTTTTCCAGAAAAATGTATTTTTTTTTCCAGAAAAAGTAATTTAGTGACTTGAATATCTAGATAGGTTCTTACCTGCTTCCTCATTACATAAAATGCATTCATAGTTGAGAACCCAGGATTTCCTAACTCAGCACAATTGACATTTTATGCTGGATGATTTTGTGTTGAACAGGGCTGTTCTGTACATTCTAGGATGTTAAAGAGCAACTCTGTCCTCTGTGCACTAGACATCAACAGCATGACCATCCCCCAACTTTAATAATCAATGATATGCCCAGATATTGCCAAATATCTCCAGGAGGCAAAATCACCTCCTGTTGAGAACTACCATAAATTAGGTCTGTGAAGAAAGCTCTTTTCTTGATTGGTTCACATTCTTTCTTTGGTATGTCCTTTCTCTATCCTAAAAGACAAGTAGGTTTTGGAAAGGACATACTTAAAGCTGAGAGAGGACCAGGAGGGTGGTTAATTTATATTTTATACTTTTTACAGAGTACAGATCTGATGACCCACTAAACAGGAATGGAAATTTTCACTTCAACAAATTTTAATCATAACCCATATGTGATACTTATGTTTTGTCATCTTTGGCTTCCTGCAAATTCAACAGGATACGTTTTCCCCCCCTTTACTTCTTAGCCCCAATATATATTTTTGAAAGATCAACACATTAAGTCCTTTCCTATTGGATTATAGAGATAGCTGAAATTCAACATTTGAAAGAATTAACACAAATCTGAACAAAGTCTAGCAATAAGCAATTTTGCTTGTATGTCTACTAGACCAGGAGCAGTGGCTTATCTAAAAATAAATTGTGATGTAGCTCAGTCTCTCCAGGACTTTATTCATTGTCTGGCGATCAGTATGTCTGCTTTTCCACCTCCTCTATTCCCATCATCAGGGCAATAAACACTTCTTGTGTACCTGTTGTGTATACGGCACTACACTGGGCACCAAAATTTTTAATAAAAGATGGCAAAGGACAGATTCAGAACAAGCACGAGGCCAAAAGAGAATACAGAAGACAGGCACCACCTACCCTAGTCTAAAGATTGGAAGAGACCTCAAAGATCAGCTGTCACCTGCACTTTGTCATGTTGTTTTTGGATCATTTCTTTATAAAACAACCCTGAGCATTGTCGACCAAGAAGATGAGGCTATAAAGCAACCATTTATTGGGGGCCTTAGAGATTGTAATCCAGGAGACACAGAGTCAACCAAAATCAAAATCATACTCGAAATCGCAAACAGAGAGTGTAAGCTTCTACAAGGTTATTTAGGTAAGTTGTTTTGGAAGAATGATGATTGGTGCTGGCAGAGTTAAACTGACTATCTGATACAGGATTGGCTGTTTAGCTAACACGCATTGCATTATCTCTATTTCTGCGCATAGATTGCCCTTCAAAGATCATGTCAAGTCTCTAAATGTGGAGTGTTCAAATTCGAACACAAGACCGCGGATACCAACCAACAGCCAATGACTCCGTGCTCCTTAATACAGCAAGAAACTAAATCATCCTTGGAAAGGGTGGAGCCCACCTCCATAAAAAGTCAGTATGGGAACTTGGCCACCCACCAGCAGAACATAAACCAGAGTTTCCAGAGAGGCAAATCACTGGTCTTTCTAGAAGCCCCAAAGATGTCCAACCAAATCCTCCCAGAACTGGGCTAATGTCCGACTCTGAACATCAGCGGCATTTGTGTAAGGACTAGCTATCCCTGAGTGCAACTGTGTGGCTAGGCAAGCAAAATATGCCCTTTGGGGTTGGAGTAGGAAAAGATCAAATGAGTAATATTTCAAACATTTTTTCTTTTGAATTAAAATGCACGGTTTAAGCCATATTTCAATTATCAGCTTGACATTACTCTTTAAGCAAATGACTAGAGTTAACAAGAGAGCTACTACATTTTGAATACATTGATTTTCTGCTTGGTCTAAACTCTAAATAGCCGATTAGAAAGCTGTGAATCAGACAGACTCAGTGTACCTAATACATCCTGCAATATATTACAAACTGGAAACATTCGGATCTTTGAAGGTGAAATGAATTAAAAGCACATGATTGTTACAACTTCAATATATAAATAGTAACGACATACTAGCTCTTATCTGGCAATTTAAAAAATAGTCCACATTTTGTTATGCACGTCAACCTAATGCATAAAACTACTGAGCTTAAAGGTATAAAGAAACACAGATTTATTTTTCAAAAATGACTGTGAAATGAAATGAATACTTAATTGAACAGTTTCCAGTTACAGAATATGCTGATGTTGCCCTCCATTATTTTCATAAGCAGCAGGATATTTCCGCCGCTGTGTCTCTCACTTCTATCTTGGCATGACACTCTGGTTGTCCACATTTAGCCTGAGCCCCCATTTTATCGATCCCAGGAATATCTCATCAGCTTAAATAGTATTCTTTGAATTAAGAATTAGTTGTCTTTGCTTAGCTCTACTCCCAGCACTGACAGTGTGACCTTGGGAAATGGCTTCACCTCTCAGTATCCCGAGTTTGTCTATCTATAAAATTATATTAATGAAATGATAGCATGCACTATGTCATTGAGAAGGGTAAAAGGTGATTATAACGGCACAAGCTTGTTGTTGTAATTATAATGTCAGGAAAAGAATCCGTGTAATGTTTCTAAGCCCTCCTTACAAACACTAAAAAGTATATTTCACTATATTTGGGGTTCTGAAATTTAAACATTATAATAGAATTGAGAAAGTGGAAGGAGACTTTATCTGTTTGATGTGATTATTTAGCATATAAATTGCATTTATTGATACAAAGCACTGCCCAGTAATTTTTCCAAGATGTTTTCCTCATACAAACCCAGGTATCAGATGGTCTTTGAGCTCAGAGAACTCAAGCATGGACGATTTTAAGCCTAGCACAGTGGATAGCAGCATACAAACATGGGAGCAAATCTAGAAGGAATATTTGCACCTTCAGCTGCCTTGGAGGGAAAGACAATGTAAGTCTTGTGTAGACTCTGACTTTACCCTTACCTCTACCTTTACCTTTACTGACTTTTACCCTGCTCCTGGCAAACCTTCCACTGCCTGTCAAATTTAATAGCTTTATGCCACCGTCTTATTTCTAGAAGAGCCTGGGGAGTTTTTTCTCCCATCCAATTTCCTAGGCAGGCCCAAGATCTCCTAATGTATTGTCGCCTCTCCATACTTCAATACAACTCAGGGCTCCAGTTCCAGGAATCCAAAATTGTGTTGAGGTTTTATTGATAAAAACAAAGCAGTGATACATGGCCCGTCCATGGTTCATTTGCAATAGATCTATTTGAAATAGATCAACAACTTATAAACAAAATTTCAGAATCGGGGCGGGGTGTGGGGAGAACAGGGTGGGGAAGAGCGGCTCACTGGATAATTCCTTGTCACTTAAAATCATTCTACCTATGCAGTCATGAATTGAGATCAGCTGTGATATTGTGTCACTGGATAAGTGAGACGAAGCTCAGCCCAGTCCACTTGGCCAGGCTCCACTTCAGGAATTAGCCATGTTTTGCTTGGTTGTGTTATATTTAATGCCTTTTGTTTCAAAGATAGAGAAAGTTTGGAGAATACAGCAATGAAAGCAACCAAATGAAGGAAAATATTTTCTTTGAGGGCATCATATAATCAGGTTTTTCAGTCTGTAAAAATCAAAGCTGAATAGACTTAAAGTCTACAAGTCTATAAAATTGAAAAGAATAGAGAGAGGATTGAGATAGACTTATTCATCAAATTCCAGAACAAAGGGCCCCCTTTGAAGCTTGAAAAAGGAGGATTTAGGATAAATGGAAAGAACTATTTTTTAACACAGTGGGGGATAAATTTACGGAACTCATTATCCCAACTACTGCTATTCATTAAAAATATAAATAGATACAGAGACAAAGATTCTTTTCTGAATAAAGATCAGTAATGGGTTACTAAGGAATGTTCAGGTTTAGTTCAATGGTTGGGAACTTCTGCATTATTCTCATCCATTCCTGGTTTTAAGTTCTAGCACAGCCCTTATGGAGAGATGACTTAACCTTCAAAGTCCCAGTTTGCATTGTGCCATAGAGATAATAACGGCACTTAAGTTTTAGGATTGTTAGAATGAAGAAATGAGGTGAAGCATGCTAATCTCAAGGTAGCATGTGATGATGATGAAGATAAAGGAAATGAAGAAGAGGAAGTTGAAGATAAAGAAGACAAAGCAGAGAAGGAAGAAGAAGGAGGAGGAGGAGGAGGAAGGAGAAGGGGAGAGGGAGCAAGTGAGGAAGAAGAAGAACGATGATAAAATCTTTCCAGGTTGATGTATTGCCAATCTCAGCTAAATATTTCTGACATTTGCAGGACAGTCCAACCCAACACTGAGTTACGTTGTTCAGAATGCAAATAGGGTCCCATTTCTTAAATGAAACATGAATTTAGACCATAGATCTGCATTGAGGAGAACTATTCCAGGCTTAATTCCCTTAATTATAAGTTACTAAGGTCTATTGACATATAAACACAAACAAATGCGTACATGTATACACAGACACATGTGGACACACAAACACAATTCAGCTCTGATCCAACGAGTCTTTAGTAAGAAATATATAGTTTTCTAAGTTGATTTGACAAAAAAACTGAGTGATTTTTGTTTATAAATATAGGCTAATTTTAGGTATATACTAAGCCCAGAAGTGTTTTCCTCTTTGAATTCTGTTTTTACCCTCCTCCTGAAAATCCAGAAAACAGTGAGTGGGAAGAAAGTAATTCCGTATTGAACACTTGAAAATAGATCTCTGTGCACACCCAATTTATATCTCTACCCCCCATGTTCACTATAGCATTACTCTCAATGGCAAAGATAAAGTGACCTAAGTGTCAGTCAACAGGAGAATGGATGAAGAAAATGTGGTATGTGCAATATTATTAGCCATGGAAAAAAGAAAATCTTGCCACTTGCAACAACTTGGATGAGCATTAAGGGCATTATACTAAGTCAAATAAGTTAGCTAGAGAAAGACAAATACTGCATGATATCAGTTATATGTGGAGTCCAAAAAAGACTGAACCTGGAGAAACAGAGTAGAATGATGGTTACCAGGGGCTGGGGTGTTGGGGGAATGGAGAGATATTGGTCAACGGGTATACACTGCTTATTACAAGAGTAGTAAGTGCAGCATGGTGAGTACTAATAACACTGATTCATATATTTGAACGTTGCTAAGATAATAGGTCTTAAATATTCTCACCATAAGAAAAGGAAATGCTAATTATGTGATGAGACAGAGGTGTTAGTTAAGACTATAGTGGTAATCATTTTGCAAATATATAAATGCAGGAAATCAACACATTGTACACTTTAAACTAACACAGTGTTGTATGTCAATTCTATCTCAGTAAAGCTGGGGAGGAAAAATGGAATTTGAGGCAAACACTTTCCTTCACTACCTTCAGCCCTTCCTAAGAACGGTCTGGAATGAAGTATATACTATCTCCAATGTCTCCTCACTGATCGTGTTTTGCCATCCACAGATTTCTTTTTCTTTTTAATTTCATAAGTTATTTTTTTTCTCATCTAGCACACAGTCCTCTTCTGAAAATATACTTCTTTTCCCTTTCACCCACTACAGAACCAACTCTAAATGCCACCATTCTTTCCTAACATTCATCAAAAAGACTCATGTGAGAAGCCAGCCCTATGCATGTGTGCGTACATGCATACAGTGTGGAGATTCCTTAAGAAATTAAAAATAGAGCTACCCTATGACCCTGCAATTGCACTACTAGGTATTTACCCCAAAGATACAGATGTAGTGAAAAGAATGGCCATCTGTACCCCATGTTTATAGCAGCAATGGCCACAATCACCAAACTGTGGAAAGAGCCAAGATGCCCTTCAACAGACTAATGGACAAAATAGATATGGTCCATATATACAATGGAGTATTATGCCTCCTTCAGAAAGGGTGAATACCCAACTTTTGTATCAACATGGAGGGGACTGGAGGAGATTATGCTCAGTGAAATACGTCAAGCAGAGAGAGTCAATTATCATATGGTTTCACTTACTTGTGGATCATAAGGAATAACATGGAGGACATAGGGAGGTGGAGAGAAGTGAGTTGGGGGAAATCAGAGGAGGAGACAAACCATGAGAGACTGTGGACTCTGAGAATCAAACTGAGGGTTTTGGAGGGGATAGGTGTGGGGGTTTGGGTGAGCCTTGTGGTAGGTATTAAGGAGGGCACATACTGCATGGAGCACTGGGTGTGGTGCATAAACAATGAATTTTGCAACATTGAAAATAATTTTTTAAAAATTAAAAAAAGAAAATATTTTTAAATGAATGAAAATGAAGACAAAATACCAAAACTTAGGGGATATAGTCGAAGCAGCTCACACAAGAAAATTTGTAGCTGTGGGTGCCTATGTTAAAAAAGAAGGAAGACCTCAAATAAATAATTTATCTTTCTACCTTAAGACACTGGAAAAATTAGAGTGATATAAACCTAAAGTAAGCAAATGGAAGGAAATAGTCAAAATTATAGTGGTATTAATGAAATAGGGAATAGAAAACAACAGAAGAAAGTCAACTAAACCAAAAGCTGGTTCTTTGAAAAGATTAACAAAATTGGCAAACCCTTAACTGATTGATCAAACAAAAATGAGACTCATATTATTAGAATCAGAAATGAAAAGAGATACATTACTACTAACCTTACAGAAATAGAAAGTGTTATAAAGGAATGTAAACAATTATATGTCAGCAAGTTAGGTAACAGTTGAAATGGACAAATTCCTGGAAAGACACAAACTACTGAAACTGACTCAAGGACAAATAGACAATTTGGATAGACCAATCACAAGTAGAGATGAATTATACTATCTACAAAGGAAAGCTCAGGCCCAGGTGACTTCACAGATGAATTCTTCCTAACATTTAAGAAGGATTAATAATAGTTCCTCAAAAACTTTTCCAAAAAATAAGAGAAACATTTCCCAATTCTTTGTGTGAAGAGAGTTTAAACCTGATACAAAACTAGACAGAGACATAAAAAATTAAAAATAAAAAAAAGCACCAATCCCATATCTCTTAGATTGTGGACTGCAAAAATTTTTTTAACAAAATACTAGCAAACTGATACCAGTAACACACTAAGACAATTATACACCATGTCAAATGGGATTTATCCCAGGAATGCAAGGTCAGTTTAACATCAGAAAATGCCTTAATGTAATACATCATATCCACAAAATAATTTTAAAAACCATGATTTTCTCCCCAAAAGTGGAAAGTATCATTGACAAAATTCAATAACTTTTTATGATAAAAATATGCCATGAACTAGGGAAAAATAGGAACACCTTCAAACTAACTGATAAGGAGATTTTTTTAAAAATCCAGCTGACATCCTACTCAATGAGAGAGAGAGAGATGGAGATAGGCAGAAGGGGCAAACGGAAAGGGAGGGAGAAAATCTTAAGAAGGCTCCATGCCTGGTGTGGAATCCAACATGGGGTTCAATCTCACATCCCTGAGATTATGACATGAGCCAAAATCAGGAGTCAGATGCTTAACTGACTGAGCCACCCAGGGACCTCTGAATGCTTTCTTCTTAAGACTGGAACCATAATAAGAATATTTGCTCTTGTCACTTTTATTTTCTACCATGTTAGAGAGCCTCACTATGGCAACTGCACAAGAAATATAAGTAAAAATCATCCAGATCGTCAAGAAAAAATTATTGAAGACCTAAATGCAAGAGCCAAACTATAAAACTCTCAGAACATAAAATACCAAAACAGGCAATACTATCTAGAAAAAGCAGATTAGTGGTTGTTTGGGGCTGAAGAGAGGAGAATGGGGGAATGGAATGAAAATAGCTAAAGGTACAGTGTATCCTTTGGGCATGATGAAAATGTTCTATAATTGACTGTGGTGATGGTTGTACATATCCATGAATATACTAAAAACTATAGAATTGTACAATTTAAGTGGATAAATTGAATGGTATATAAAATATATCTCAACAAATTCTTCTTCTGACTTTAAAAGCAACACATTAATAAAGAACATATCAGATGGGGTTGAGTTTTAAAAAGAGTTGGTGATGGAGATGAGTGCCATTGTAGATATGGGGCACAAGGATGACTTTCTCTTAGTAGCTTGCAATGAATGAAGCCTCATTTTTAATATAAGTTGTTATTGTACTCATAAATACAAGACAGACGATCTCTTCTCATTCCTGTTGATACAGTAAGTGGCTCTTCTGAAGAATCCATAGAAGTGAGAGAAAAAGAGAATTAGATACTCCTCTAATAATTAAAGATTATCCATAGTGTTTAGTATAATAAAAATAGAACTCTGATTTATATTGTCAGTTTACCTCCTGCATTTCTTTCTTATAGTCTTTCTTCTCCTTTTTCTCATTTTGCTTCTCTGCTCCTCCTTTGTATACTATTCCCCTACTCTTTTTCTCTTTATCCACTTCTTTCCTATGATCTTTTATCTCTCTTTTTCTTCTATTTCACTTTAGTGTCTTCATTTTCGGAGTCAAAAAGAAGTGAACATCAAAATAGGACATGCATCCAGGTACCATAAGCCAAGAGTCCCCTAATTAACTTACTTGTATGTTTTTTTTTCCAGAAAAAGTAATTTGTATTTTTTTCCAGAAAAAATACGTTTTTTTCCAGAAAAATGTATTTTTTTTTCCAGAAAAAGTAATTTAGTGACTTGAATATCTAGATAGGTTCTTACCTGCTTCCTCATTACATAAAATGCATTCATAGTTGAGAACCCAGGATTTCCTAACTCAGCACAATTGACATTTTATGCTGGATGATTTTGTGTTGAACAGGGCTGTTCTGTACATTCTAGGATGTTAAAGAGCAACTCTGTCCTCTGTGCACTAGACATCAACAGCATGACCATCCCCCAACTTTAATAATCAATGATATGCCCAGATATTGCCAAATATCTCCAGGAGGCAAAATCACCTCCTGTTGAGAACTACCATAAATTAGGTCTGTGAAGAAAGCTCTTTTCTTGATTGGTTCACATTCTTTCTTTGGTATGTCCTTTCTCTATCCTAAAAGACAAGTAGGTTTTGGAAAGGACATACTTAAAGCTGAGAGAGGACCAGGAGGGTGGTTAATTTATATTTTATACTTTTTACAGAGTACAGATCTGATGACCCACTAAACAGGAATGGAAATTTTCACTTCAACAAATTTTAATCATAACCCATATGTGATACTTATGTTTTGTCATCTTTGGCTTCCTGCAAATTCAACAGGATACGTTTTCCCCCCCTTTACTTCTTAGCCCCAATATATATTTTTGAAAGATCAACACATTAAGTCCTTTCCTATTGGATTATAGAGATAGCTGAAATTCAACATTTGAAAGAATTAACACAAATCTGAACAAAGTCTAGCAATAAGCAATTTTGCTTGTATGTCTACTAGACCAGGAGCAGTGGCTTATCTAAAAATAAATTGTGATGTAGCTCAGTCTCTCCAGGACTTTATTCATTGTCTGGCGATCAGTATGTCTGCTTTTCCACCTCCTCTATTCCCATCATCAGGGCAATAAACACTTCTTGTGTACCTGTTGTGTATACGGCACTACACTGGGCACCAAAATTTTTAATAAAAGATGGCAAAGGACAGATTCAGAACAAGCACGAGGCCAAAAGAGAATACAGAAGACAGGCACCACCTACCCTAGTCTAAAGATTGGAAGAGACCTCAAAGATCAGCTGTCACCTGCACTTTGTCATGTTGTTTTTGGATCATTTCTTTATAAAACAACCCTGAGCATTGTCGACCAAGAAGATGAGGCTATAAAGCAACCATTTATTGGGGGCCTTAGAGATTGTAATCCAGGAGACACAGAGTCAACCAAAATCAAAATCATACTCGAAATCGCAAACAGAGAGTGTAAGCTTCTACAAGGTTATTTAGGTAAGTTGTTTTGGAAGAATGATGATTGGTGCTGGCAGAGTTAAACTGACTATCTGATACAGGATTGGCTGTTTAGCTAACACGCATTGCATTATCTCTATTTCTGCGCATAGATTGCCCTTCAAAGATCATGTCAAGTCTCTAAATGTGGAGTGTTCAAATTCGAACACAAGACCGCGGATACCAACCAACAGCCAATGACTCCGTGCTCCTTAATACAGCAAGAAACTAAATCATCCTTGGAAAGGGTGGAGCCCACCTCCATAAAAAGTCAGTATGGGAACTTGGCCACCCACCAGCAGAACATAAACCAGAGTTTCCAGAGAGGCAAATCACTGGTCTTTCTAGAAGCCCCAAAGATGTCCAACCAAATCCTCCCAGAACTGGGCTAATGTCCGACTCTGAACATCAGCGGCATTTGTGTAAGGACTAGCTATCCCTGAGTGCAACTGTGTGGCTAGGCAAGCAAAATATGCCCTTTGGGGTTGGAGTAGGAAAAGATCAAATGAGTAATATTTCAAACATTTTTTCTTTTGAATTAAAATGCACGGTTTAAGCCATATTTCAATTATCAGCTTGACATTACTCTTTAAGCAAATGACTAGAGTTAACAAGAGAGCTACTACATTTTGAATACATTGATTTTCTGCTTGGTCTAAACTCTAAATAGCCGATTAGAAAGCTGTGAATCAGACAGACTCAGTGTACCTAATACATCCTGCAATATATTACAAACTGGAAACATTCGGATCTTTGAAGGTGAAATGAATTAAAAGCACATGATTGTTACAACTTCAATATATAAATAGTAACGACATACTAGCTCTTATCTGGCAATTTAAAAAATAGTCCACATTTTGTTATGCACGTCAACCTAATGCATAAAACTACTGAGCTTAAAGGTATAAAGAAACACAGATTTATTTTTCAAAAATGACTGTGAAATGAAATGAATACTTAATTGAACAGTTTCCAGTTACAGAATATGCTGATGTTGCCCTCCATTATTTTCATAAGCAGCAGGATATTTCCGCCGCTGTGTCTCTCACTTCTATCTTGGCATGACACTCTGGTTGTCCACATTTAGCCTGAGCCCCCATTTTATCGATCCCAGGAATATCTCATCAGCTTAAATAGTATTCTTTGAATTAAGAATTAGTTGTCTTTGCTTAGCTCTACTCCCAGCACTGACAGTGTGACCTTGGGAAATGGCTTCACCTCTCAGTATCCCGAGTTTGTCTATCTATAAAATTATATTAATGAAATGATAGCATGCACTATGTCATTGAGAAGGGTAAAAGGTGATTATAACGGCACAAGCTTGTTGTTGTAATTATAATGTCAGGAAAAGAATCCGTGTAATGTTTCTAAGCCCTCCTTACAAACACTAAAAAGTATATTTCACTATATTTGGGGTTCTGAAATTTAAACATTATAATAGAATTGAGAAAGTGGAAGGAGACTTTATCTGTTTGATGTGATTATTTAGCATATAAATTGCATTTATTGATACAAAGCACTGCCCAGTAATTTTTCCAAGATGTTTTCCTCATACAAACCCAGGTATCAGATGGTCTTTGAGCTCAGAGAACTCAAGCATGGACGATTTTAAGCCTAGCACAGTGGATAGCAGCATACAAACATGGGAGCAAATCTAGAAGGAATATTTGCACCTTCAGCTGCCTTGGAGGGAAAGACAATGTAAGTCTTGTGTAGACTCTGACTTTACCCTTACCTCTACCTTTACCTTTACTGACTTTTACCCTGCTCCTGGCAAACCTTCCACTGCCTGTCAAATTTAATAGCTTTATGCCACCGTCTTATTTCTAGAAGAGCCTGGGGAGTTTTTTCTCCCATCCAATTTCCTAGGCAGGCCCAAGATCTCCTAATGTATTGTCGCCTCTCCATACTTCAATACAACTCAGGGCTCCAGTTCCAGGAATCCAAAATTGTGTTGAGGTTTTATTGATAAAAACAAAGCAGTGATACATGGCCCGTCCATGGTTCATTTGCAATAGATCTATTTGAAATAGATCAACAACTTATAAACAAAATTTCAGAATCGGGGCGGGGTGTGGGGAGAACAGGGTGGGGAAGAGCGGCTCACTGGATAATTCCTTGTCACTTAAAATCATTCTACCTATGCAGTCATGAATTGAGATCAGCTGTGATATTGTGTCACTGGATAAGTGAGACGAAGCTCAGCCCAGTCCACTTGGCCAGGCTCCACTTCAGGAATTAGCCATGTTTTGCTTGGTTGTGTTATATTTAATGCCTTTTGTTTCAAAGATAGAGAAAGTTTGGAGAATACAGCAATGAAAGCAACCAAATGAAGGAAAATATTTTCTTTGAGGGCATCATATAATCAGGTTTTTCAGTCTGTAAAAATCAAAGCTGAATAGACTTAAAGTCTACAAGTCTATAAAATTGAAAAGAATAGAGAGAGGATTGAGATAGACTTATTCATCAAATTCCAGAACAAAGGGCCCCCTTTGAAGCTTGAAAAAGGAGGATTTAGGATAAATGGAAAGAACTATTTTTTAACACAGTGGGGGATAAATTTACGGAACTCATTATCCCAACTACTGCTATTCATTAAAAATATAAATAGATACAGAGACAAAGATTCTTTTCTGAATAAAGATCAGTAATGGGTTACTAAGGAATGTTCAGGTTTAGTTCAATGGTTGGGAACTTCTGCATTATTCTCATCCATTCCTGGTTTTAAGTTCTAGCACAGCCCTTATGGAGAGATGACTTAACCTTCAAAGTCCCAGTTTGCATTGTGCCATAGAGATAATAACGGCACTTAAGTTTTAGGATTGTTAGAATGAAGAAATGAGGTGAAGCATGCTAATCTCAAGGTAGCATGTGATGATGATGAAGATAAAGGAAATGAAGAAGAGGAAGTTGAAGATAAAGAAGACAAAGCAGAGAAGGAAGAAGAAGGAGGAGGAGGAGGAGGAAGGAGAAGGGGAGAGGGAGCAAGTGAGGAAGAAGAAGAACGATGATAAAATCTTTCCAGGTTGATGTATTGCCAATCTCAGCTAAATATTTCTGACATTTGCAGGACAGTCCAACCCAACACTGAGTTACGTTGTTCAGAATGCAAATAGGGTCCCATTTCTTAAATGAAACATGAATTTAGACCATAGATCTGCATTGAGGAGAACTATTCCAGGCTTAATTCCCTTAATTATAAGTTACTAAGGTCTATTGACATATAAACACAAACAAATGCGTACATGTATACACAGACACATGTGGACACACAAACACAATTCAGCTCTGATCCAACGAGTCTTTAGTAAGAAATATATAGTTTTCTAAGTTGATTTGACAAAAAAACTGAGTGATTTTTGTTTATAAATATAGGCTAATTTTAGGTATATACTAAGCCCAGAAGTGTTTTCCTCTTTGAATTCTGTTTTTACCCTCCTCCTGAAAATCCAGAAAACAGTGAGTGGGAAGAAAGTAATTCCGTATTGAACACTTGAAAATAGATCTCTGTGCACACCCAATTTATATCTCTACCCCCCATGTTCACTATAGCATTACTCTCAATGGCAAAGATAAAGTGACCTAAGTGTCAGTCAACAGGAGAATGGATGAAGAAAATGTGGTATGTGCAATATTATTAGCCATGGAAAAAAGAAAATCTTGCCACTTGCAACAACTTGGATGAGCATTAAGGGCATTATACTAAGTCAAATAAGTTAGCTAGAGAAAGACAAATACTGCATGATATCAGTTATATGTGGAGTCCAAAAAAGACTGAACCTGGAGAAACAGAGTAGAATGATGGTTACCAGGGGCTGGGGTGTTGGGGGAATGGAGAGATATTGGTCAACGGGTATACACTGCTTATTACAAGAGTAGTAAGTGCAGCATGGTGAGTACTAATAACACTGATTCATATATTTGAACGTTGCTAAGATAATAGGTCTTAAATATTCTCACCATAAGAAAAGGAAATGCTAATTATGTGATGAGACAGAGGTGTTAGTTAAGACTATAGTGGTAATCATTTTGCAAATATATAAATGCAGGAAATCAACACATTGTACACTTTAAACTAACACAGTGTTGTATGTCAATTCTATCTCAGTAAAGCTGGGGAGGAAAAATGGAATTTGAGGCAAACACTTTCCTTCACTACCTTCAGCCCTTCCTAAGAACGGTCTGGAATGAAGTATATACTATCTCCAATGTCTCCTCACTGATCGTGTTTTGCCATCCACAGATTTCTTTTTCTTTTTAATTTCATAAGTTATTTTTTTTCTCATCTAGCACACAGTCCTCTTCTGAAAATATACTTCTTTTCCCTTTCACCCACTACAGAACCAACTCTAAATGCCACCATTCTTTCCTAACATTCATCAAAAAGACTCATGTGAGAAGCCAGCCCTATGCATGTGTGCGTACATGCATACACACACACACACACACACACACACACACACACACACACACACACACACGCAGTCTCTCTTCTCCAGAACACACATCTCTAACTCCATGTTGTGGCGCCTTCACGCTTCAGGCAGAGGTCCGGACGCTCAGTCTGCATAGCTCTTATCTGTCCTGCACAGGAGGAGGCAAAGGGGTCTGGGGGCAAGGAAGAGAGAATATTTGTTGCAGTTCAAAGCAAGCCGTGTTTTGTTTTTTTTTTTCCCTTTCTCTCTCTCTCTTTTTTTCTCCTTCCAAGATAAATAGAAGTAGAAAGGACAAGCAGTTTTGATTAGCATTTAAAATGTTGTCAATTTTTAATGAAAGCGTAACCTCAAACCATCAACTTCACACAAACTGGAGACAAGGTTGCAAACCGAATGCTAATATATTTGGCACACTTTCTCACACTTGTCCTTCCGTGAACTTTTCTTGTTGCTAATTTGTTATGTCAGCCCATATTAGTAGGTTTCAAAAGTCCAAACTGGCAAGTGTGGTGACCCAAAGAGAACCAGTCTTCAGAAGATCTTTAAATCGCACAGGAGTTGGGAAATTTATTAGCTGTGTACCTATAGTCCTACAGACATGACTGTACTCGCTTGGAGGAGTTGCCAAGTTTCAGGAGTAATCTTCAGCGTCTTTCCAACTCTGTTTCTGAATGTGACATTTTTATTCATGAAATAAATGCTTGCCAGTCAGTCAATAACATTCATTGCATGCAAACGATATATTTGTTCTACCCTTTATTGATAAAGCCCAAAATAGCAAAAGCATGCAGGATACAATGATTTCCCTCAGGGAACTTACATTTTTAATAGCAAAACAAGAAAACAAATATGAAAAGGACATAAGAACACTGAGAAAAATATACAAATAAGTATGAAAAAAAATCACAAGCACACTTCTGAAGGGAATTAATAATGGCGTTTGTTAAGGTCCATATATAACGGAGTGCATACTGAAATGGCTCTCTCAGAACAACCAGGGGCTTCATGAGCTAGTACACACAGCCTATGCTCTCCCACCATTAATTTACTTAGAGAAAGCCTGGTAATAAAACACATATATCAGGTTATCTCTGATAGCAGCGCAAAATGGAGAGGGGAAACAATGAGCCACATTACACACACACACACACAAAAACCACGAGATATTTGACCTTTGAGAGCTTTGCTTGGATTTTATTTAAAAGTCAAGAAGGCAGCCAAACTAGTTTCCACTTTAGAAGGATTAAAAAATATATTTATTATTTAGGTCACCTCAGGTTTACTGTTCTCTCTTCATTTCATTCTCTCTCTGTCTTTGAATTCACACTTTGTACGAACTAGAGTGCTATCTTAGAGTCCACTTGTAGCAAGCTGTATGTGAATTCTATATAACAGGTAGATTTAGTCAGAAAGGTCATCAAACACAAGATGTAACTCATTCCAGTATTTTCCTAGGGAAGGTCACATTTCCAGGTTTTCACTGGGAATGGGGATTGAGTAATACTACTTTCCTCGGGTGCTGGCACGCTACTTTCTCTTGTTGATTCTAAACGGACCTACAGGTACTAGTTTAGCTGATGTAATACATGCTCATTTGTTTTGTGTTGGTAGATTTTAACAGGGATATGTGGCTCTTTCTGGGCAAATAGGCACATACTCCCTCCCTGAGTCGCTATTCTTTTCAAATGCTTCCACCATCTTTTGGGGACTCTTCTATAAGCTGGAGAAAGTTTTTCCATTGTTGTCACAGGAGAGTTTTCTATTAGTGACTCATGTTAAAATGAAAACATCTTGTCAAAAATAGAACTTAATGAGCTCTGCATTTTATTATGAATTGAAATATGCAAATCAGTAGGAAGGAAATCAAAGGTGGAGGCTCTTAACATTATAATGTGCCCCTAGAACACTTTAAAAATAACAATCTCTTAAAAGTATACAGTCACGAAGGCAATCTAGATAAGCTTACAATAAAAATAAGCACATTTATATTGTCATTTCCTGGCTTCCATATTTAACTCTAAAGTGTTAATGTTGTATTAAGTGTCTCGGTTGATTTAGGCAGAAACACACACACACACACACACACACACACACACACACATCTTTATTAAAAAGAGGAATTGCACAAGAAGATTTGATGGAAGAATTAAAACTAAAGGTCATGAAATTTGATCATCTCCATATTTAAGGTTACTCTAAGTACTCTGCAAATAACAAGGTGCTTTAATGCCGTGCCTGCACTTTCGTCTCATTTAATATGAAACCCGTGAAAGATTGTTCCTGAAGTCATTATCTTCAACTGTTGAGAGCATAGATCATGACTAAGTGACTGAAGTGGCGTGGGAACTCTCAATGGGATCCTGTTCAGGATCTGATATATGTCTCTTGGTATCCATCAAACTCAAATGATGTACAAAAGAAAAGAAAGGCAGAACTTTCATTTGTTTAAAAGTTTCTGTCCTGCTTGTGAAATGCAGGACCAAGGTAAGTGGGGAAACTGATGCTCAAGAAAATTAAAATATAATTTTAAAAAGTCACGTGGGAGAATTTTTCAGTATTCCTGTGAGAAAATGACATCTGGCTTCTTCAGAAAGATGCACACTGCAAAATTTTGAAACAGTAAAAGGTTTTACGAATCATACCTTACTTGTTTCCTTCCTGTCTGCAAAAGTTGATTAATCTATCTAACGAGTTTGTCCTGAATACCGGACAGTCTTATACACGGACTCAGGAGAGTCTGTCATAAAATAATCTTGACTTTAAGGAAAGAGGTAGCTGATTTGAATGATCAGGGATGGCATCATGGATGAGGAGACATCTCAAGGTGAAAGAATCACATCAGTAAATCCACAAAAGGGGAGATGAGGAGGCTTGGTTCTAATACATAGAGATTATCATCTAGGAGAAAATGGTGTGCATCTGAGTAAAGCTGGGGCCGCTTTGGCTTGATGAAGGTTTAACAACACAGACTCAGGTCATTGGGAAACCCATTGAATGTGCTGAGGAAGAGAATGACACCAAAATAGTTTGGAAGGATGACTATACGAGAAGCAAAACACATGATTAAACTGGGATAGGGAGAAAAAGAGGGCAGGGAAGTTCAATAAAATAATGTAATGTCTGCTGTGGCAAGTTTTAGAAAGACAAAAAGGAGAGCATAAAAACAAAAACAAAACATCAAAGAAAGACTTCCTAGACAAGTGAGGGACGTTATGGGCAGAAAGGAAAGGTCTCGGTCAGTGTTATTGCAGGTTCAAATATGGGTAATTGTGAGAATGAGAGATACTTATTTATGTCTCTGAAGAGAGGCAGGAGTCTTTGAGTTAAATTTCAGGCATTTTCAGTTTGCTTTGAGCATACCATCTGAGTGGAAATGGGCAACAGCTACTTGGAAAGTCAAGCTTGGATGTTAAATCTAAGATTTCCACCGGAGATTTAGAATACCGTCTCTCCAATAAAGAAGGCAATGGGGTCGAGATATTGTTACTGGACAGAAAGCCAGTTCTGAACCCAGGTACTCCTACTTGCCACTCAGAAATCAATACTTGGGAGACAAGTAAGGGTGGGAAAGGAAAGTTGCTTTATTCAGGCAGCCAGCAACCTGGGAAGACGGTGGACTAACATTTCAAAGACCATATTCCCCATCCAGGTGAAGCTGGAAGGTTGGAGAGGGGTAAGAGAGGGAAAAGACAGGGGCTACATGCAGGAGAAGCTGGCGCTCAGGCAGTTAGTGGTAGGTCCACAGGAACCTTCCAGACTTGCTGGCATCAGGGAATGGTTGTTTTTGAATGTGGTCAGGTCTTATCTTCTGGGAAGATTTGGTCCTTCACTCCCCAAGGCCAGTGGTCTGCAAATCTTAAGGAAAGTAAGTTAGTTCTGTTATAGACCAAGGGAGTTAGGTCAGCAAACCAGGAGTTGCGGTGGCAAGCTTGAAGCAAGTTAACCCTTAAGACCAGTCGGAGTTCTGTTACAGTATTACCACAAAAGGATAAAAACAAAAGACCTGAGAGAGCAGGGTGCGGTGGGGTGAACTGTGCACCCAAAAATAACCACGCCCTAGTCCTTGGAATCCATGAGGGTCACCTTCTCGGCAATCTACATCTGTAGATTGGATTCAGTTCAGGCTCCTGTGAAGGGGAGATTATCCTATTGGGCGCTAAATGACAGCACAACTGCCCTTGTGAGAGAGTAGCAGAAGGAGATTTGCCTACAGAAGAAGGGAAGCTACCTGACAAGGAAAGCAAAGAATGGAGTGATTGCCACCACAGGGGCCCGGCAAGGCTGGCGGCCTCTAGAACACGGAAGAATCAAAGAACAGATTCGATCTCAGAGCCTACAGATAGAACCAGCTCTGCCCGTACCTCGAATTCAGCCCAGTGAAAACTAATTTTGGGTTTTTGGCTGTAAGAGAGTACATAGTAAATGTCTCTTGTTTTAAACCAAGTATGCAGTAAATGTCTACACCAGCAATAGGAACCTAGTACCCACAGCGTATATATAATATACCTTAGGAGGAGAAGAAAGAGTAAGAGGGGAATTCGGGGTGTTCAGTGAGTCTCAGAAATTAAGGAAGGAAGGAGTTTCAAAAGGATGCCTACTGAAAAGTACACCAACTCTGTGTCTCTCCGATTGGAAGTCTGAGAGGTGGAAGGGTGAAGGAAGTCCCAGGGAAGGATTTTAAACTGTCTTGGTTTCCTTACACAGATTCACACAGGTTTGAGCTTTGCAGTATACAGTCCCAAGGCCAGCTCTATTCTGTTCCCTGTTGAAGAGAAAATATTTTCCCATGTATCTCGTCCGGCTGTAAGCTTTTTGTATGCATATTTGGAGACTGAATTACTTGGGTAAGCTACTACATTCAGAGTCCCTTTTTTTTAAAGTTCTAAGAAGTTAGAAAGGCAAACATTTTTATACCTAACTGAATAATAATTTCTTTCCAAGCCTCTATATTTCATAAAATGGCAGTTTAGATGCATATGCGTGTGTCCGTGTGTGTCTGTGTGTATGGTTCAGTAATGATAGGACACTAGATGGATTTACATAAACTCAAGTTCATACATCTGTGTATGAAATGGTCCTGGATCCCCACCTGATCTGACCTTGGGACTAAAGAATGTTTACATCAGTGATGAGTCTATCAGTTCTTGATGAATCACAACGCTTGCTTATGTTTAATCATTGCTGATAGTAACAGCTGACAGCAAGACCTGAGGAGAAAAAGGGGAGAAACCTAAAGCAACTGAATTCTATTTAACAGAAGAGAAAAAAAAAATTTAACAAATGACTGTTTTTGCATATGGATGGAGAGAACTGAAGGTTATTCTGTATATTTATATAAAGTATATGAAATTACAGAGGATGCATTTATTTCCTTTTGAAAATAAACCCTGAAAATGTTTCCTGATAAGCCCTTTAATTTAAGATACCAGAATGGATTATCCTTTGACTTTTTAGCATGAGAATTGCTTGTCCTAGTATTCATAAGGAGTGAGAAATTCTCATAGGTCAAAAAATGATTTTGATCGGATAGAAGACAGAGTAAGGAGGGCAATGATGTCATTAATGGTCTTAATCATCAAGGGTGCATAAGAACAAGCAGATTTGGGCTAAGCAGAATGCACTTCCCTCAACATACCAGCCACTGGCCAAAGGAGCCCGTGCTGAGCTCCGCCAGACCAACACTTGGATTTCATGGCAAGAGAAACCTTCCATTTCTGTGTATACAACCAGGAAATTATTTTCTTTGCCAACACAAAACCGAACAAAGGAACACATCATTACCAGCCGGAACACACAAACATTTTCTTCTCCATAAATGTCTTTAAGGTGCTATAGATTTGTCTGCAAACCAGTCCGAAGGGTCATAGTTGAGGATGTTTTCAAAGGAACGCAACTGTGTTGATGCACTAGCTTTTGTGTAACCATGGCAACAACAAGCTTCTTCTCTAGTGTCTTAATTTGGGAAAGGGCAAGAAATCTAGCATGGGACCTGATGCAGACTCTTGCTTCAAGCTAGGACGGGAAGAGGAAGCTATGGGTGTGGTACGGAATTTATCCTTTTCATACCACACGCTGCAAGGGAGGACCTGGGCAGCTTTTGCATTTTTCTCCAGTCTTTGTCATCCACTGGCTCTCAGAACGACGGATTCAGTTCTAAGTAATGCTTGAAAAGAATTCTAAGTCATGTTTCAATGGCCTCCTGTGCTTCTACGCTGGCTTAAATCTGTTGGAACTTGGAATTATACATCCAGGCCCAGGCACAAAAGCCAAGGTCCCAGATGACTCTCTTAGGCCCATGTCTTACTCCTTTATACATCCCATCTCTGCAGTGTCCCTCTCCTCCAAGTAAACATGTCTCAGATATCCTTTGTGACAACCAGACTAAGGTCTGATTCCCTGGGAACCCTAAGAACTTGTAAATCCCATGTCATTAATACCTCACTCTATTTTGTCCTCAGGTATAGGACTGGTTTTAGCTCTATTCCACACCCGCTTAGCCCTACCCCCCTTTCTTAAGCTACCCCTCCTAACTAGGAATTGAGCATATCCCTCTCCAGCACCCACAGAGAAATATCTGGCAAGGCATGAGTGTAGCTAGATGGTGACTCTCTTCCCGTCTCCTAAATGTTGGCTGTTGCTTGGTTTTGCTGTGCTGAGTGTGTGTTCTGGAAACAAGGTCTGAGAGTTTTACCTGCCATGGGTACAGCTGAGAATAAAGCTGTTCTTGCCAGGAAGCCAGGTCAGGCCGGTGGCCTGGTTAATGGTCTTTCTGAAGATCTCAGTTTCCTCCTGTCTCCTCAGACCACTGGGGCTTAGGCGCCCTAATACCTTTTTCCCCAGAGAACACAGAAAGTAAATCAAAGCTCAATATTGCTTTTGTTTGTGCCTATACTATGAACCACCCACTGACTGCACTGAAGCGGGAGGCTTTGGTCTGTGGGAAGCAAAGAAAAATGGTGGCTGTTTGGGCCAGGAACAGCCTAGAAGGTAGGAAGAGGCTGCTCACTCTTTTCTCTTCATTTGTATCACAGTAACTTCATTCAAGGAATGCTCACTTGGGAGGGAGGAACACAGAGGCTAAAAACACCATGAGCTTTGGGAAGCCGGGCTGGATCTGGAGCCAGACTCGGCTGTGGTGAAGAGGACAAAGGCACTACTGGACTAGATGTCCACTCCAGCAAAGTAGCTGCCCCTTTAGGGGCTGGAATAAGTGGCTTCTGGGGGAAGTTCAGTCCTAAATGCAATTAATCCATATGTACTCATCTGAAATATTTCTGCATCACACCAACGTTCTCTTGGTAACCATTTTATCTGAAGTGGAATATTTCCAAGAGCTGATTATAAACATGTGAAAGAAGTCTTCGTTGCTATTTTTTCAAACTTCAATCAGTTCACAGGGATGATTATATTCAACTATTGAGGGAAGGGTTGACGTAATCTATCCAAACGTGCTCCTGAGTCATCGCTGAAAATGTTTGTATCCACGGACTGCTGTATCTCGCTTTGATGCTTCTTTCCCTTTTAATTAGCAATCTTCCCCTCTTGTGTGTGTGTGTGGTTTTTTTTTCTTCCTATCCATTTAAGGTTTCTAGCCGAGAAAAGATTCCTACAAACAGTAACCACTATTTGAATGGTGAAATCAACAGCACAGCAAACGTGGTCTTTAATGAGGTGAGACCTGTTGCCTCTTCAGTCTCATAAGAAATATTCACTCACGTACCTATTTTTAAATGTTAAGAACGATGGTGTGCAAAAAGCATATTGACTCCACCTTTTAGAGATTGGAAAGACTCTTGCAATTCTCTGCCCAGATTTTTTTTTTTTTTCAAGAATCACTTTCATAGCTATTATCTCTTTCTATTACTTAGTTGTTCTTGCTCTTTTATTTGGACTCTTTGCCATGCAAATATTATTTAAGCCTTACTCAGCTTTTGTGGTGATTTTAAAACATTTTAATGTTCTATTTGACATTCCCGCTGGTCCCATTTCTTGGGCTGAAAATGTATTAATTCCCACATCAATATATATGTATATAC
Organism: Enhydra lutris kenyoni; assembly: GCF_002288905.1. Classification (NCBI taxonomy): domain Eukaryota; kingdom Metazoa; phylum Chordata; class Mammalia; order Carnivora; family Mustelidae; genus Enhydra; species Enhydra lutris. The sequence goes on along the minus strand of NW_019154092.1, from coordinate 33,488,357 downwards.
ATTCTTGCCAGTCAAGGTATAAAAAGATATTTTCTGTGCATTATTAGAGAAGTTATTATAAGTAGAAGATAGAAGGAGAGAGGGAAAGGAGGGAGATAAACAGAGTAAAGGAGAAAATGAGAAGAATATAAAGCAAAAGAAAATGGAAGTAAGAGAACTTCAAAATATGGAAAGAAGAAAGATGGGAAAAGAACGAAGGAAAGTCGGTGACGGAGAAATAAACAACAAAATCGAACAATAATCAAATAAGTTATTAGAGAAAAGAGGGAAAGAATCAGATTAGGGACTGATGGCAAATCACAATGAAAACCGAAAAAAGTATGCAACAGGTCACTTTAACTGAAATGCTCTGATTTTCTGTACTATTAGACACATTTTTTCCCCTGGTTTTATCAAAAATGTTATTCCCCAAGTATTATTCTTATTAATGTTCTCTTCATTTCTGCAGGAGGCATAAAAATAACTGTGAGTGTGGGAACATAAGCCGTGTGGTTAGTGAGGCAGGGGTGATAATTAGAACATGCTGTACTATGCAGTAAACAAAGCTATTATGAACGAGAGAGTTCTTTATAGAGTGTTTAAAAAGAGGATGGAAATAATATACTTTCCCTTGACTGGCTTAAAAGCTCAGCTTGTTTTGTATCCTGAGAAATTAAAAAAAAAAAAAATGGTAAAAATAAACCCCAAGAAATGGTTGAGGTTAATCAGCCAGTGGATTTAGAATATCTTAAATGCAATTACAAACATTATTGATATCGATAGATAGATACATAGATAGATACATATCGATAGATAGATAGATAGATACTGTTTCATATTAATTTTTTCTTCTGGTTTTTAAACAATCTCCAAAATTTCATAACACTAAGTTACTGAATAAAAATCCTTCATGATACTTGAACCCATGTTTTAAGAGGTATTTCCTTTTTTCTTATTGTTTTTCTTTCTTTCTTTCTTTCTTTCTTTCTTCCCTTCATTTTTTTTTTTTAAACTAATTTTTGGTAATTCTGATTTAGAGTTCTCAAAATGTGGAACACTATTAGTAGCCTCTGATCTTACTTTGGGCCTTATTCATCACACTTCCACTTACCTGAATCAAATAATTCTGAGTCTGGAACTAAAACTATCTATTCTCCAGTAAGTATAATACTCCTTCTTCATCCATGAGGGAGGTGTTCCAAGATCCCCAGTAGATGCCTGAAACCATGGATAGTACTGAACCCTACACATACTGTTTTTTTTTTCCTATATGTATATACTTATGATAAAGTTTAACTTATACATGATTCACAGTTAATCTTTAACTGTGTTACAGTTATAACAATATACTATAATAAAAATTATGTGAACGTGGTCTCTCTTTCAAAATATCTTATTGTACCATACTCACCCTTCTTGTGATGATGTGTGATGATAAAATGTCTATCGATGGGACGAAAGGAGGTGAATGACGTAGGCATTGTGACCCAGCCTTAGGCTGCTATTGACTTTCTGATGATATGTTGGAAGGAAGATCATCTGCTTCCAGACCAGCTGACCGTGGATAATGTGGAAAGTGAAACCACGAATAAGAGAACTGTGTTAAGTCCAATATGTCTATATTTGGAAGGACTTTTTTCCAAGCTATATCAAATTTATGAAATATCATGTGTTTCCTCTCTTCATACCCCACAAAACCATCATTATATTAAAAAGTCTTTGTTATACATTTGTCTCTTCATCTAGGTAGATTGACCAGGGGGCCCCCATTTTTTTCAGAATACAAATTCTTTCAGCTATTGTGAAACACAATATTATTATTTGACTTTCCAAAATTAGAAGAGAATTATTTATTAAAGAACGTTAATCTGAAATTGTGCGTACTGCTCAAATCTCTCGAATTCCTTTCCTTGTAAACATTGTGTTAATTACTTATTTGGGTTAGTCACTATGGTCTGAGGATAAGGGATACGTGTATGTCTCTTCTATACCACAGACTCTGGAGAACAGTTAAAACTGTATTAACTGATAAGACAAATTATAAACAAAGTAGGGAAATGCTTTGGCAACACAGGTAACACAGGCAAAGTTAGGAATGGTGTCTTAAGAGAGGGTACAATTCACCTGGTATGTGAAAATGGGGAGTCAGATGTGGAAAGGGGAGACAAACTTGAAGTGACTTTTAGATAAAGAAATTAGCATAGTTGCCTTCAAATGCAGACTTTTCATTAAGGCTGACACTAGCAAAAATGAGTTGAGAAATTCTGCCTGACTTTATTTAAGTATGCAAGTGTCCAACACTACAGGTGGTTCTAGGGATAGGAAGAAAAGGGAATTGTGGTCTTTGCATCTATAGAGCTGATGGTCTATCAGCAGTGGTGGAGATGGGTCTGTAAGCAACTGAGTTCCTGGAAATTACTGGGCTACAGTGGAAGGAAGTACAGAAGAACATGGGCCCAGGGGATGGGCAACAGATCACTTAAGGAAGTGGCATTTTCACCCAGCGCAATGGTCTCTTGTCTCCCTGCTTCTGCTCTTGACCTCACAGTCTATTCTCCACATGGCAGCTAAAATGATCCCTTTGAAAATGTAATGCGAATAATACCATCCATATGCTCCTGGATCCCACTGTGGTTTCGAACCCGCTTTGAATACAATCCACAGGCCTTACCCTAGTATCCACACGCCTGCCATCTGGTGTCTGACAACTGTCCAACATGATCTCCTTGTCCCTTTTTCACTAAGGGCCTTCCTGCTACTCCTCCAGCTCACCCAGCTTCTCCATGCCCTTGAGACGTTGCTACCCATTCCTAATGCAACACTCACTCTCCTCTTCCTTTCTTTAGGTGTCTGTTCAACTATCTCCTGCTCAGAGAGGAATTCCCTGACCACACTCCCTCTCTCTCCCCTTTTCTATCTGTAACATTGCTTTTCTCCATATCATGTATCACCTTGAGATGTTATCTTATGTATTAATCTCCTTGCTTTGTTTGTTTTCACCCAAAGAATGGAAGTTCAATGAGGGCAGAATCTTTGTCAGTCTTATTCAGTGAAATATCACAGTATCTAGAAGAGCATCTGTCCAAAAAAAAAAAAAAAAAGACTTTTGGTAATTTTTAAAAAATAAATAAGTAAAAGAATGGAAAGAAGAGTCCTAAAAGAAATTTTAGTCATTGAATTTAAGTCATCAGAAATCAAAATTTTCACTCATTCTGAATCACTTTCCAAAAATTAAAGCTTTCCTCCATTAGTCTTTCTGGCTTCAAGAGGTAGGATTTTTGAAGATATTTAAGCAAAGTCTGAGTGCTCATGTGTTAAGAGGAATTCCTCCTACAGAAAAAAAATCCATGCTATTAGACATGGGGTTGGATTAAACGAGCTCAAAGTCCTTCCAACACTAATGGTTCATGATTCTGTAGACAAAAGTACCTAATCACGAGAGGCCTATGGTTTAATGCAGGGTTTTTAAAACTGTTTCAGAAAGTAATAGTTTCTTGGGATCTGAATCTTTGTGATAAATAAAAAGTTGTGATTCAAATACATTTGAGAAATTTGAATGAAGTAAATCGAAATAAGCTTCTTGATGGAATGAATTTAACTATGAGAATGGGTATTGTTAATCTTCAAAGCAAGAATATCGTTTGCAGCGTTAACCAGATTTATTTGAGTGTGAATATATTTAGTTGTAGAGCAAATTCCATACTTCGGGAAACATTTTTTCTGACAAAACAAATAAGTTGATAGGACTTAACAAATGTGCAAAGTACTTGAAATTTTCTCATACCTCTTTCTTCTGAGTTCCTTTCCACCCCACAGGGCCTTCCCATCTAAGGTAACTCAGAATTTCAAACTTCTCTGAACTTCCCCTGTCACGGAGAACAATCAAATATTTTTTTCATTGTTTTCGTTTTTAAAAATAATCTTAAACACATTTTGGAGATTATTCCACATGAAAGTTTTTTCTTTTTTTTTTTTTTAAAGATTGTATTTATTTACCTGACAGACAGAGATCACTAGTAGGCAGAGAGGCAGGCAGAGAGAGATAGAGGAGGAAGCAGGCTCCCCGCGGGGCAGAGAGCCCGATGTGGGGCTTGATCCCAGGACCCTGGGATCATGACCGGAGCCAAAGGCAGAGGCTTTAACCCACTGAGCCACCCAGGCGCCCCCACATGAAGGGTTTAAACGATGACAAAACCCACGCATTTTCCTGCAACTTTTAAGAAATAAAGTTCTGAGTGATGTAATCCCTAACGTAGAAATAAACAGCACACATGATAATCTTTCCTTTGCCAAGGAGAAAATTAAGACTCAGAGAGATAAAATGGCTTGTTCTTGTCCCAGAACTACAAAAGATGGAACCAAACCTAGACATAAATATCTTTACCATCCTGTGCAACGGCATGACCTCCTAATGCCACACCGTCAAATACTGTGGTGTTCAAGTATGGGGTAGCATGTGCTGATTGAAGATGCTCACACTGTCTCAGGGAGCTTTAAGTAAGAGTGCATCCCAATGCATCTTTTAATAGAGGCACCACTAAACTTGACCCCCTGCCTCAGCCCCAGAAGATTATCGGTGTAAGACAGTGAAAAGGTGAGCTCGGCTCAGACAGAGAAAGGTAGTTCCAATCGATGGGAGAGATCACCATTCCACTGGCTTTCCTTCCCTTGCACTGAGTCTGACTGCTATGCTTCTCCTCCATCACTGTCAGCAATGTCTGAAATAGAAGAATGTTTTCAGTAGTAAAGACCCAGTGAAACTTGAGTTTGGGAGGCTTGCCAAACATCTCCTCTTTCTGAGCCTCACTGAGTTGTGTGTGTGTGTGTTTTTGGGTTGGGTTTTTTTTTTTTTTTTTTGCTACCAGCCATAGAGAAGGTCAGGAGAGAAAGGCATGATGATAAACTCACTTGTAAAATTGTTCTAACAAAGCATCTGTGAGCTACTGCTTGATCAAAATGACAGACATCAATCAGAATAATAACTTCAAATATGAGATTTTCAATTAGTGAGTGAACATAAATAAACGTGTCTGGAAAATCAGCATAAGGGATTTTAGACAGAGACAGCCCATACATAACAAGAGAGAGGCGGGCATCAGGGAAAAGGTGTACCGTTCAGTAAATGCAAAACAGGCCCCCGGAACCCAGGGTCAAAGAGGACCTGGAGGAATTGGCTTGCACATAAACAAAGACCTATGCACAGTTATCCTTGAATGATGCTTCTGAACTCACGTATTGCTTGTTACAGTTCTGTAAAGAAGACCAGCTTCCATTTTGAAAGGGGGCAGAATATACCTTCCTGTGCTGCTTACCAGGACTTTTCAGATCTCCCAGGCCAAATGTAGCAGATTAGACAAATTCTCCAAATAGAAAGTGTAGCACACTTGAGGGGACACTGTTTAGGGATGGGTAAGGGGAAAGAGGAATGTTATAAAGGTTGAAGGATTTTCCAAAATGTTGAATTTGGCCTTTCAGCAAACTACATAATCCAAAGTTTGGTCCATGGTGTCTGTCCGCAGAGTAAAAAGTGATTAACACAACCAAGACCTATTGAGCGCGACAGGCTTACTTTTCAAGCATAAACAAGGAAGGAGAGAGAAGGAGATGCTTGGTTGGCGGTATGCCTCACAGACTATACAACTATTGTAATTATAACACCAACAATGACAACAAAATAAAACATTCAAAACTGTATGTATATTCCACCTTTCATCGGAGAGCCGCAAAGGTCTTTTCAAACAATAACTCATTAGTCTTTACAATACCCCTGTGAAAGAGTTGAGGATGTATATGTTATTAGCACTTTGCACTTCCATTGTACTTTCCCCTCTAAGGAGATAGAAGTGGGGTGGATTGAGATTGTAAAGTAGAAACTACTTCAAATTGATGGATGGATTTAGAGGAGGGCTTTGTCATGGCTGTAAACGTGCTCTTTCAGCAGAAAAAAATTATATAGTACTATGGAAATGAAAGAAAGGGAAAGGAAATGACTAGGCATCTGCCTTAATGATCCTTTGAAGGCTCTTTTTTTTCCCATCTCTATATCCAGTTGCTCTGAGTTTAGCCACTGAGTTTAGCCCCCCTGAGGGGAGTGTCAGTCCAGTGTTCCATCTTAAAGAAATAGAAATCTGACTTTTAGGCATTCTTGTCTCATAACAAATCCAGGGTCTCCTTGTATTTCTCTAGTTTCTGTTTGTAAGAATCCCATTGCAATTCCAGAATCTTCTGCATTGCTCCAGTCACTCTGGATGCCCATGCTCCAGGGTTGACTTTCTTAGCTGGTAAAGTTGTATACAGACCTGGAAGAGTTCAGTTGTAACCATTGTAGACCTTCTGCTTCCAATCTAATTAAGATGCCCTTGTCTTGCTAGATGCTGAATTAAAGAGTCCTTTTGGACATGGACTTCCTCAGGGAGTTTCTCAGTTCTTGTGATCTCAGGTCCTTAATAAAAGTGAAGGAGAAGGGGCGCCTGGGTGGTTCAGTGGGTTAAAGCTTCTGTCTTTGGCTCAGGTCATGATCTCAGGGTCCTGGGATCGAGCCCTGCATCAAGCTCTCTGCTCAGCGGGGAGCCTGCTTCCCCATCTCTGCCTGCCTCTCTGCCTAGTTGTGATCTCTGTCTGTCAGATGAATAGATAAAATCTTTAAAAAAAAAAAAAGTGAAGGAGAACTGTTCAGAATGATGCAGGTGAAGCTTCAGTGTGGTTAGATAGTTGTATCTAATAATAAGCAACAACTCTTTAAATTTTGTGCTTTGGGGATGCAATGGAAGATATATAAAATAATGGCCACAAAGCACATGTATAGTATATGTACAGTAACCAATGAATATAATAAAAAATCACTAATAAACAATGATCTAAGCTAATATCATAGACTAATCGGAAAAGGAATTCTTGAAATGTGTTAGCAAATTCCCGTGCATCATGGGAGAGTCTTGTGTGTTGCTGTTTCTGACTTGAGAAGTAGGGTCATTCTTTTATACTCCACAGACTTATGATTCATTTTTATTATGTGTCATGAAAATTTTAAAACATGGATAACTCTGTTCTATTACCCAGATTTGTCAAAAGTGAAATTGTTTTGAGGACTATAATGCTGCAAATTCAATTGAAATGACCTTTACCACCCCCTAACCCACTTTGCTTTTTCCTTTCCCTGGGTAACCAATATTTGTTAATCTGATAAGCATGTTCATATTTGTATTATTATACTTTATTACACATGCTTATATCCACATGCAAAATATAAGATAGTGTTGTATTAAAAAACTTATGCAACAGGCATTACACCATAGAAATGATCTTTGTTTAGCTGCCTTTTTAATCACTATCATCCTTTTAAGAAAATTTTGATGGTGGGGATTTTTGTTCTATTTGTTTCAGATTCCCCTCTCTTTCTTCAGTGTAAGCATTCATATCTTCTAGTTCTTTCCCCTCCTCCCTCCCTCAATACAATGATCATACTGAGGCTGGTATGTGTCATTTCCATCAATGTTTTTAGAATGTTATTATTTATGTGTTTCTCCACAGATAATAATATAATTTTTTCATATTTACAAAATGTTGTCACGTTGAACATGTTTTTTTCAAACAATTTATTTCGAAAAATTTCAAACACACAGCAGACTGGAAGAATTTTTCAGTCAAATACCTATGCAACTATTACCTAGGTTTCACCATTAACATTTTACTACACTTGCTTTATCATTCATCTTTCCATGTATTCATCTTTCTACCCACCCATTAATCCATATTAATTTTTAGATTCATTTCAAAATAAATCACAGAAATCCTTTACATGTTCTTTGCAATTGTATATTCACTCAAGGCTGTGTTCAGTTGATTCTTTTTAACTGTTGGAAGGTACTCCGTTGTAAGATTAACAATAGTTTGTCCATTTTCCCTAAATGATTGGGAATTGGGTGGATTATGATTTTGTACACACTGCCAAATTAGCTTATACTCCTATATGCCAGTGCAAGAGTTCCCGTTTATCCACATGCATCCAAACACTTGCAATTACCAGGTTTTTAAATTTTATCGATACGATGGCTGTCAAACACCCCATTGTTTTAATAGACATTTTCCTGAGAAGTAGTGAGGTTCAGCGAGTTTCCATGTTAGACATTTGTTTTTGCTCTTTGTGGAACTGTTGGTTTATATCCTTTCCCATTTTTTTATGGCACAATCTTTCTTTCTTTTTTTCTGATTGACTTGCAGGTATAAATTATACATTGTGCATAGTAATCTATTTTCATGTATATATTCACTGTCAATATTTTTCCTGATAATGTGGCTTTTCTTTTTATTTCTTTGAAATTTCTTTTACTACATGAAGCTTTACTTTTATACATTTACAGTTGTATTGTGTATCTTGTTTAAGAAGTTCTTGATATTTTTAGTATAATAAAGACATTTTCCTATATTTTCTTCTAAAAGATCCCAAGTTCATCTTTTTGCATCTAGCCTCTTTTCCACCTGAAACTAATCTCTGTCCTCTTTATAACTTAGGGATCTATATTATCTATCTTATTTTCCCTGGAACAGCTATTTTTCAAGCAATGTTTGTTACAGTGGATCCATTTCATTTTTAATACCTCTTTTGTCACTCATCAAGTTTTCACATATGAGTAGGTCTAAATTGGGTTTTCCATTTTGTTCAAGTAGAGTAATATGTCTGCACTGCTCCACCAGCACAGTGTTTTAATAAATCTTGCTAAATAATAAGATAAGTCTGTAATTCTACCTCTTCTCTACCTTTCTTTTAGAGTATTTTTTGCCTTTTAACTTTCCAGATGGTTCATGGGTCAAGTTCTTTGAAACACTGTTACCATGTTGTCTGTAACTGTATTGGATGTATATGAAATTCTAGTTGAAAATCATCATGTTTATGCAATTTTCATACATCTTTAGTTGTATGACTTATTTTGTGTTCTTCACAATTGTTTGTAACTTTTCCTTTAATTTCTTAGGTCTTTTATCACATTTTTGTTGGATTTATACCTAAGTGCCTTTTCAGTTTTGTTGTCATTTTTAATGGTGTCTTTGTTCTTAATTTTAGACTTATTACTGCTGATGTGGGAGATTGCAAAGAAATGTTAGATTTTAGAAGGTAGAACTTTCATTAATTCTAGCAGGTTGTTTGTAGATCTCTTGCACTACACAGATAATAAAGCTTCACCATTAAATTGTAAGTCATCTGCTGTGCCATATCACCAGATATCTTTCATCAGGTTAAGGACATGCTCTTCCATTTTACTTTGCTATAATTTTTTGTTTATTGTCTGTAAGTACTTTATTGTATTCAATTTTTTTCTACTTAACTGTTCATCATATCATTGTCCTTCAATTTGTTAAAGAGAACAGTAGATGTTCTGACATTAAAACATCCTTGCAATACAGTATAAAGCTCAATTCATTTTTCAAAAGTGTTTTTAAATTTTACATTTGTGTTCATAAGTGATATTGACCAATCATTCTATTTTCTTGCATTGTTTTCACTCAGTTTAATAAACATTATCCTAGGCTTATAAAATAAATTTGGTATTTTTCTTCCCTTCTCAAAGACAGGGATTACATATTTCTCTAATCTATCTCGAAATGATGAGGAAAAGCAAATTATTGACTATTATCTCGGTTTCTGCAATATACATGGTTCCTGCAATACATTGCAGTTTACATATTTCTGTCAGATTGTTCATTTACTTTGTACCTCCAAATTTATTGGCATCGAATTGTTTGCAGTGTTAACCTAAGTTATTTTAAACATTAATATTATTTCTACAGTTATATCTCTTTTTTGTTCAGAGTATTGTTTAGCTCAGTTACTGTTATTTCTTCAACAGTCTCATCATTAGAAAACTATTAATTTTATTATTTATTACACTTTTGTGTTTGTTTTGCTTTCTAGTTCATTAGTACATGCTTTAAGTGTTATTTTTCCCCCTCTTAACCTTGTGTTTGTATTAATTATGATATTTTTCTGGTGTTATCAGCTGAAAGTTTACTCGTAATTTATCAGTCTATTTTTCTAACAGATGATTTTTTTATTTTTTATACCAATGATTATTTTCTAACAGATAATTTAGAGCCACATATTTCTACTTAAATTTTAATTTAAATAGAATTTTACCTCATAAAGTTTGGTGTTTTATAGTTTATTTGCTAGTCACTTTTACATATTATTTTATTTCTATTTTACTTGTACTCAAGGACTAATATAATTACGTATACTTCAAAAAAAGTCCAAACTCTCATTATTATTTAATTTTATATTGTTGATGCTTTTATTAAAATGCTGTTAGGAAATATGGCTGATATGACATTGATTCTTTAAAATATATGAGACTACTTTTTTTCACTAGAACATATGTTTTTAAAATGTAGCTGTCCCGTGTATATTAAAAAACAGTCTATTTTTAAGCATAGATGCTTATACTTAGTTACAAAAGAAATAGAAATAGACATAGACTTAGTCAAATATATTCAAACTTCTTAATATATTTATTCTAATCATTTCGATCTCAAAATTCTCTGTCTGCTTGGTCTGATATGTATTAAAATCTTCAGTATGACTTATTTTGATTTTCCTAGTTATGTTAGATTTTCAGAATATACAAGCTTATTGTTCTATATTGTTAGGGTTGTTCCTTTTATCGCTATACTACTCTTCATTAGATACTCTGTTGCATGATGTAATATTGTATGAGTTTAATATCATTATACCATAAGCATTTCTTTGTTTATTTTTGCCTTCCATATTATCTCTTTCTTTCTCTCTTTCTCTCATTTTTTAATCATGCTGTGTCACTTTGTTTGAATATATCTTTTATAAGTAGCATAATGGATTTTAAAAATATTTATTACATTTTCCATATTAATAAGAATTATAATTCTTACATTTGTTGATATATTTGATCTTAATTCTGCCATACTTAGTATTTTCTGTTTATAATATGTTTCTTTGTCACCTTTTTATTCTCCTCACAGTTTTTGTTTGATTATCAGAATTTTCTTTATTTATGTTGTTTTTCTTTCCTCTTCTGGTTTGGAAGTGCCACATTTTATTTCTGCTTTTTCAATTGTTTAATCATATATCTCTGCATGTATATCATAATCCTTTTTTAAAATATAAATTATTCATTGATTTCTTTCAGAATGTGACAAGGAAATTTTTATTTTAATCATGGACTGAAAGACTCCTCCCAAACATTCTTATTATTTATTATTCAGAATTTTAATGTTGCTTTTAAAAGACACAAAGTAGTCATTACTTATTTTTTACATCATAATTAAATGATTTACTAACATATCTTACCCATTTCAATATTTGCCATTTTTCTTGGATCCTACTTCAACCCTTGCTAACGCTTATTCTTTACTTGAGCTTTCCATGAAGATCTGTGGGTAGTTAACTCAGCATTTATGTGAGAGAAAATATAGCTGTTTTGTTCACTCTTCCATTATGCCGGGCATAAAATTCTAGACTGATGAGTTACTCATCCATCAGTTTGGTATTATGACCTGTATTCTTTAGTGACATCTCCCAGGGGCGATGACAAGGTCTTCTTTCAGTCCAATTGCTATCCTTTTGTAACACATAACCGCCCCCCCCAAGTTTTTCTAAACTTTAGTATTTCTCATTTTTAGTACTATCTGTCCAGGGGTGGATTCTTTTTTGTATATCCCATATACAAAACTTCGAGAGTGATAGGATCAGTTTGTGGAAATGGGAAGGATGAGCACAGAAAACATTCTTTGAAGCACATCAAAAATATCAATCTATATACTTTAATTATAAGTATGTATCCTGTAACTTGGGTGGTAATGTTATGACTATATTACAATGACAAAATGGAGACGAGACCCTTCCCCCCAAAAAGTTTTTTTTTTAACTTTCATTTTTTTAAACTTGAACTTGAAAGTTTTTCAATTAAAAAAATTTAGCCACTATGCTTTGAATATTGCTTGTTCTCAATATCTTTAGTCTTATCTTTGAGAACCCTTGTAAGTAACTGTGTTCCAAGGCCATCCCCTGCAGTAAACACTTGTATAGTATTAAAGGGATAGAGGTAAGGCAGGCATGTACTCACTTGTCATCTGGACTGGAGTCTGTTTTTCTCTATTGTACTGTTTCCCTCATCCCCTAGTTAGGGCAACAAGGTTTATATAAAACATGACTCTCATCCTTATGTCTTATTAACATTATTTCCCAAATACCTCAGATCACCAACCTTGCTATCTACCGTGCTGCAGCCTTAGATCATCAGGACTATCGTAATAATTTCCTAAATAACCTGAATGCCTCCAGCTTCATTTTACTCCAATCCATCTTCCACAGTGCCACCAAAATGTCTGTCTAAAGTGTGAATCTATTCATATCACAGCTCTGCAAATTCTAGTGGCTTTTAATTACTTTCATGCACCTTAACAGGACCTACTTTAGCCTCTGGCCCCAACTTGTTTCTTCAGACTTCTCTCAGGCCATGATTTTCCACTTATCTCTCCCTTTGGTTCTCCTGATCTGTATTTGTTCCCTAATTGTCCCGTTCTTTCTCCGCTCTGTTCTTGTGCTCACGTTGCTGCTGTTTACAACCTTGCCTAACACTGACCACTTGGCTGGTCTTCACTCATTTCCCCAAACCAGCATCTCCACCTCCTAACAATGTGTCTTAACCCCAATCCCTAGGCTGAGATCTAGACTCCTTGTCTATGTAGGTAAATACAGACTCTTCAGCACTTAGTCCTCCATATTGTGATTATTTTGTTATCTCTTTCACTCATTCTAAAGTGAGCTCCTTGAGGGTAGGAGCCATGTGCTTTCTCATCTCTGTATCAGAATAACCACCTGGTTATTTTTGAGTGAGAAGACCCAACCAATATTTCCTAAACTCATAAATAAATAATTTGCTTATTGTTTTAATAAATGATTTATACTGAGTTTTGTGGAATAAAGATGATTACTATTAATGAATTAATGAATTAATTAATGAATTGGAGTCTCAAAGGTTTATTTTTTTCTTTTTTATTAATTTTTTTAATTTAAATTCAATTAAATAACATATAGTAATTAGTTTCAGAGGTGGAGTTCAGTGATTCTTCAGTCTTATATAATACTCAGTGTTCATTACATCACATACCTTCCCCAGTATCCATCACCTAGTTACCCCCCCACCCCTCTCCCCTCTAGCAACCCTCAGTTTGTTTCCTATGATTATTTGTCTCTTATAGTTTAACTCCCTCTCTGGTTTCATCTTGTTTTATTTTTTCCTCTCTTCCCCTATGATCCTCTGTTTTATCTCTTAAATTCCACATATGAGTGAGATCATATGATAATTCTTTCTCTGACTGACTTATTTCACTTAGCATAATATCCTTCCATTTCATCCACATTTTTGCAAATGGCAAGATTCCTTTTTTTTTTTTGGATGTATGAGTAGTATTCATATATATATATATATATATATATATATATATATATATATACCACATCCTTTTATCCATTCGTCTGTTGTTACACATCTCGGCTCTTTCTACAGTTTGGCTCTTATGGACATTGCTGCTATAAATATTGGAGTGCAGGTGCCCCTTTGGATCGCTACATTTGTATCTTTAGGGTAAATACCTAGTAGTGTAATTGCTGGGTTGTAGGGTAGCTCTATTTTCAACTTTTTGAGGAACTTCCATACTGTTTTCCAGAGTGGTTGCACCAGCTTGCATTCTCACCAACAGTGTAAGAGGGTTCCCCTTTCTTTAAATCTTTGCCAACATCTGTCACTTCCTGGCTTGTTAATTTTAGCCATTCTGACTAGTGTGAGGTGGTATCTCATTGTGGTTTTGATTTGTATTTCCCTGATGCCGAGTGATGTGGAGCACTTTTTCATGTGTCTGTTGGTCATTTGTATGTGTTCTTTGGGAAAATGTCTGTTCATGTCAAAGACTTATTTTTAATATTACCATGTAATTTAAAAAGTAAAGAGTGAAGGGCACCTCGGTGGCTTAGTTGATTAGGTGTCAAACTCTTGATTTCAGCTCAGATCATGATCTCAGGTTCGTGAGAACAAGCCCTACCTTGGGCTCTGTGCTGACCATGGGGCCTGCTTAAAATTTTCTCTCCAGGGGCACCTGGGTGGCTCAGTTGGTTAAGTGTCTGTCTTTGGGCACAAGTCATGATCCAGGAGTCCCAGAATTGAGCCCTGTGTCAGGTCCCTGGCTCAGCGGGATCCTGCTTCTCCTTCTGTCTCTGCCCCTCACTTGTGCTCTCAATCTCTCTCTCTCAAATAAGTGAATAAAAATTGTAATAATAATAAAAAAAAAAGATTCTCTCCCTCTCCCTCTGTTTCTCCCCTCCCCCACTCATTTCCCACTCACATGCATGTACTTTCTCTCTCTCTCAAAAAGAAAAAAGAAAAGTATTAAAAAGTAAGGAGTGAATGCCTACCTGATGGATAGCAATTTGCTACCAACAATGGGCCATATGAAGAAAATAATTTTGGTCCACATGGTGCTCACAGAGATATTAAAAGAAACAGTTTATTTTCATATAACACAAAGTTTTAATTTGAGCCTTAAAATCAACAACGGTTTTGTGGAATTGTGATTCTAGAACTTTAAAGCCATTTTAATCTATCTACTCCCTTGAAGTAAATGCCTAATAAAATATCATGGCCACTGCCCTACCTGACCACTCATCTCTGTCATCCGTACCTTCATGCCCTCTATGCAGTAGGGCCACCCTTGGCCCTTTGGCTCATGTGTGCAATTCCTATTAATTTCAGAAAACGGCCGCCGCCAAAGCAATAAGATTGAATTTAATTTAAAAAGTGCAATCATGTTCTGCCTTGTGCAGAACTGGACTTGGAATTATTTGTGACTGTGATTTAGCATTATTTCTGGGGGGAGAGTCACCCTGTTTAATACTAATAGTCTTCCCAGGAAGTTTCATTAGAGTGAACTGCAATTTTTATTGCTCAGGATTTAACAAACTCCAATCTAAAGTCTCACTAGAGACCTTGCGCCTCTTCCCCCTTCATGAGCGCCTTTCTCCTGAAATTTCTCTGCTCAACACTCCTGACAACAACCTGTCTGCAGATGCACCAACAGCTGCTCCTGCTGAAAAATGGGCTTGTCTCTCTCACGGGGGCTATGATTTCTGGCATATGCATGCCTCCTACTGTCTCTTTGGTTTTAAAGCAATTTTCAGCACACCTGCTTGCTTGAACTTTACTGACAAGCCCTCTTAAGAGTTCACTGAAGAAAAAAATATTCGTTTCCTAGGTACTTCTCTGTAATTCTAAATTTCACTTTAAATCTCCCAGTAAAGTGTTTACTCCTATGGATGGAGAGACAATCTGTGTTGAGACAGCCCCGCTGCCTCGGGCAGGATCTCATCAGCTCTCATATCACAGTAGATAGAGAAAGGGATGATCCATTAAGGCAATAAGGCCAACTTGTTCCTACCTCCAAAATTGTTCCTTAGAGCGCATTTGCTTCTGCCATGTCCAGTCTGGGCTTAACCATCACCTAAGAGATTATATCTCACTCAAAAAAATTCTCCGACTGGTTGGTTCTACTCTTTTGGTTTCGATTCTACCAGCTTTTCAACTTGAGCCAATCTCATAGAAATACTGCTCAGTTCATTTTTACTCTACTTTCTAGCCTTACCTTAAAGAAGTTCTCCGGAAAGTTGTATTTTTGATTATGTCTCAGGAGCATTTACATGCCCACTGTCCTTAAGACTCACCATTTATCTATCCATGGGTTATTAAAAAGTGGATACCTCATCTGATGGTACACAGCTACCCAACAACTTAAAGAGCTTCTTTTTCTTCCTTTATTTCACCAGCCTGGTCCTAAGATAATTGTCTCAATGCTCCAATATAGTCATACTATGACATGCTCAGTGTCAGAAAACACTTCTGATTATTGCTCCTGTGGAATTGGCAGGTGCTGTCATCTGTGGCCAAGGTCATTGGATCAACTCATTTAAACTCTGTGAGACCAATGAATTGGGAATAAATGAAACCTCCTAAAGCAGACTTAAGTCAGCTAAACATTCACCAGAATAATGAGAAATGGTGGTCTCAATGAATGGGAAGTAGTGAACATTAATATCATGAAAGTAATATGAGTATAGTCTATAGAGACATCTCAAAGCCAAGACCAGTAAGCATTCTATAAGTAGGTGATGGATGGATATGGATGGAACTTTTGGACTTAGAATGTAGTCACGATGTCCCGAACAAAGTCATATAAAGATACAGGAGAAGCAGCAAGAAAGTCCACATAGGAACCAAAGCCAGTGCTATTAATTCTTTGCATAGGGAATTTGGTCAACGATATACATAGGCAATAACCATTCATTGCCTACATAAATACAAAGAACTTTTTGTTTGCTGCATATCAAGTCTTTCTTCTAGAGAAATTCTCTGCTTCAAGACATTAAGAAATTGCCTTTCCTAGGGTGAGCAGAGGGGGAGTTGAAATAATACTAGTCATACGACTACTGTGTATTATATTTACTTAGAATAAACCCTGGGGGCGCCTGGGTGGCTCAGTGGGTTAAAGCCTCTGCTTTCGGCTCAGGTCATGATCCCGGGGTCCTGGGATCGAGCCCCGCATCGGGCTCTCTGCTCAGCAGGGAGCCTGCTTCCTCCTCTCTCTCTGCCTGCCTCTCTGCCTACTTGTGATCTCTGTCTGTCAAATAAATAAATAAAATCTAAAAAAAATAAAAAAATAAAAAAAACCCTGGGCTTCACTACATATTAACAATGAATATTATTATCCCCATTCCGGGTCTGATTGGACTCGGAATCAATGACAACAGAGCTAGTCAGTGTAGGGTCAGGATATGAACCCAGTTGATGTTTTTCTCATTACATTCTACTGCTTCCAAGGCTTCCATCCCCAGCTAAAGCACAAAATATCTCAGTTACCAAAATCCCATTGATTCTGGTTCCATTTCTCACTTTCTCTTCATCTCATTTTATTGTTTCTAAGCCTGTACAAGAAAGCAGCTGTCATGGGGATGGGAAGACCGTGTCTCTGGAAGGAGCTATGCTGACATTCCAGCTCCGCTTCACACTAGCTCTATGAACCTGCACAAGCAGATTAGCCTCTCTGAAACTCAGGTTTCTCACCTGTAATGTGGGAATATAAGCGCTTAAAATTGACCTGCTGGGAGGATCAAATACCTGGCAAACAATACGTGTGCAGCAAATATTAATCCCTTCTCCTTCACTGTCAACTTGTCAGCTCCAGATTGGATACAGTCTTCCTGCTTTGACCCTCCCTCTCTCTTTTTACAAAATTCAATTCCATTCACTTAGCATCTGAACATTATTGACACTTAATGAATACATGTTGAGTGAATGAAAGATCTCTTTCATACTCGGATCAAATGTCCTCAGGACTTGGAAGCAACAACCCCATCCTTGTTAAGATCGGTGACTGCCTTAAAGCCCCATAGCACCGGTTTATGCACCTTCCTTTGTGTTGGCATATTGTCTTGTATTTATTGGCTCTTGGGCTTTCTTGCTAAATGGTAAGTTCTTCAAGGCCAGGGACCATGTTTTACTTTTCCTTGTAAACTTAGTACTTAACGTGTGTCTTGGAATATTTATTTGACAAATTATTGTTTGAAAGATTTAACCTGAATCATTAATATAAGTAGTTAACACTGATTAATCTTGTCCATAATATCTCTCAAAGTATTTGAATACAATCAGGAGGTTAAAGAAATTCAAATTATAACATAGCCAGCATATATTAGTTTATTTAGATTTGTATCATAGTTTTATTTCATATTTATGCCAGTTATATTTTACAATCCCACGTTTAAAGATGGGGGTGGAGGGGCACCTGGCTGGCTCAGTTGGTTATGTATCTGCTTTCGGCTCAGCTCATGATGCCAGGGTCTTGGGATCGAGCCCTGCATTGGGATCCCTGCTCAGCGAGGAGCCTGCTTCTCCCTCTTACTCTGCCACCGCCTCTGCTTGTGTTCTCTCTATCAAATAAATAAATAAAATTTTTTTTAAAAAAAGAGGGTGGAAAAATGTTCAGTGTGGATTACCTTCAGAATTCTATGGTAGGTTGGTGTATAAAAACAAAGAATTTTGGGGGTGCCTGGATGGCTCATTCAGTTAAGTGTCCAACTCTTGATCTCAACTCAGGTCTTAATCTCAGGGTGGTGAGTTCAAGCCCCACACTGGGCTCCACTCTAGGTATGGAGCCAACTTAAAAAAAATCTTGAACAAAGAAGCAAACAAAATTTGGTAACATGGTAAGAGTCATCTGCACTCACACTCTCACAGTGGATTTAGTTTCAAGGCAGTGGCTGTGAGGCCGCTGATTTGTTAGGTGAGTCCTGAAAGCATATGCCTCTGTGTGTATCTTCTCAGAGTCTTCAGAAAATGGCAAATTCTAGTTACCACCATTGCATCCTGGAAGACACAAGCTAACTTTTGAATAGGGATAGGGCTCAGCTACATGTTTTAAAATAGGGACTGCCAGTCTCATTTCATTGGTTCACAGAATTCTTTGAGTTATAAAAGCATTTCATAAATAGGAAAGGTTCATTGCAATCTTATGGGTTTTGACCTCAACTCAAGCCTCTCCCCTCTTGCCAAACCACCAGAACACAGTTTCACTTCATTCTTAAAAAGTATGAAAGGGACTTTTTAAGGCTGCTGTTCTTCTCACTTTCCTAACTTGATCCCGTCATTCTACCTGTTGTGGCGCAGAGCGACTTCCTCAATCCCCCACCCTCAGCTCTAAGGTGGCTGTCCACTAACCATACCCTCTGAGGCTGCTTGATAATTATATATCTTTGCTGGTTTTCACAAGCTTGTTTTCAGCTTTCAATTAATTATGAAAACTCGAGTAGAATTTCACGTTGTAAATACAGCTCTGCCACTCTCAAATCCCCTGCCCCCCAGGAATGTAGCTGATTACTACACTTACTCAGAAACCCAGCCCTGCTGAAAGAATATCCCATCTTTGAGAGGACAGAGCTTCTCTTTGGGCCGAACCAGATGGTGGGACCCAACAGAAGTCAAGTCTGACTTTGATTTCCCTTGGAAACGTTAGTCAGAATGGGGAGGCTACCCCATTAAGGGAGCTTGCAAACCATTTGGCTTTTCAAGGGTGACTCACCCCTAGGAAAACCCATTACTTTCCCAGAGCTCTGCTATATTCTCAATTTCTCCCTTTTTATGGCAAATATAAAGTGGTGAGAACTCCCACACACTCTTCCTTCAGCCTCTGAAAATTGTTCGGCCCTGTTTAGGGCTTCACCAGTGATAAAAAGCTTATTCTGCATATTTCCAGACAGCAAATGGCACAGAACACACCTAATGTGAGTGCCCAGTGCATTGACATTCATATTTAGTAGGCAATGGAAAGTCGTTTCTGAGAGAGGGAGTCTGGTTTGTTCTGTAATGCCCTGAGACAGTACTGTATCTCTTGCTGTGGCTCCTGACAGATCTTATAAAAGATCGTAAATTACTATCTGTTGAAATATATGAATTTAATGGATTCCATTAATGCACACCTGCACAGAAGAGATTTCAGGAGCCCAAAGATATGATCAGTCAAACAGCTTTAATAGTTATTAATTACAGAAGCGGACTATTTATCCCCTGCTTACATAGAAATCTGCAAGTAGTGTAATACACTTCAAGGCTTTCTGGATGGAAGAAGGAAATGGGCTTTGGTTGAAAGGATCAAACACTTATTTTAGCTAATGCATTTCCATGCTGGAATTTTTTTATTTATTTATGGGAGAAAGGTCACTACTTTTGAATGTGGATTTTAAGTAATTTAATGTCATGGAGAGAGAGTGTGTGTGTGTGTGTGTGTGTGTGTGTTTTAAAAGAATCATAAAAAAATGCTTTGAGCAGCATTTAATATAGACCACTTCCTTTGACATCTAAGTGCATGAAAATCAAAATGTTTAGATAAAAACCTAACCTAACCATTTAGGAAAGTCCAAGTCAAGTTCTCATATGCAGTCTTGGTGATACTTGGCTTGAAGTGGTTGGGCAGAGGGTATGCATGAGGTTTTCATAAACAGCTTTGACCCAGTTATCCATGCACTGCGGATGAAGATCTCACCATCTTTACCTGATAAGAATCATAATGATGACAGAAGTTAATTTTTGCCACATACTAGATGTCTCACAGCAACTCTATGAGGAAGATACTATTGTTATCTCTACTCTATAGATAATGAAATTAGGGCACAAGAAGATGAAGGGTCTTTCCTTTGATCCCACACTAAGGGTTTGAATATGAGCTTCCTGTTGCTGACTTTCCATGCCCTTAAGCATTAGGAAATGTTGCCTCCCAGCCGTTAGAAAAGACTGTCATGTGTGACCTTATTTCTGTTCTGATAATGATGACTATACAAATTTTGTAACACCAGCTAGATAGACATACACGCCCTACAGGAGGGTAGACCCTTTGTCAATACAGAATGAGTCTCTCAGTCTGCAAAATCTGATGATGGAATGAAGTGGGACAAGAACCGTATCTAATGACTGCATTAACTAAGACAGTCTTTTCTGACTACCCACCAGGAAATACGTCTGTAGTCTGGGAGACTGAGATTTGTCCTCAACACTCAACAACAGGCTCAGAGGTGGATCACTGCAGTGTACTGCTGATTGCTGTATCCCATATCTGGACAGTTGACTATGGCTGTGCTTCTACCTACACCTTTTGAAATTATTTTAAAATCATTTTTTAAAAGATTTATTTATTTATATGGGGCAGATGGGCAGAGGCAGACAGAGAATCCTCAAGCAGACTCTCTGAGATCATGACCTGAGATGAAATCAAGAGTCGGACTCCCAACTGACTGAGCCACCCAGGTGCCCCATTTCAAAATTATTTTTAATATGATTTATCCTCCCGGATGAGCTATGTTCTGTGAACAGCAAACTCTGTATCCTAGGTATCTTTCCATTTCCCAGAGGGCTTAGCACAGTGATATAGTTATAGGTAATATTCTATATATATTTATACAAGCAACATTAGAGACTGATTTGGTACATAGGCCTTTGTTTTGCCATCTCTCTGAATAGCTTCCTATTATTAAAAGTCTTAGCGTAGTGCTATTTCTTCTATGAAACTTTAAAATACAAGAGTAGCTCATCCTAGCCCCCTTTTTTTGGAAACACACAAATTTATACTGTTGATTGCCCTTCTTGGGGATGAGTCCCCAAACTGGCAAGCATTTATTAAGCAATTACTAGATGCCCAGCACTGTTCTAAAAACTTTCAATGTATCTGCATGTCTGATAATCACAACAATCCTCTAAAGAGGTGTTATTATCAAACACATTTTATAGATGGGTTAATTAAGGCACAGAGAAATCAAATAAGTTACCCCAAGTTGTAAAGTTAGACATGGCAGAGCCAGGAACCATACCTGAGCTTTTTAATACAGACCATTTTCCTTAACTACTGTTATCTTCTGCAATGGAGTAGGGAGATCGATTGTAGGTGAGAACACTGGGAAAAGATACCACTTTGAAGTAGTCTAGCAGTGAAGAGATGGAATGGTGTAGGTAGCTAAAAGTGTATTTTGTTTTTAAGATGAGGGGTTCTGAAGCATCTTTTAATGCTGATAGGTCAGGAGCAGGGCAGAAGCTAGGGATGTAGGAAAGAGAGTGGGAATAACTCAGCAGAGTGTGTTCCCTCACCTGGCTCATCCTGTCTTGGCCCCGGAGGCTATCCTCACTTATGTGGACCATGGCAAGAGTCTCCTCACTGGTGTCCTACTGCCTACTCCCACTTATTTCACCAACCAGCACAGTCCCTTTTTAAAATGAAAAGAGGCTCGTGTCACTCCCTGCTTAACATCTCCACCAGTGTTCTCATTTCTCACACGATAAAGTCTAACCTCCTCCATCTGACTCCATACATCCTCCATGATCCGCCCTTGCACACTCTGTCAGGAAGCTGAACATCTCCTCCTCTGACCCATTCTGCACTGAGTTACTTTTAGTTCCCCACTGTTTTTTCTTAAGGAAGCTATTCTCTCTGTTGTCTACCCGTAAAATTGCTCATATTTTAAGAACCACATCAAACACCACCTCCTTCATAAAGTCTTTTCTTTCTCCCCAGGCAGAATTAAACATTCCCTTTTGTGTCTCCCTGTGCATGCTGCATATACTTCTATCATAACAACTATAATGTTTTATTGCTCTGATTTGTTTGTGTGACTGACTTTCCCTACTAAACAGAAAGGTGCTTGAGAACAAGGACAACTTGTTTAGCCTCAATATTCTCAGTGTAACTAGCACATAGTAGGTGTCCAGGAATTAGTTGTGAGTAAATCAATAAATGAATGCATATTCAAGGAAATGTAGAAAATATTGTGTTCGATGATATAGATAGAGAAAAATAGGATGAAGACATTTTTTTTTCCTCCTCTAAAGAGCTGAAATAATGTACCTGGTTTATAAACAAATCATTCTTCTTTCAAGAACATCCCGGTAACTGTCTCAATAAGTGAAGGACATATATTAGAAAGGTATTACACTTGCTGTTGACATTTCATTTCCTGTCTTTTTTTATGTGCCTGTGCAGCTGCAATAACCTTGCTCTTACAATCCTGGTGATTGGGAAAACCATTTCTATGCATAAAGCTCCTACGTGAACAAGTGTGGGATAGAGTAGGCGGCTGTAAGTGATGTAGTTGATGGCCATCACTGTGAAGACCCCAGCGTCACCATGCTTGGCTATGTATGCCCATAGAAATCACCGAATGAGTTTCATATTGCAACACGCAGTGTTCTACTTCTAGGAATGCATACTCTTTGTGCAAATGTGGTGGTGCATTTTGACATCCTTTCATCTGACCAGCAATTTAATCCACCAGTGGAGGAGGCCAAAATTGTATGACTAGCCGTTTCATGGCTGTGAAAGCCCAAAAGGTGGTTAGTGATGGAGTCAGAACAAGCATCCCACAATTCTGACTTCCCGTTCCGTTTTCATCGATATGCAATACAACTTTCCAAGTGGAAGCTATGTTGGGTGGGAACACCACTGGCTAAATTATTTACGTAGTAAATATCTCTGGGATTAACATGATAAAGAAAGATGTACTTTTTTCTCAAATGCTCGTACCGGAATTAGGTGAGTATAGAATACTTCTGTATGACTGGCTACCATAAAAATTGTCACTATTTTCACCATTGACACCAGTGTCATCAACTTTGCCGGCGGTTCTACGCTATTTCATACTTCCAGCAACACTTTCACTTATATCATGTTCACAAAAGCCCTGTGTGATAAATACTGCAGCTATCGTACCCATTTTACACATGAAGAACTCCAGTCTCAGATTTGTTAATAACTTCAGCTGGTAAGTGACATGGCTTGGTATTGATCTCAGATATTCCAGCCTAAATTGTATGCTCATTGAATGCCTGCTATGCCTTCAGACTTTGCTATGAGAGTCTTACACTTTTTTTCTGGCATCCTCTCCATGGCATAAAGAGATCTCCATAAGGCTTAAATCATGGAACTGTAGCAATAACCTTTTGTTGAGCATCTATTACAGGCAAACGTATATGTTAGGCACCATAAGAAATATCAAGACAAAAAGGACACAATTCTTGTACTAAGAACAGTTACATGTTGGTGGAAAACAAAAAATGGAGCAAAAAGAAAGATCCTCAAAATTAAAAATAAGGGCAATTACGGCAGGAAAAAGAGAAGTGTATAGCATGGACTATGGAAGTCTAAAGGAAGTAGCAAACCTTTATTCCTTGGTGTCATGGAACTTTAGGAATGGATGAGATTATACAACATTGATTAACTTCCTCAAGGGTTTCAGATCTTCCTATGGCTCCCCACTGCCTACATTATAAAATCCCCCAAACTCAAAGCTTCCACCTCCTGGCTTCTCCACTGTCCCCAATTCCTCTTACACTATAAGAAGGCTCTAAATGCATAACATTTCTTACATTTCCCTAATTAGAACACATAGAACACATATTTTTCATATTCAGTACCATTGCATACTCTGTTTCCTTTCATATAATGGTCCGTTCTTGCTCTTGTCTTTCTTACAAGTCCCAGACTGAGTGTGACCTTCTCAAAGACAACTTCCAGCGACCTCTAGGAGAATTAATGTTTCTCTCTTTAGGTACTACTCTACATTGTCTCTCCCTCCAACATAAAACTTTTGGTCATCTGTTCATTTCCTCTCCTAGAATACAAGTTATCTGAGCTATTTGAAGTCAGAGACTAAAACTCCCTTGATCTTTATAAACACATCACTGAACCCAATACTGATCATATATGTATGTATATTGAATGAATAATGGATAGATGCTGTCAATAGTAGAGGGTAACTCTTTCATTAAACCAAACACATAGTTTCAAATATAGAAATTCCTTTTACATTAGCTCAGAGAGACAGTCATTTCTCCTTTACTTTAATCTCTGCCAATATACAAGTTGCTCCTGCTCCAAAGCAAAAAAAGCCCACATTGTTTTGTAGTTTCTCTTTTACAATCATATCCATGCCACCCTCTAAAATAAAATCAGTAATCATGCTCTTTCTAAGCTCTTCCTCATCTAGAATAAACAGCCATTTTTCATTCAATTATTTCAGATATGACATGGCTACATACATTTTGGTTCCTCACTCTCTGGTCTAGGTGAACTTTGTCAGTGTTCCATTTCAAATGGATTTCCTGGGGTCTGCTTGCAACTCTCCTGAACACTTCGTAGAAACAAGGAGAAAAAAGTCAGAATTGGCCTGGAGCTCAGAGCCGCCTTAACATTGGGAAAGGCTCAGAGGAGTCTTCTAAAAGTGAGAAGGGTAGATTATTATATTGCATTATTAATATGCAATGGATATGCATTTATTCATGTATGGTTGGCTCTACCTTTTCAACATTAAATTACTTTCCACCTTATGAAAACTTAGTTCCAAATGCTTTTCTGAAGTGCAAATTGTCCAGGGAGAAAAGATGTTTCCATTAGGTTGGTATTCGAGACCAGCCCTAGGAAAAATAGCAAAGCAGATGAAGATTTTTCTTGGTATCTTTCCATCCTAAATTAAAAAGAAAAGAACAAAAAAGAAAGAAAACTCACTTTGCTGAGGGATCAGGGACCTCATTTTACTTCAGTTGTGCATTATTCCTACAGTACCCAATATGCACCCCAACTATTACACACGCACCCCATCCTTCATTTTAGGGTAAGGATGGGATAGGCATATGCCACAGTAACAAATGACTCCAGATCTCTGTGACTTAGCACATAACGATTTATTTCTTGCTCATGCAAATCTGACATAAGCCCAACAGCTCCACAAGGCAGCTATCTTCCAAGTGGTAACTTAGCAACCCAGGCCACTTCCATCTTTTTTTCCTGCCAACCCAACACACAGTGCCCACAGTCACACCAAAGGGGAAGAGAGGCTGCAGGGTTGCTGACCAACAATTAAATTCTTTTGCCTGCAAGGGAGATTTATTACTTTTCACTCACAGTCCCTTAACTAGAACCTGTCACCTGGCTGCATCTAATCGTAAGGAGACAAGGAAGTGTCAGAGAATTCACAAATATTTGGTAAGAACTAACTACCCATGCCTCACTCTTGAGCTCTAGCCCCTGCTAACACAGAGTTGTGCAGAAAAAACACTGAAACAAATCCTATAAATCAAACGAAAACATGAATCAAATGGAAACTTCACTTACTCAAAGTCAGACTTACAGAGCCTCCATTGTCTGAAACACTGAGGAGTGTTCTTGTGGAGGGAAGAGAAGCACCAAAGTGGTTTCTGGTGTGCCACTTTCTCCTGGATTATACTGGCCGAAGCAAGGTACCTTACTTGGCCCAAATTCATAGGGGTCACAGAAGGCAGTCCTTCT
Organism: Enhydra lutris kenyoni; assembly: GCF_002288905.1. NCBI lineage: Eukaryota > Metazoa > Chordata > Mammalia > Carnivora > Mustelidae > Enhydra > Enhydra lutris. The sequence continues at coordinate 33,462,485 of NW_019154092.1, read as the reverse complement.
CTTTTTGGGAAGGAGAAGTAGAGATTTGAGAACAGCTCTAAGACTATACTGCCATACCCTGTGATGGCGAGGGGAAGGATGAAATGTCTGCAGGGTTACTGCAGGGTTTCTAGAGAAAGTAACTGATGGACCATGGACATTAGTTTTCTATATGTTGGCAGTGTGGTGTCTTAGAAAGCACTGTGAGTTAGGTATATTCTACTTCTGCTAACTTTACCCAAGTCAATTATCTTCTTTCTGGATAAGTCATTTAATCTCTGGGTCTCATGTTCCTTCCTTATTAAAAGACAGAACAAACCTAGATGATAACTAAAGATCTTGTCATTTTTAAAATTCTGAAATTGCATGGTTCTGTATTTTCTTACCATTTAGTCATCAATTTAGCTTTTCTTTTCTTCCTTCCTTCCTTTCTTCCCCACCTCTTTTATTCTAAAAACACATCCTGAAGGGCACCTGGGTGGCTCAGGTCATGATCTCAGGGTCCTGGGATTGAGCCCGGCATCAGGCTCTCCGCTCAGCAGGGAGCCTGCTTCCCCTTTCTCTCTGTCTGCTGCTCTGCCTACTTGTAATCTCTCTCACTCTGTCAAATAATTAAATAAAATCTTTAAAAATAAATAAATAAATAAATAAATAAAAACACATCCTGAATCTAACCATACATTGGCCACTGAATGAGATACACTGAAAGATTGAAAGCTGCTCAAGTTTCATGATGCTTACTGCTCAAAAAAAGGAAAAGGAAAAAAAAAAGAGGAAATGGCTATGCACATGAACAATCCCAGTGCTTACCACACAGAGGACATTCATACCATTCATCAGGGCTTCTGAGAGTAACAAATCTGCACTTAGCCAATTAGGAAAGAATCCACGGTGAAAATGCCAATATTTGAAAACAAGGTGGGGAGACCCTAAAGCAAAGCAAGAAAGAGTCTCCATCAGAGGCCACCAAGAAATGGACCAAGACCTGTTTTAGAGGGATGCCAGGCAGTAAGACTGAGAGGCTGGGTGGGCTCAGAGTACAGGGAGCCTGAGAATGTTAGTAGAAATGGATTAAGGACCCCCACCAGTTTTATAAAGTAAATACCATGATAAAAGATGGGGAACCACTAATGTAAATATTTAACAAAAGAAAATAATAAAAATGTTAAGAATGGAATGAATATGGGAAAACTGGAGTCATTTAGAGCAGAGATATATTTTAAGGGACTTACAGGCATTACACATTGGCTTGTGTGTGTGTTTGTGTGTGTAATCCCATAAGGTGCTATGATGGTTACTTTTCCATGTCAACATGGCCGGGCTATGATGCCCCACCAGTTCACCAAACATTAGTCTAGCTGTTGCTGTGAAGGTATTTTACAAATGTGATTACCATTTATATCAGTTGACTTTAAGTAAAGGTAATGACCCTTGATAAAGTGTATGGACTTCATCCAATCAGTTGGATGCTTTAATAATAAAACACTGAGGTTTCCCGAAGAGGAAGGAATTCTGCCTCAAGATTATAAAATAGAAATGCTGCTGAGTTTCCAGCCTTTTGGCTGGCCCTACAGACTTCAACTTTGCTGGTCCCCATAATAGCATGAGTTTATTCCTTAATACCTTTCTCTCTCTCTCTCTCTTTCTCCTTCACCCTCATGGGTTCTGTTTTTGGTTTTGTTTTTGTTTTTTTCTGGAGAACCTTGACTGAAACAGTGGGAAGGGAGGAGCAAAGAGGGACCCTTGCATCCATGGCCCTGAGAGCTAATCCAATTATGTCCTCACAGCCTTCCCTAAAACTGACAGATAGGACTTAAATTGTTCTTGGTAAGTGATCAATTCCAGAAACATCATTTCTCACCAGAATCCCCCCTCTTCTGTACAGCACTCTGCTGCAGCAAATATTTACTTTGGTTTTCTTTCTTTGTCTTAAAGTGCTCCTGGAATCTTTCACTATTTCAGTGTTTACGTACAAAGCCTCCCCCTCCCCAATCCAGTTCTTGAAGACAGTTGCCAACTGGCTTGGAGAAGAACAGTGGGTCCTGAAAGTGAGCTCCGGGACCGCCCCTGGAGCCCTCCCCAAGGGAGGCTTACGATGGTGCCGGTGGTGCTGGAGAGGGCTCTCCCTGCTCTTCCTACTGTCTGTCTGCAGTGGCTGCTCAGGCAGTGAGGGCCTCCTCCTCACAGGAGAGGAACACCCATCTGTCTAGGTGTAGCGCGGAACCACTTCTACTGTTTCCCATGAGTGCCCTCATCTCACTGTGCTCTGCATAAGTGATATGACTGACAACCGAGAAGCTCACCCAATCCATTTCCACAGACACTTCAATTTGGACTACAGTATAATCATACCCCAGATCAGATTGAACAGTTTCCTGTCTCTCAAATAGTGAATATTCAGACACAAAAATGATCAATTTAGCATATGTTCTTTGTCTGTCTTTGCCTTTGTCTGCAAACTTCTCAGAGGCAAATGTGTTAAGGAAATTTGTAGGAAAGGGTGCCTAGATCAGGAGATTAGAACCGTCTCCCTTTTTAAAAACATTTTCTTCATTCCACACGTCATACCAAGGCATTAATGAATTAAAACATTTTTGTTGTTCAAAATCTTAGGCAAGTTATCTCTAGGTGTTTTCTTAGGACCATGTTGTTTGGAGCTGGTCAGGTTCTGCTTCTACCCTGTTGTAAGATCGTAGTGTCTATGTCACCAAGCACCACAGTACCCAGAGCAGAGAGCAGTCTTACTCTGCTCTGCTGAATTAGTGACAACTTTTGGCGCAATAGAGAATGCTCTGTTTGGATGGAACGCTGAGAGAAAAGGTTTGAGTGAGGTGTGTCCGGAAACCCTCTTCTTTATTGCCTGCCACAGAAGATTTACTTCCAGATTCCTTATCAGGAGCAAGTTTAATCTCCCTGTTTGTCAAAAGGCAACAATAACAATAATATTTTCTTGGTTAAAAAAAAACGGGAGAAAAGAAGTCATATTTCTTTATGATTAGTTTATATCTTATTTAGATCCCCATCCAAGGATATAAAAGCCCCAAAGTCTGCAGCAGCCTTTTTAATAAGACAGCCTTATTTTTAAGGCATTCCACAGTACCTAGAGGACAGAGTTAGCATAAAACATCAGTACAAGGGAATAGAGAAGTTTTGGAAAAGTCATCAGAACTGAAGTTGCCCATATGGTAATATGGCTCTTGGCATGGAGGACGTCGACAGTAAATGCTGTGCCATGCTGAATCACCAAGTTTGGCTCTGATCTTGTCTAGCATTCCCTCACACCCTCCTCTCCATCTCCTCAAATCTTGCCTGTCTTTCAGTGGCCTGCTGATGTCTCCTTTGAGCATTTCAGTGACTAAACCCTTTATTCATGTAGCAAATATTGTTGCGGGCTTAGTCTTAAATTCTGTCTTTTAGAAATCCAGACGGCCTTCCGTTCTAGAGCATTGATGTTTTCTCATTGTTTCTTGTGTGTTTCCATGGTACACGTTCTGCCTGGAGAGAAGGTGTGTTTCTCTGGATCCCTGAAACTTTATGGGGAGGACCATTATCCCTGCTTAGAGTTTTAATCCTGCCCCAGATTCTGGGGCCACTTGTGCTCTGGGAGAAATTAAAAAGGGGAACATTCCCACTAGCCAACAAGGAATCAACACTGTTCTGCCCTCAGTATCTTTCCCATTCAATGACTCACTGAGTATCTACCCTGTACAGAGCTGGAAATACAGAAAGTGAAAACACATAGACACATTTCTCACCCAGGAATGTCTAAATGGGCTGACAGAGAAGGAAAGGCATGATTTAAGGTACTGTGGGAGGTGCTGGGATAGCAGGGGGTGGCCTGCAATCTCCATGGTAGTATGAGATTCAGAAATTGAGTCTGCTCGGAAAGTATTAATTTTTTTTTTTCTTCTGAGTCCTAACATAGCTGTGTCTTCATGCTGCCAGACACCCCTGAAACTCCCTGACAGTCAAGATCCATACCAACTCTCTGTCTCTTGTTCTTCTTTTTGGCTGCTTCTTGTTTTATCAGTTTGGATCACAAACTTGGTTTTCTATTAGCTAATGTTTCTTGTACTCGATTTAAATTTTCCCAAGTAGAATGACCCTGTGGCTCACTCTCACGTTCCAATGTTCCTGTCAATTTCATGGCACATGCCTGCTGGGTCTTTTAATTTTTTAAAATCCATCAAGATTCCAGGGATCGTCCTGTTGCCGCATGAGCCTGTAGTATGCCTTTGGCACTGGCATGTATTAAATACAATATTTTTTGATATCTATTATTTTACAAAGTGGAAAGATGACCACAATTTGAATCCTATGCTGCTTATCTCCTTTTGCAATCCATCTTTATATATTAGAAAAGATGTGTAAAAAAAGAACACTTAAGGCAATCATATATTATTACTAACTGGGATATTAGCCTCCAAACCTCAAGTCAAACTTCTGTCCTCTTGCACCAGGTAGGCCCTTGAGGACATCATTTGCTTCTTAACTAAACTAAATGTAGGCCTAGGGGACTACTGAGTGCCCCAGTCCAAAGAAACCCCCATTCCTTTGTTCCATTTGATACCAAAAGGGAAAGGGTAGCCTAATGTAAGAGATACCACAGGATTCACTGTAGCTCACCGATATCATGAGATAAAAGAAAAGGGGGAGAAAACTGTAGGGAAAAAATCCACAATGCACAAAGAATCAAATGAAAGGAGACGATGCTCCTCTCTGATTCTATTCATACCTTCCCATTAAAATGTTTACTTGAATATGGTTATTTGGGACCCTTAAAGATTAATTTGTTAATGCATCTCAGATTCTTTCTTCTGCACAAGAAGGCTATGTGTGTAAGTAGGTTAGGAGGGAGGGATCGGTAGATGGAGGGGAAAGGAAGAGAGAGTAAAGACACACTGTGCCCCATCCAAACACATTGAACATTCCCCTCAAGCTACTCACATCATACTGGCAGAGCTACTGATGCTTCTTCTGCTTAATGTGACTCCTTGGTTTCTAGAATAAAACCAAGAATCAGGACAACAGTCAGGACAACCTCTAATAATGAACACATTGTAAATACCTAAGATTTCCTACCCTCAAAATGTCCCTTCAATCAAGACCTATTAAAATCATTTACTCGTAAGTCAGAAAATACTGCCTTGTGTCCATGATTCCATCTTTTTACTTAGGGAAGGTTGTGAGTTATTATAGAAAACTTCATACCAAAATAGCTCAAAATATTTAAATACTTAAAAGAGTAAATCTTAGCTATCTGAACAACATACACAACTGAAGTGTTTGTTTTTTTTGTTTTTTTTTTTTTTTAAATAATGATTTAGGGACACCTGGGTGGCTCAGTGGGTTAAAGCCTCTGCCTTTGGCTCAAGTCATGATCCCAGGGTCCTGGGATTGAGCCCCGCATTGGGCTCTCTGCTCAACAGGGAGCCTGCTTCCTCTTCTCTCTCTCTGCCTGCCTCTCTGCCTACTTGTGATCTCTGTCTGTCAAATAAATAAATAAAATCTTTAAAATAATGATTTAAACTTTTAAAATATTGTTTGTATTGTATACACTTTGTTGCTTTAATATATTATAATGGTAATAAATATCTATTTGGATATGCTAAAATCTCAGCCACCAGCTCATGGGGAAGAGTGAGGCTGAAGCCAAAACCACACAGGTCAGAAGATGCACAAATTGGCATGGCCTGGACGTTGAGAGCTTGTACTTAGGCCCCAAACCTGGCTCACTACTTTTTTGAGGAAATTATCCAAGCATGACTAGTCAGATTTACTTATGTATAAAAAAAATGGTAATGATTATAGTATCTAATTCATGGGTTATTATAAAATTAAGGGAAATAATGTACACAAAGTATTTAGAGCACTGCCTGGCACAGAGGCCGTATTTAATAAATATTAGCATTTCCATTGGATTAGCTCCTGAGGAGCTATCAGCATCCATTCTGATGCTCCAAGATGTGTCATTATCTCAGGCTTGATTTAGGCCAATATCCATATCTGAGGGTGTCCAGCCCTGCCGGCTGGGGCACATAGCAGTAGGTTCCAGGCAGAGGCCATAATGACAATCAGGTGGATGGCAGCACTGTGGTTCCAGATGGTCCTTTGGCAGAGGGTCACATCCATGGCTAGAAATAGAGGTGATGGGGTCCAACCCCCAGGGGATGGTAATGAAATTCTGAATAGGAATCCAAAGTGAATACAATGGTATTTAGGTGAAGGCTGTGGCTTGGTAAACAAACAGATGTCTGAGTTTCACTCCCCATACACCAAGTACTGGGCCATTGGCAACTGAGGACAATCACACTCCCCACTGTGTCTTCATGGAGATAATAGAACGATCTCAATTTGGGGGGGCCAAGATTGGCTCAAAAAATGGATTGGGCTAGAACTGCAGTTTAAAATATCTGCAGGTGAGTGATTTGGGGAAAAGCCATTTTAGAACATACAATGGTATTTCAAACATTGTCTCATATCCTTCTCGGTTCAAAACTGTCAAGGTTGAGATACAGAATACTATCCCCAAAGCATGAAATTTATAAGTGATGGAGCCATGTGTAGAAACTTCCTCTTCTCTTTCAGGATGGTCAACTGCTTCTCCTTTTAGTAGTGGGGTCACCACAACTACAGTGTTATGCATAGTGAATATTCTAGTTTGAATGTAAAGCATGTATTGGACTACTTGTACCTAGCCAACAATGCTGCACAATAGTGCTCCACCAGTGATTATTGATGATTGTATAGATTACTTTAGTATAGTCTAATTACCTCATAAAACTGTGTCCACTTGTGCATGTAATAATTATTGCTTGAAGAGAACGGTGATATTTAAAATTTTTAAATGTAAAGATTGGGTTGTAGTTGCAGGGTAATAGAAGCGAAGTATATTTATAATGAAAATACTCTCCAGGGTGCCTGGGTGGCTCAGTGGGTTAAAGCCTCTGCCTTCGGCTCAGGTCATGATCCCAGGACCCTGGAATGGAGCCCCGCATGGAGCTCTCTGCTCAGCAGGGAGCCTAGCTTCCTCCTTTCTCTCTGCCTGCTTCTCTGCCTACTTGTGATCTCTGTCTGTCAAATAAATAAATAAAATCTTTAAAAAAAAAAGGAAAGAAAGAAAAAGAAAATACTCTCCAATACTTTTCTTTATATTCTTTGATTTAGTCCCTATTTTATGAGTCTAAATGTATAAATTATTCTGTATGTCTCATTGAATTCTGATGACATTATGGAGAAAAAAAGTCATATATTTACCTTTCTCACTGAGAACATAATAAATTAAATCCCAAAGTCAGTAAAACAGGTACATATTTAAGATTGTTTCAGATAAATGAATGTGTGATAGATCCATTGTAGATGCTTGTGATGGGCAGGGTTCTTGCTGTCATCTTCCTCTAGTTTAGGTAGAAAGAAATAGGTTTTCTATTGACCTCCCAGAATCATACTGACGGCACTTTACCTCTATCAAGGGCAGGTAGTTACTGAATCAGGAAGCCAGAGTCAACGCCACTTCTTCCCCATCAACTCTGTTTTGATGTACCTTAGCAAAATGGGTTCTCTGAACACTTACTTACCTTACATAATTTAATTTCAAGTCAGTTTTGTAAAAAAACATCTGCTGGTGCAGAATCTAAAAACATTTTCCCTCCAGCTTCATGGAAGCCAGAAAATACAGCCTTAGGTATTTTTTTCTTTTCTTCTTTTTTTCTTTTTTCTTTTCTTTCTTTTTCTTTTTTTTTTTTTTTTTACTATAATTCTATGCTGGAAATTCAGAATTTGCCCTACTTGGAAACAATCAGACTATTGAGTGGTATTTTGCCGTCTCGGATGTTGAAAGCTACTGCAGATGTCAAGGGATTATATAGACATTAGGAATGTTTTATCATTATGTTTTATTTTATGCTCAACAGAACATCCTTTGAAAGTCCATTTCTGTCTTTATCATACATTGGATTAGATAGACTGTGTGTATGTAAAATCTGCATGGAAATTTTTGATGAAAGAAAACCAGCTATCACAGTCTTCTTTTGTTACTGAATGTCTCCAACAGCGCCCTAAAAGAATCAGGAATCTGGATGAGACTCATCCACTTCCGAAACCATGTGGATTCTGATTATGTTACCATTACATAATTCACAAACTCAACTACAGAATCTTGCTTTTGATTATAGTCAAGGAAGTATGGTAAGCTGAAAAGAACATATATATGCCAAGTCCTTTCTTATTTATATTATTTTAGTACTTGAAAATATTTCCATATGTATACGCAAAGCCACATGGAAGCTCTTTAGTAATTTTGTTAATCTATCATTTGCAAATTATTCACACAATGTAACACAACACAAATACAATGCAATACTTTAATTTAAAACTTGATGTTAATAAAAATTTAACATCTATAGCCTGATTAGTCAATTCTTATTTATTATAGCCACATGTCAAATACTATGTTTAGATGGATGCCCATATTGTATACAAAATTATTTAGATCAGTGGCTGTCAGATAGGATGTCCAGGGTGTGGAGGCATGCTGGGGGATTGTGCCATGACATCATCATCATCATCATCATCATCATCATCATCATAATGGGGTAACAGTAAAACAAGGGTGAAGTCAAGGAAATACAGGTAGTGAAGCTAAAACATGGATGATATGTTAATAACAGTATGGGTAGTAAACAAGAACAAATCTGGCTCTCTCTGTTTTATCAATCAGTGTGAAGTGAAAAACCAAACCATGTTACTTAGACAGTTCACGTTAGATACAGTAGAGCTGATGGAATCCAGCATCAAAGAGGCTCTTCAGCACCACAGTGGTTGATCAGGAAAGATCTAATATGAAATGATGAGGTCCCCACACCATCAGCCAAATATGAGACTTCCAAGTTTCCAGATACGGTAGCCATCTGTGTGACTTTTCCATTGGCAGCAACCAGAAAAGTCCTCAGGTCTTTGGGAGGGTGGATATGAATTAAAATAAAAGGTGGAAATGGGGTCCTTCCTAAAGGCTGGATCTGCCTGGAATGGAAGAAGGAGGGAGGGCAAACAGCAACAACAGACACAGATCATAACTACTCCTCCACATGCTACCTGCCCTCTCTTTTTTCTCTTTGTATTCTTTCCAATACAAATCCAAAAATTCTAATGCAATGTCTATAGGAATACCTTGAGAAAATGCAAAATCTATCTGGGCAATATCCCTTACTTATCTGCCTTTATAGAGACACGGTAAGAAGGAAGAGGAATCCTGATTCAGGTTCTCTAAATGAATATCCCACCGCTTCCCTTTATATATCCTATACCACTGCATCTGGCGCACATACGGAGCTGTAATTTTCCCTTTGCTCACAGGTTCCTGTGTTTCCCACTTATCCAAATCCCACCCAGCCTTCTTGACTCAGCTCACATCTCAGCCATTCTACTCTTCTTATCTAGTTCACATGCTTGAGCTCTACCTCTCTGCCAAATTCTTAGAGCATTTAAAGTCTGCAGCTCACAATTCAGTACTTAATATATCATCTATTCTTTGTTGTTGTTTCTTGTATCTTAATCCTCTTACTCTGCTTAACAAAATTGCAAACGATACAAAGCTGTTTGAGATAGCTAATCACAGAAAATACAAATTACAATAGGCAGGAGTAATGGGTGCAAGACACCATGCTAAAATTTGATAGAAAAAAATGAAGTCACCTTGGCCAATGACAACAGTAGGCCCTGAACTGCCAAGCATGATTAACTCAATTCTGTGCATTTTAGGTCCATTAAAAAATAATAAAATTATAAAAATCCTGTAGGTAGAAGTGAAAATGGAGTTGCATGTATAGAATAGTAGTAACATACTAAAAACTGTCTCTATATAACAAGGAACTAGCTCTTTCATTTATTCATTTATTTTTATGCATTCATTAAGCATTTATGATGACCTCAGAGGTCCCTCATATTAAGCTGAAAAAAAAATGAGCTGCCTCTCTCCTCAAGGATCTCACACATTGCTATGCAAACTGAGGACTGGTGTATAGTTTGGGGAGCAGAAAATACAGGCATGTTCAGAATGCCAGGTGAAAGCAAAAGCTCAATTTTAGTAGTCAACAGGCAAATTAGTGGATAAGGGGTCCATGCAAACTGAGACTGATTCCAGGATGCACATTGTTTGAAAAGAATAAGGGAGAAGGTGATCCCCCAATATTTATGCAGGCAGACCAGAAGAGGGATGCTGTTAACTTATCAAGAACACATTAAGAAAAGGATTAGGGGGAAAAAAAAAAAAAAGAAAAGGATTAGGGGATTATGGTGTACTCTGAAAGGGGCCACAGAAAATTTAAAAATAAGGGGAATTGTAATGACAAAAGAACAAAAGAAAGAAAGAGAGAGAAAGGAAGGAAGGAAGGAAGGAAGATGATTATACTTAGACACTTGAAGGAAGTATCTGGGGATACTTCCTAGATATCCCTAGGGAATATCTAGGGAAATAGGGAAAAGGGTTGGACTTGTTCCATGGAGGAAAAGGGTTGGACTTGCTCTGAAAACATATGTAGGGCAAAATGGGATGTGGTGGCAGAATGATAAGGAGGTAGATTTTGGCTAAATAATAAGTGGAATGCTCTAACAGTGAAAGTTGTCCAAAATGACAACATGCTGCCTTGGGAAGGAAAGTCCTCAAGTAAATGACCCACTGTCCAGCTGAAATTTCATTGCATCATGTTTAAGCTTCTTTCCATATCTAATAATGATGAAGATTTTGATTATGTTTATTATAATTAGCTATTTATTTCCATAGTACTTACTGAGAATCTACTATCTTCTGGGCACCGTATTAGGTAACTCATATTTAGCTAGGCTGTTATGTGATTGTTGAAATGGGACAGTGGCATAACTGATGGAGAGATGGTAACAGGCCAAGTTAAAGGATATGGGGAAGGCAACTCAAAGGAAGCACATCCTTCCAGAGGACGTACGGGCTTTCTAGGAACCCTAATGTTCCCCATGAGGACACTGAGCTGCTGGTGCTACCATTACAGTAACTGAGAAATCAATCAGGAATAAGAAGTTCTGTTACTTTCATGGAACATGTTTTAACTCTATCCCCTACTCCCTGACTGCTGTAGAAGCTCTGTGAGGGTAAATCTGCCCCCAAGGGGAATGGAATGCTCCAAAACAACCCTAGAGTTTGCTACTTGAGAGTGTGTATCAAAGGGCGATTGCCCTAGAGTCCACTGCCTTAAGCCAACCTTTGCTTCAGGCTTGGCGATTTCAGAGGGAGAGTGGCCTGGGAAGTACTGACAGAAAGGACGGTCTGAGACTCGATTCCAGCTCCTGCAATCTCAAATTCTCAAAGGCCTTTTTAAAACCTTTCAAATGCAGATATTTATGAATCAGACCAAATACCGAAAATGCCTAATTTTTCCAGTCTGTTAGGAATCAGATTCTGTATTTACATACATAGAAAAAGTATCATAACTACATATATCTACATTTACTTGAAAGAAAACATGTTGATTCGTGGCTATTTCTTACATTCCTCCATATATGTGCTACATGGTATAAAAGGCCATGCCTCTTTCTTACTCATTTTTGCAATGGACTGCATTGGTACCCAGAGCATTGCAGACTGCAGACAGGTTCTTAGGGTGCAGAAGGGTCAGCGAAATAGAATTACATAGTAACAGAAGAGAAGCACAAGGAATCCCAGAAATAGTAAGAGACTGTTAGCCCCTTGTATGAATACCAAGAAACAGATAAGAAACAAGATGACCAACTTTCACTTCTACCACAACACCCCCAGAGTGCAGGAACCTGAAGCTGCCAATGTAAGACCTGATTTCAAACTGATTTTGCAATATCTACAATGAAAAATTAAAATTACAGCATAGCCAAAGTCTCTGTAGCTAAAACAATGACAGAAGATAATGGAATTGCATTATTAAAGTGCTAAAGTTCACCCTAAAGATGCTATACACAAATCCTAAAGTAAGCTAACAGACTGGAAAAAAAGATATTTGAAAAACCAAATAAACAATAGAGTGATATCTATTGGGTAGAAGTTTACTATATACACACTGTGGCTGAAAAACAAATATTTGGCTCACTTTGAGTGCAAATATCCTAGAATCAATTTCTTAGGTAGCTGATTAAATCAGAGTTCTTGGCAAAAATAAGTAAGTATGGCGATTTACTCACTGAGAATTTGAATGGTCAGCTTTAAAAGTTTGACATCATGGTGCAGAAACAATCATTTCTCTGGACTGCTTGTTACTAACAACTTCTCCGGGCACAATGATGCACTGAAAGTAAAGTTTACTTGCAGTGGACATGTGACAGCATCACTAATATATTTACACACACCAGAATGTAAATCAGGGGCCGAAAATCAGTTGCATTTCTAGAAGAACTTTTTCTTGCAAGCTTGGTCACGTCTCAAAAATCTCTCAATTTCAGATATTGAAAACTGTCTCTAAAAATTATTTCAGTGATGTTTAAAATTTTGGTCTCCATAGACTCAAAGGTGGATAAGGGATTATCTTGTTAATGTGTACTTTTAAAGAAGGCTATTTTGAAGTTGGATGAGTAAGAAGAAAATTTGTTTGAGCTTTTTTATTCCACTTCGACTCTTTCTTCTACTCTTTATATTCTTCACTATGTTGAGATCAAAAATAATTTATCATGGATATTGTTGCACACGATTTTGTAGTTTTTCCTCCTCATGACATTTAGAGGTGGCAGAGTTGAAAATCTGCTTTTAATTCATCCTTACAAGATATAAAGTCTTCTCAAATAGGACTTTTTTCTTGAAAGACTCTTGGCCTAAGCTGAATTAAATAACTAAAAATTAAATATAGCTCTTAATGCTTCTAAAGATTAGCATTGTGATATAATCTAATTTCTATTATCCTGCCTTTTTATTAGCATTTAAATTTTTATAAACATTTGCTGGCTCAAAACGGATATTATGTTCTTGTTAATGTTATCTATCTAATACACTCTCTCTTATTCATAATAACTGCTAATATTGTTTAACTATTTGAAAGTTCTTAATAATTTTTGTACACCAAATTAACAACTTTCAACATCAACATTAATTATTTCAAGAATTTTATTATTGTAATAAATAAATATGCTTATATTTCAACTGCCTAAAGAAGCCTAGCCCATGGAGGCTTTCATTCAAAGTTGTATGTAGAATGCTTGCCTAAATTTGAAAATGAATATTAATGAACATTCAGACATTAGCAATCAAGTCAAAGGCCACATCTTATTCATATCCTTGTTATCACTGTGCTAATTAGAGATGATTGAAATCTGTGTGACCACATAGCTATGGACCAAGGTGCCAAAAGGCAGTATTTGGCTACTTTGTCTTTCCAAGGCTAAGGCTGAAACTAAGTATCATATTTTTTTCTGAATACTGAAGCCAAAGTTAAACTTCAGGGTATCCATACTTAAAAAGGAAATCCTCCATAAAATTAAGAAGAAGAAAAATGGCCTAGCCTATAAATAATCCCTAAAGTGGAAATTTGAAACATCGATAAACCTGTGAAAAGTTCCTTACCCCTGCCACTGATTGGGTCATGAAGATTTAGACAGCAGTGACCTGCCACATCCACCCAACAGGTTTGAGGAAAAAAAATTAACGGTATTCTCACCAAACATTGGTGAGAATACATGTAAATGAAAAGCCACAAGCAATCTGCTAATACATGGTAAATGTAGAGCTTCATATACTTGCCAATGAGCAAACTCATTTTTAGTCTATCACAGAGAAACAGTTAAACATATACACCAGGGGTAATGGGAGAGCCGTGTTTTATCCAATAAGGAAATACTATACAGTAATTAAAAAGAGTAAATGGGATCTACTTTTATCAAATATAAAAAGAAAATAAAAGCAAGCTAGAAAATGGCGACTGAAACAATATCATATTTGTGTCATATTTTAAAAGATGCTAAACATGTCTTTTGTGACTACAGACACAGAGGAAATATACAAAGAAAATGCTTTGGAAGGTTAGATAACAGTTCTAAGATGGTGATTACCTATGAGAAGGGAGCCAAATAGCGCTATTCTATTTTACTACTTATAAAATAGGTCTGAAAAATAAAATCTTTGGAAGGAAAAAAATAGCACTGCCCTCTTTTTACAGATGGGGAAACTAAGGTACAGAGAAATTATATAACTGCCCCAATATTGCACAAGTAATTTGGGGTAAAGCAGACAGTTGAACTAAGTCTATCTCCCTCGCCTATGCTCTTGATTATTATACTGCATTGTGCTCAACTGTTAAATGTTTCAGTAGATACTGAAAACAATAACAACAACAACAATAACAAACTATTTCCATTAGTCAGCTGGGAAGTGATATGAACCCACTTCTAGCAGACTCAAAACACCTCTACTAATAGTATCCCCATGGTCCCAGAAATTTAACGAGGAAGGATATCCAAATATTTAGGTCAGATGAAGGAAGATACTCTTCAAAGGAATTAACAATTTACTGTGTGCCATCAAATCTAAAGATCTTCCATACAACCCAGTCAACCCTGGGATTTGGTTGCTCTAACAACCAAAATCCTGTGTAGGAATTCCAGCCTGGCCCTTCTCACAACATTTATCTGACTGTTTTCAGAGAAAAATCAGGTATGAAGTTGGGAAGATAGGGGCTCCTGGGTGGCTGAGTTGGCTGAAGATCTGCCTTCAGCCTAGGTCCTGGGATCAAGCCCTGGACAGGGCTCTGCCTCAGTGGAGAGTCTGCTTCTCTCTCTCCCTTGGACCCTCCCCTGCTCATGCTCTCTCTCACTTACTCTCAGATAAACAAATAAGATCTTGAAAAAAAGAATTTGGGAAAATAAGAAAAAGTATTATAATTTTGTGAGATTTAAAATCTAACCATCAGCATTGAGACCTCACTAATTCAAAGGGATTTGCTAATGTCAATTCAAAACAAGATCAAGAAACAGACTTGTAGAGGAGGACAATGGTGCCATCTCTGGGAGTCAGGACAGGAGCACATGAGAGAGAAGTGGTCACAATATAATCCATCTTCTTTCTTGTAGCTGAAACTATCTTATAAGTATGTGTTTGTGGCCCTGTCTACTATAAACGATGAGTCATTCTTTCAAATAAAATATATATTAGTAAGTTTATGTGCATTCTGTGTATTATACAAATCCTATAACCGATGTTCCAAGAAATAAATTATGGAAGCAAAATAAATCCTTAAATTGGCAATGTTGACAGGTGAGTTTGTGTGGTATTCTTTTTTTTTTTTTAAGATTTTATTTATTTATTTGACAGAGAGAGATCACAAGTAGACAGAGAGGCAGGCAGAGAGAGAGAGAGAGGGAAGCAGGCACCCTGCTGAGCAGAGAGCCCGATGCGGGGCTCGATCCCAGGACCCTGAGATCATGACCTGAGCCGAAGGCAGCGGCTTAATCCACTGAGCCACCCAGGTGCCCCTGTGTGGTATTCTTAATGATGCTAGGAGATCCATATGTTATGTTATTAAATATAACATATTTAATAACATAACATATATAATAAATATAATAATAATAAATATATAATAAATATAACATTTGGATAAATATAACATATGGTATATTAAATATCACCCAAAGATGTTAGCTAGTATTTGAATATTCGCAATAAGCTACAGTTCTTTGTAAAGCAAACCCAGTGATTTTATCACTAAAAAAGGAAATGAGCTTTGTAGTAGGCAGCATAATGGCCCCCAAAGATGCTTGCTTCCTAACTGTACAAACTGGGAATATGTTACCTATTAGCAAACTGAATTTAGCAAGATGTGATTAAGTTAAAGATCTTGAGAAGGGGAGATTAACCTGAATTACACAAGTGGGTCCAATTTAATAACAGGAGTCTTCACATAGTGAAAGAGGGAGGCAGAAGGTCATGGAGAAAAAGATTTGAAAACACTGTGCTGTTGGCTTTGAGGATGTGAAAGGGACCACTAGCCAAAGAATGTAGGTGGCCTCTCCATGCTGGGAAAGGCTAAGGAGAGGATGTTCCCCTGGAGCTTCCAGAAAGAATGCAGCCCTGCTGACTCCTTAATGTCAGCCCAGTGACAATTTTGACCCACAAATTATAAGATAATAAACTTGTGTTGCCTTAAGCCAGTAATTTTGTGGAAATTTGTTACAGTAGCAATAGGAAATTAATATAGAGTTTATATGAAATAAAATGAAGATGCTTCTGAATTCACTCTTAACAGTTTAATCACAGAGTCAATGATAAAAGAAGGGAAATTTTCCATATCTGCAACATTTATCACATGCAAAGACCAAGAATATGGAGCAGGGAATTTTCCACGTTTTCACAATTTTAAGAATAGCTTTTATTTATTTTTTTAAGATTTTGTTTTTTTATTTGACACAGAGAGAGAAAGATCACAAATAGGCAGAGAGGCAAGAAGAGGGAGAGGGGGAAGCAGGCTCCCCAAGAAGAGGGAGAGGGGGAAGCAGGCTCCCCACCAAGCAGAGAGCCTGACTGTGGGTTTCAATCCCAGGACCTTGAGATCATGACCTGAGCCGAAGGCAGAGGCCTAACCCACTGAGCCAACCAGGTGCCCCAAGAATAGCTTTTAAATATTTGTGGTATATCTTTCAATGTTTTGAACTTTACTTGGTGTAAATAGTTGCTTCATTTATTTATTCCTATTATCAAATGATAATATCAGGTAGATAACATTTAATGTGTTACTAAAATACACACGTTTTCATTATATATTGGTTCATAACAATATAAAAGTGGGCATTGGTTATTGTATTTTTCCCCTTTTTAGCAAATTCTCTAAAGCTTTATATAACTCTGTCATAGAAAAATGATTCCTTGTTTATTATTATTGTGGCTCATTATAATTATTAAATACATAAATATTTATGAAAACATAGAATATCTTATGATTTCTAGAATTCCTGAGGATTCTTAGAAATTTTTATTTACTTTTCTTGTTTCCTTTTTTTTTTTTTTTTTGAGAGAGAGAGAGATTGAGAGCACATCCATGTGCCTACATGGGGTGGGGTGGAAGGGCAGAGGGAGAAGGAGAGAGAATCTTAAGCAGGCTTTACACAGCCCAGAGCAGAGCTTGCCCGGGGTCTCTATCTCAGGACCCTGTGATCATGACCTGAACCAAAATCAAGAGTCAGATGCTTAACTGACTGAACCACCCAGGTGCCCCTACTCTTCCTGATTCTTCAACATAAATAAGTATTTAGAATTTGACAAGACTAGGTATCAGTGTGCAGGGGTGTGACTCCTCTTAGAGATTACAAAACTAGGAACACCTTTCTTGAGTCTATACATTCAAGGCTATGTCCTCTAAAATAATACAGTCTGTCAGACTCGCATCATCATCCAGTCAGCCCTGGCAGAAAATAAATTTCAGCACTATAAACAACAAAGATGAATTGCTGGAAAACTATGGTACAGTAATGATTACAATCACATTAACTCCATCACCTCCATAGTATAAGAACAATGGTTGAGGGGCACACGGGTGACTCAGTCAGTTAAGCGTCTGTATTCAGCTAAGGTCATGATTCCAGGGTCCTGAGATCGAGCCCCACATCCGGCTCCCTACTCAGCAGGGAAGCTTGCCTCTCCTCTCCCTCTGCCTGCCTCTCCCTCTGCCTGCCACTCCCCCTGCTTGTGCTCTCCTTCTCTCTCCGTCAAATAAATAAATACAATCTTTAAAAATAAAAAAAAAATTGAAAACAAAGAACAATTGTTGAAACACTCCACATTTATGGTACTATTTGGTAAAACGGAATAATTGGAATAGATATAATAGAGCAAACCTAATTGAATAGCTCTATCCCTGGTACAGAATTCATTGTACTATCTACTGAGTCTCCCCATATTCTGAATGGGAAAGCACAGACTTGGAGTGGCTAAGTTACTTTAGCACAAATTCCCCAATTCCTACCTTATTTGATACTCTGAGCCATTCACAAAAGTCATTACCTAGTGAGATTTGAACATAGTCTTTGAATTAAATATTTCTAGGATTAGAATCACTCACTGTATTTGCTGTATAAACTTGAAGGAACAACTCTTCATATTATATTTCTCATTTTTGTGGATATAAAATTAGTGATCATACGCATGGGCAGAGATTTCAGAGATTTCAGGAAAATGACAAACTGTTGAGATGAAACCTCATGGTATGAGACCATCCTTTGCCAGGGGATAAGGTGATGCCTTTCGTGTTGCAATGAACTATATGTTGGGCATGAGTGTACCTTAGCAGTGGAGGTGAGTACGAGGACCTCTGGGAATGGTTTCATGATAATTCCATCTCAAACACAGAAAATAAACTTCTACTCCAATGTCCTAATTAAGACATCTGAAATTGAGATAGCAAAGGAAAAAGCAGAATCCATTCTCTTTATTTAGACATTCTGACAGGGCCGTGTAATGGAACATCTGTTGTGTAGTACACTTAAAACAAAATCACAACCACAACAAACAAGTTTTTTCTGTAGTACCTGAGGTAGAGCCTCCCCTTTTTGGACCCTGACTAGACTGACACCCTAATCGCTCTGCATTCTCCTGGCTGTAATTGATGGGCTTCAACCTTTGTCTTTAAATTTGAAGACCTTCCATGCTTAAACTGCTCACTCTCTCCACTCTCCCTTGGTCTCTTTCTCAAAAACAAACAAACAAACAAATATTAAGACAAATAGCATGCCCTTAGAATCATTAAACTTTTGTCATGCAATATTTAAGCTGCAAGGGTCTTTAGTAATTATCTGTTTCAACCATGCTTATTTTTTTTTAATTTTATTTATTTATTTGACAGACAGAGATCACAAGTAGGCGGAGAGGCAGGCAGAGAGAGAGGAGGAAGCAGGCTCCCCACTGAGCAGAGACCCCGATGTGGGGCTCAATTCCAGGACCCTGGGATCATGACCTGAGCCGAAGGCAGAGGCCTAACCCACTGAGCCACCCAGGTGCCCCAACCATGCTTATTTTTAAACACAGAACATGGTCAAAATGCTTTTGGCGTTACTGCATATTTTAATCCAGGGTCCTTTCTACTTAACAGTAAATATCATGTTTGCCCCCTACTTTCTGTCCTTTTTCTTCATTTTGCTATATTTCAGAGTTTCAAAAATCCAACGTGGGCTTACATCTGCATTGCTATCACATTTTATTAGAAGCCACAATCAATCTGTAGAGGGAAAACAGAACCAAAAACAAATCTTTGGGTAGATATTTAATTGCACAAGGAATCAACAATATAAGCTTTTGTGATGTTGTAATGGTTTGTTACAAATCATCAAAAATATGTCAAGAGATATATTTCATGAAGTGTGTTTAATTGCAATAGTAAACTTTTCTGAGGTATTCTATAGAGATTATTTTCAAATTCTTGTATATATTTAGGTCACTGTATTCTCACATGCCAAAGTTCATCCTTTTTTCCACTAAAGTTTATTCTTACATTAGATAAAGGTTTGTGCCCTGGCACATTTATTCATGGTAACCAGTGCAATGCATTTCTTCTTTATAGTATTTGTCAGTCTTGTGATAATACAATTATATGTGTACCTATCTCTTTAGTGTGTCTCTATGTTTCATGTGCACAGAGTCTACTCTGAAACTGTTCATTTATTTTTGAATAATTAATGCAATGTGATGGGACTGAATCATAGGCATATAAGCTAAATTTTTTCCTCAATGGAAAATCCTTTGATCTCCCTTCACAGTCATAGATTCAGGAGATATGTTAGGACTAATTTCAGATTCTATTGCATGAATCTGTTGTGTTAATGGAAGCAATGATATTCATCACAAATTTATTGAGCACTGATTACTTGCGAGATTTGGGGTTTTAAAGAGTTCTGACATTTTTTTCAGTTTAACCATAAATTTGAAGAATGCAACATAAAGCATATTTGAAGAATGTTATGGGTTGAATATTGACCCCTCCCCCCAAAGAGGTATATTGTAATCCTAACCCCAGTTCCTGTAAACGTGACTATGTTTGGAAATAGGGTCTTTACAGACAAAATCAAGTTAAGATGAGGTCAGACTGCATTAGGATGGGACCTACTCCAAAGATGACTGGTTTCTTTGTAAGAGGAGAACAGACACAGATGCATATAAAACAGAATGTTGTGTGAAGATACAGGCAGAGATTGGAGTTAGACATCTAGAAGACAAGAGACACCAAGGATACCTGCAATGACCAGAAGCAAGGAGAGAAGCAGGAAAAAAATTCTCCCTTCCCTCCAGTGGCAACCAAGCCCACTGACATATTGCTTTCAGACTTCTATCCTCCAGAAATGTGAGAAAATAAATTTCTGGGTTTTAAGCTGCCCAGCTGCAGTATCTTGTTACAGCAACTCTAGGAAACGAATTCAAAGAGTTATTGTGGTGAGGTGGAATTTACACTGGAGCAAGAGACACATGGGAACTTGTATTCAAGTTCTTCAAGTCAGTGACCTGGGCATTGAATTGTGTGACTGGGCAAGTTACCTAACCACTGCTACTAATTAGTTTCTTCATTTATAAGGTGAGGATTGTTAGACATACTCTAAAATTCCCTATGAGGATTAAGGATAAATTCAAAATATTTAATGGAGTGTCTGGCAAATAATATGTATTTAATAAATTGTTATCATTAGCATGTAACTATTCTTGCTTTTCACTTTGTTTAAGATGAGAGGAGCAATGGATATTACTTCACTTTTAGTTTATTACTGCCTGGTGTGCACATTTCAGATAATAAACACTTTTTTGACTGATGTAATGGTTTTGAAAGCAATTGCAAAGGTGAATAGCAGATATCTATGCTGTCTTTTTTGTTCATTTTTTTTTAAATGGGGGAAAGGGATTGATCTGTCAGTATCAATTTGCTTGAAATTCACAAAAATATGCAGCCCTTTAAGAAGAGAATGGAAGGGTTTCAACTGGGCCTTGCCCAGGAAGCATATGACACAGAAGGCACCTTTTGAAAAGGTATGAACCCCATCCTCATAGGCTGTTCAAGAAAGTCAGCAATGGTTGGTCTTTGACACATCAGAACCTATCCATGGTGACTCAGCCATGGCACTCTAAGAGAAAGTTGAATTAAATTGGGGTGCCACGGTGGCTCAGTCAGTTGGGCAACTGACTCTTTGTTTCAGCTCAGGTCATGATCTCGGGGTGGTGAGATGGAGCCCTCTGTCGGCTCCGTGCTGGGGGGAGGAGCCTGCTTAAGACTTTCTCTCCCTCTCCCTCTGCCCTCTGCCCACTATCACTCTCTCTCTCTAAAATAAAAAGCTGAATGAGATTGAACATTTGTTAGTAGTGTTTGCTTATTAGTTCATTTCCCTCTTTGTAAATACGATATTTAATATTCATCAGGAGGATTCCTGTCCCATCTTGATTGATCACCTGTAAACTGCTGGGGACAATTCCTGTTGGTGAATGAGAAACATAAACTCGTTTATCTTTATATCATATCAGTTGCAAATTAAAGTAAAAACGTAGAGTTTGCACACTAAAATGGTTCTACTGTGGAGCAATGTGGCTATAAAACAGCATGCTAACAAGCATGACATGATGAATGCAATGCAATAAACTGCCATGATTTCCATTCCCCCCCCACAGCTGATCAGAGAACTCACACCTATTGGGGACACAATAACAATAGTCCAGGGAGCCTAGTAAACCACCTTGAGGGCAGTGATCCTCAGCCTGCCCAGGGAAACTGTTCAGCCAAGCCAGAGATGAGCGGCACTGAGCATCCTTTCCACAAATCTCCTCCCGCTGTATTTGCATGCAAATGCTGACAACCACAAAATGTGCAGTATTGATAGAGGGTGGGAGCAATGTTAGCACGGGAGCGCCTTGAGGTAATATTTCTCAAGAGGCAGAACGAACAAGGACTAGCAACTTCTTTAGACTTCCTAAGAACAAAGGCCAAGGGTGAGTGACTTATCTCCTTCTAACCTTTCAAGGCACTGTTATAATAAAAAACAGAGGAGTCATTATTTTGAGAGATTTTAAGTTTGAAAAAAGTTCCCAACACAGATCAAAACCAATTTAATTCCATCTAGGCACTCGTGACTTGGGAAATGTGAAATACAAGGGGGTAAATACTTTTACAAAGTACTTCACTGTACTATGGATTTTTTAATAATGTGAGTAAAGTTCCGAGTTCTGTGTGCCTAGCAGTACTGAGGTCTGTCATCCACGTTATGGCTTAGGCGTCCACCTTTCCCACTTTCTTAGGCCTCTTGCAGTCTAGACTCTCCATATTATATTCCTCCTTCATCTGAAAGTGTTCATTTATCTGACCAATTTTTTTATTTTCCTAGAACATTAACATTAATGTTCCTAGAACATTTTTTAAGTTGGACAATGCATTAGCCATTCACTAATTTTTGTTTACCATTGGCCTTATGTTACGGTTTTGTCTGATAAACAAAGGCAAGCATGCAGGCAGGCTGGCAGGCAAGCTCTGTATTAACAGACACCAGTCTCATTGCCTGGCAGAGACTAAAAAAAAATACTTTAGCAAATTGATGGCAAACACAGCAACTTACTATCAAATCAAGTAAATATTTTGTTGATTTTATTTGTGAGCCAAGTGGGGTGAGGGTTATCAAGAAGTCATGTCAAAAAATGGTGTGATCTGAGTGCTTTCCCCTCTAACTAGGATGGAGTGATAGCTACCAAGTTTACCTTTCCACCTGAAGCAACTTAAAAGAAAGAAAGAATATATGAAGCAGTGGTTCTCAAGATACTGAGCATTAACTTAGGAAGGAGAGTGTGTTGAATATATGTAAGAATCACGTGGCCCCACCTCTCTGATGGTCCCTGCCTCCTGCCAGGAGAGAATTTCCAGGCTGTGGTACAGGCAGTGGGATCCTGGGAGCTCAGTGGACTTGAGTGCAGGAAATGAGCTGGAAGCCCAGGAAATCCAGGTGGCTGAAATTTGCAGGGCAAAATATTTGAGAGGAGAGAACTATATGGGGAGACAACTCCAAGGTTTGCAGAGGAAGCCACTGGAGTATTCAGCTGGGTGCTGCTCAGCTCACGAATGTAAGGAAACTTCCCATACCTGTAAAAACTACTCCAAAGGATTAGAAGGAACAACAGAGAGAGTTCATTCAGGGTTGGACACAGTCTGTGTGGCCACCAGTGAAATTCCTCATAATAATTCACCAGGTAGCCGGTAGAGAAGGGTTTCATCTCAGTAGTAAATAAAAATGAACTCTAGACCAAATGTTGTTTTTGTCCTACCTGACAAAGCTTTACAGCAAGACTTAAAAGGATCAAAATGTTTCCAAGAGAGTTAACTGCATCCCAGAAAGAAACTCAATAGTCTTTATAGGAATATAGGAATACAGAAATATTCAGCACCCAACAAGTTAAAGTCTATACAGTCTGGTATATGATCAAAATTACTAAGCATCTCACAGGGAAGAAAATAAAAGTTCTTAGCAAAGATCAAAATCAAGCAAAGGAAATGGACTCAGAAATTACACAAATGAAGGAAGCAGTAAAACAGGACACTAAAACATATTTAAGGAGTAGGAGGAAATATGCAGCATGTTGAACAGACATGAAAGATACAAACCCAACCTAGGTGGAACTTGTGGAGATGAAAATTAAAAAATCCACAAGGAAAAATGTACTAAATTATATCGATGGCAGATTAAACATTGCACAAGAAATTGAGCTGGAAGTCATTGCAGTGGAAGCTTTCCTAAATGAAACAATGAAACAGAAAGAGAGAAAAAGAGAACAAGAACCAAGAGAAAAAACAAACTGAGGAATGCATGAGTTATAATTAGAATCACTTAAGGAGTCAGAAAGAAACAAATACTTGGAGAAGTACTGGTCATATATTTTCCAAATTTGATAAAAACCCAAAACTCACAATCCAAGAGTTTCAATGAACCCCAGAGCCCCCAAATTGAAGAGAGCTAACAAGTCACATCATAACCAAATTGCTCAAAACCATTAATTAAGGGAAATCTAAAGTAGCTGACAAGGGGGAAGCAGTAGAGGGGATGTTCTGAATAAGAGAACAGTAAAATTATTGGAACAAATGTAAGAGAGAAGACAGAAGAACACCATCTTTAAAATACTAAAAGAAAAAAAAAACTAGAAATCCTTATCCAGTGAAAACATCCTCATAAATGAAAGAGAAATAGAATTTTGCAGTTATATAAATCTGAAAGAACTCATCCAACAGCATACCTGTACTGTAATAAACATTAAAGGAAGCCCTATATGCAGAAGAAAAATCTAGATCTACACAAAGAAAAAAATAAAGAAGATTGGAAATTATAATTAGTTGGATAAAGAGAAATACTTCTTATTACTTGAATCTCCTTATATATGCTGGACTGTGTTAAGGCAAAAATAACAAAATTGTGTTATAAAATAAAAAACATATGTGAAAATCACATATATGAAAAAATTAAAGTTCACAAGGCAAGATATGGAATTATACATCTGAAATATTTGTATGCTATGCATGGTATAATATCACTAGAAGGAAGACTATTTTAAGGTAAGCAATTCTAAAGATAAACTAAACCACTATCAAAGTAACAGAACAAAGAGTTATAGCTAATAAGACACAAAAGAGATGAAATAGAATCATAAACAAATATTCAATTACTGCAAACAAAAGCAGAAAAAGAGGAAAAGGAAAAGGAAAAAGAACAAAAAGCACAAAGTCCAAATGAAAATAAATAGCAAAATAGTAGATTTATACCCAACCATATTAATAATCACATGAATAGAAATAGTTTGAACATCCCAATTAAAAGCCAGAGACTTTTAGTTGGATAAAAAGCTACACAAAACTATACGCCACCTACAAAAAAAACCCTTTTTAATTGTAATGACACAAACAGGTTAGAAATAAAAGGATGGATAAAGATACACCATGTTTAAGGTGGCCATTATCGACTATAAAGAGACTTATTTCATAATAATAAAGGGGTCAACTAATTAGGAGGAAATAGCATATATAAACATTTATACTGTCAATTAAAAAGTCTCAAAACATGGAAAGCGAGGACTGATACAATTGCAAAAGGAAATATATATATCCATATAAAGACCTATCCACAAACATTCATAGCAGTTTTATTTTTCATAGCCAAGAACTAGGAACAGCCCACATGTTCATTAGCTGATGAATAAACAAATTGTGATACATCCATACAGTGGAAAATTATCATGATGTGTCGAAACATGGGTGAATCTCAAAATAATTATTCTGAGTGAAAGAAACCAAACAAGAAATAGGATCTTCTGTAGCATTCTGTTCATGTAAGATTCTGGGAAAACCAACCAATCTATAGCAACAGAAAACAGAGAAGTGGCCATCTAGGTGCTGAGAAGATGGGGAGGGAAAATGAAGACTGGCAGATGGGAGAGAATACAAAGAGACACCAGAAAACTTGAAAGTAATGCATATGTTTCTTATCTTGACGGTGGTGATGGTTTCATAGATGTACACATATGTTAAAAAAAAATCAACAGTTTAAATATATATATACTGTCTGTCACATGCCAATTAAATACTGTGATTGAAATTCACTGTTGATGGGGCTAAAATTAGTTGCCATAAATGCCTATTTTTATGGTCTCTGTTGACATGACCTAAAAATAATATGAACATGTGTAGTAGTCTTTGCATGGTTTCTGTTTCCTTTCAGTCTTACACAGTCCTATGAATGAATCACATTTTTTCATTTACTCTAAAACCGAAATAACTCTCTTACTTTAAATTTATTTTAAATAAGGTGAATATTCTAGAGCAGTGGTATCCAATATAATAGTCACTAGCCACATTTGGCTAATTACATTTAAATTAATTAAAGCTTTAAGAAAATTTAAAAATCGGTCCTCAGTCACATCATTTAAATACTTCATGACCAGTTGTGCTGGTGGCCACCACCTTGAACAGTCCAGCTGTGTGACATTTCTATCATCTCAGAAAGCTACATTGTACAGTAGGTACATGCAATGAAAAGTAAAGAAATATGGCTGGTAGTTTGAGCTCTACCTTGAGAATGAATAGGTCTTGCGTAGGTCAGTTTATTCAAGTTACTCTTTTTTTCATTAGTCAATTAATAGAATTGATCTTTTGTAAGGTACCTTTCGATTCCCAGCATCTAGGATTGATTCTATAAGATCACTGGGTGTTATTGGGAAAATATCTGTAGGTAGTTTGGGACACCAACATGTGTCTCTCACTCTATATTTTCGTGAACATATACCACTTCTTTCCTACAGTTTCTATTGAACATCTGCAGGGGTCGTGGGTAAATAGCTTCACTGTACCTTCCTGGCTCATCTAAACCAGGGCCCATCTTTGAAGTAGAGATCTTGAAGGGTACAGACAATGTGAGTGGGTAAATAACACTTGAGACAAAACCATGCTGAGTTAGTAAGGAACTGGATCATCTTTCCCCTCAACTTTACTCTCTTTTTTTCTCCGCTAGGCTCTCTTACTACTAATCCCTTACTTTCTTTCTTTGCAACCTGACTTTGACCAAGGCAATTCCTACTCAGCTAGTTCAAATATCATCTCCTCCAGTTTATACGAGGACTTTACTGATGCTCTAGACTAGCTCGGGTTTGCTCTGTTACTCCTTTTTTAAAACAGTCATCACAGTTCAGATTAAACAATGTGTGCTTAACTGTTTTACATAGGTTGTTAGGTTGAACAGGGCAGTGACCTTATTTACCTTGAAACTCTCTAACCCTGAAGTCTGGCCCCATGCCTGGTACACAGTGAGTATGTAATGTATGTAATTTATTTATGTGGACTGTCTGAAATTCAGAACTTTTATTCCACTGGATGCAGTGAAATACTCCTAGAGAGAACTGGGGTTGAAAGTCATCATAATATGCTTCTACAATTTTTTTTTTTTTGAAATTTAAAATAGCTCCCCTGACATTGAGTCATTCTGTCTTCTGGGTTCTTGTGATCACTGTCAATAACTCTATCATAGCACTTACTACCGCATACTATAAATTGTTTGGCTAAAGTCCAGTGATGTGAGTTTCTCAAAGGTTACCAATCATATCATTTTTTGAAATCCCTTAGTTATGAAGTGTAAGGTACATTAGAATCTCAACAAATGTTAGTTCATAATACTCATGAAATATGATGTGATGTGATTTGCCATTTTTAGCTTGAAGAAGAAAAGCTCAGGAGAATTCACAAAATCTCTATGGTGCACTTGACTTCAGAGACTAACCAAAGAGCTTGATTCCAGGAGCAAACTGAACCACAAATGCTCAGTTTTTCACAGTTTTAGAAGTTGGCCAAGAGTGCCAGAGATAGGTCAATTTCAG
The DNA here is from genome assembly GCF_002288905.1 of Enhydra lutris kenyoni. Lineage (NCBI taxonomy): Eukaryota > Metazoa > Chordata > Mammalia > Carnivora > Mustelidae > Enhydra > Enhydra lutris. Next base: position 33,435,169 of record NW_019154092.1, on the reverse strand, counting down.
AAATTTATACTATCAAATTAAGTATCCAAAAAGGAATTTATGTGCCCCAGGGAACATGTAAAGCCATGGGTTAAACATGGATACTTCATGAACCATCATTGATTTTCAAAGAGTTTTCAGGGGAAAGTTAAGCTTTTGCCCTTGGCCCAATGGCTTATTTTTTGATGTGTGGCAATCTCTTTAGTTTTATTTTTAAACATTGTAAGTCATGTTACTAAATTTTGAAACATAATCATATGACTTTTTTATTCATTCTTCTAGAGATGAACTATTGAAGAGGAACACCACAATGCAAAGATCTTTTATTAAATATGATTAGTTCAAAACATCTTGATGAGCTGGATGAACCTCAGGGTCTTGAATTATGGGTAAAATTTGGATTGATAGTCTTGATAGGTTTTAGAAACATCCCTTAATTACAAAACATATTTGGCACACTTTTGTACTTTCTTATATTAGAATTAATATCATAGCTTTAATTGTATAAACCTGATCTTCCTAATTATTTGTAAATTCTTAAAATGCCAGTCTCATGCCATCCCTTCTCTGATACTTCTTATGGTATTTAACACAGAGGCGAAGAGGAGGCGTTTAGTTAATTACTTTTAAACAGTAGGAAGCACTTACCTTCCATCCCTATCAAGGTCCATTAGAACTGGACCTTCCTTGGAGCCTAAATTGTATCTTTAAGAGTCTCAACCATTAGAGGTTAATATTCTAGAAAGATAGAATGAATGAGGTGGCCCTATATTTGGTGTCAGTTGGCTAATCTTGAGCCAGGAAGAGATTCTGACATTTTTGTCTACCAAACCAAATACTTGACCATCCCTTCTAATAATTTACTAAATATGTTAATATCATCAAGTTTAAAGATTAGCAATCCACTTATCTATTTCTTAAATATTTTTGAGTGCCTATCATGTGCCAAGTGTTGTGGGGACACTGGGTAGTCAAGAAGAAATCTGTTACCAGCCACCAAAGGAAAGTGATAATTAGCAGGAAACTGGGAAGTGGTAGTAAGACAAATAAAATGATAATTCTAATTTCCTAGGGTTTTTGTGAGGACTACATGAGATAATTATGTAAAAATTACCACAGTGACTAGCACATTATATGTATTTCACATCTGGTACCAACCATTACCATGTACTAATTGGGCCGGGCTGGAAAATCATTTTTCATTCTACATTTTTGTGACTCAGTATCACAGATTGGTATGTAGCTGGAGAGAGTTTTCCCCAGAGTCCAACTTGCATTTTTATCTTTATTTTTACCTCTCTTGGGATAAAAATACCTTCTCTGCTCAGTTAAGCCCATTTGCTAGATTCTGAATCATTATGCAATCTCACATCCAACACTTACCCTTAAGGAAACAAATAGGATTCACATAAGCAATGTTTCCACTTAAAGCCTTGTCTCCACTTAGCCATTTTGAAAACTTGTGTCTGGAGGGAATGGATAGTGCCAGCGGATCAGTGAAGATTGATTAGAGAAGTGACTATAGGTAGGTGAGGTCAGTCCTGGGGAACAGCACATCAAAAACCCTTAGGCTCTGTTACCATCCAAAGTCACAAGGTTCTTGATGCATACGAGGAAAGACTTGTACATTGTCTGCTAGGCTGGGAACGGCATGGGTTGCATTCTGCTCTTCCCTTTGAGTATGAAGCTTTTAAAGTTTGTACCTTCTGGGGTGCCTGGGTGGCTCAGTCAGTTAAGCATCTGCCTTCAGCTCAAGTCATGATCCCAGGGTCCTAGGATTAAGCCCCGCCTTGGGCTTTCTGCTCACTGGAAAGCCTGCTTCTCCCTCTGCCTCCTGTCTGCCTGCTTCTCTCTTTCTGACAAATAAATAAACAAAATCTTAAAAAAAATTTTTTAAATAAAAAGCTTGTACCTTCTGATTAAACATACTTTAAACCGATTGCCTGCTCAGTGGATGCCCAGCGCTTCCCATTCCCATGGCAAAGTAAAGAATAAGGAAAGACAGCAGAACATGTGAGCTTTGGCTTTGGCATCACATTAGCTGAATTATCTTGAACAAGTCATTCGTCTTCTATGAACCTTTGTTCCTTGAGGTATCATCAGGTCTCACCCTCCCCTACTTTCCAGAGAGAAAACCTCTTAACCCCCACTGTTAGACCATGCAGTCATCTAGAAAAGGAACATAGACCAGTATTCTCAGCCATTAAATAGATGTATAGATTTATATAATATTAAACATCACTTAAAAACATAAGTCATTGCCCTACAATTTTAAGGGCACTGTACTTTTTAGTAGCCTTTTTGTTTTATGCATAAAGATGCTATAGTCAGGCTGGCTTCAGTTTGATAAGCATTGGCCTATAAGTTATGATTTAAGAACAGACCTTGGCCAACATGATATTGAAAGACAAGAACAAAATTGAAGGACTGACACTGTGCAACATCAAAAAGTCAAGACACCAACTGGGTTAAAATATTTGCAAAAGACATATCTGATAAAGGGTAATACATATATTATCGAATATAAGCATATATTAGCCAATGCAATATATATTATCCAATATATATTTATATTAGATAATATATACAAAAACTCAAAAAACTCAGTAATAAGGAAACAAACAACCCTATTAAAAAATAGGCCAAAGACATCAACAGACACTTTACCAAAGTATACACTGGCAAATGAGCTTATAAAAAGATGGCCCATACTGTCACCAGGAAAATGCAAATGAAAACAACGAGATACCACTATGAGTCTATTAGAATCATCAAAATCCAGAACACTAATACCACCCAATAGCGGAAAGGATGTGATGCAACAGGAACTCATTTTTACTGTTGGGAATGCAAAATGAGACAGCCACTTTGGCAGCTTCTTCTGTTTTATTAAGACATTATTTATTTATTTGAGAGAGAGAGAGAGTGCACAAGCCGGTGGGAGGGGTCTGGGGAGAGGGAGAAGTAGACTCTCCTCTGAGCAGGGAGCCCAATGTGGTACTAGATCCCAGAACCCTGGGATCATGACCTGAGCCGAAGGCAGATGCTTAACAGATTGAGCCACTGAGGAGCCCCCAGTCTGGTACCTTCTTATGGAACTAAGTGTACTCTTAACATATGATCTAGCGATGATGCTCCTTAGTATTTACCTCTAAAAGTTGAAAACGTACGTTGATATAAAACCTGCACACAGATGTTTATAGCACTTGTAGTCTTAATAGCCAAAACTTGGAGGCCACCAAGATATCCTTCAGTAAGGCAAATGGAGAAATAAAAATAAGCTGTGCTACATTCAGACGGTGGAATATTATTTGGTGCTGAAGGGAAATGAGCTATCAGCTATGAAAAAAGCATGAAGAATCTTTAAGTGCTTAATTCTAAGTAAAAGAAGCCAATCTGAAAAGGCTACATACTGTGTGAATCCAACTATATGACATTCTGAAAAAGGCAAAACCATTGAGATGGTAAAATGATCAGTGTTTGGCAGAGGTCGTCAGGGAAGAGAAATGAATAAATAGCACAGAGGAATTTTAGGGCAGTGTACATAATAGTGGATATATGTCATTAAACATTTTTCCAAACCTGTACAATGTACAACAGCAACATAAACCCTAATATAAACTATGGTCTTTGGGTGACATGTCAATGTATCAATTGTAACAAATATCCCACTCAGATGAGAGATGTTGATAATGGGATTGGCTATGCATGCGTAGGGGCAGAGAATATATGGGAAATCTCTGTATCTTTCTGCTCAATTTTGCTGTTAACCTACAACTGCTCTAAAAATATGAAGTATATTTAAAACAAACAAACAAACAAAAACAGACTCTGGACATGTGTCCCATCAGCCCTGTCATTGCTGTATAACTTTCCTACAGGGCTTAGCCCTCTCCACCAAGGACTTCATAATAAAAATACGATTCAGGACAGTAACATGTTAAGATTCATATAGAGTTAACTTTTATTATAATCTGTCCCAGTGTGGATTACTCTGAGTCAGTAGAAGAAAAAAATGAGCATAAAAGGCTCTGTTTTTGAGAGGAGGCCTGGGTTGGGCATTACAGTTTTGATGGCCCTGTATTAGTCAGGGTTTTCTAGAGAAACAGAATCAATAGGATTGGTTCATTTTAAGGAATTGGCTTATGTAATTGTGGAAGCCCCGTGAAACTAAAATCTGATGGAGCAGACTGTCTGGCCACTCCAGAAAAGTTGCAGTTTGAGTCCAAAAGCCATCTTCTATAGAACCAGGAAGAGTCAGTGTTGCAGATGAAGTCCAGAAGTAGTCTGCTATATAATTTCCTCTTCCTCAGATTTGATCAGACCTTCAACTGATTAGATGAGACCACCCACAGTAGGAAGAGCAATTTGCTTTACTCAGAGTCCACGGATTTAAATATAAATATAATATAAAAATGCCGCCAGAGAAACATCCAGAATAATATTTGACCAGATATCTGGGCACTGTCACCCAAATCGACATATATAATTAACCATCAGAGGCCCAAATAATAGGATGGAATTGCAGAATTTGGTGAAATCATCAATATCAAAACTGTAAAGAGATAGCATGAGCAATATATACTTTGAGGTTTTGTTAAATTCCAGGGATATTCATGGAAATAGGATCTCTACAAGAATAGAGAAAAAAAGGGTGCCTGCGTGGCTCAGTGGGTTAAGGCCTCTGCCTTCGGCTCGGGTCATGGTCCCAGGGTCCTGGGATCCAGCCCCGCGTTAGGCTCTCTGCTCAGAGGGAGCCTGCTTCCTCCTCTGCCTGCCTCTCTGCCTACTTGTGATCTCTGTCAAATAAATAAATGAAATCTTAAAAAAAAAAAAAAAGAAAGAAAGAAAGAAAGAAGAGAAAAAAATATGAAAAAAATCTTAGCGAAAATTTTTGTGGATTTCTCCTGAGAGAGATGATACCAGTGTCATCAGAAATAGAGCATTTTTCAATAGCTGAATATGAAATGTTAGCATGCATGACCAGACATAGCTATTACCTTCCTTCTCTTCATAGTCAATGTGTTCTTAGAAATGAATACATAGGGAGCTAACAGGCAGATGAATGGCAATAAGACAATAAACAAAATAAGTTAAACAACTTCTCCTTTTATCCCTTTGCATTTTTAAAATGTGGGGTAACTGGGTGAGGGACATTGGAGAGGGTATGTGTTATGGTGAGTACTGGGTATTATATAAGACTGATGAATTACAAACCTGTAATCCTGAAACAAATAATACATTAAATGTTAATTTTTTAAAAAAAATCCAAAAAGAAGAAATAAAATGTTTCATATTTTCTGTACTTCTCCCAGATCTTTACATTGCTGACTCTTTTGTATCATTCCTGTCTCAGAGTAAATGTCATTCTTCAGAGAAATCTTTTTGGTCCCCAATAAAAAGGGGGCACACGAAGCTCTTTTGTTTACATCATAGCAAATATCATTGATTCATGCAACACATCCCATAATCTCACCCATAGAAATGGTAGCTCCATGAGGACAATAGACACCTCTTGTGTGTCTCCTTCATTCGTACACATCCAAGGTCTGGAATAGTATCTGGAATATGGCAAACATACAACATTCAGGGAAAGCACAGAAATCTGAAGTTTGGAGTCTAGTGAGTTGTTTATAGGACACTTTGTGTAAAAATTTATTCTCTAAATCTGTCAATAGACTTATTAAGTCACTTTGTGGAAAAATGAAAAGTTGCGCCTTTGAAAAAATTATCTCCAGCCAGTCAATGGCAGATTATATAGCTTCAATCTATGAAAATAAAAGGCTAAAACAGAGCTCATTCTCAAACCCTTCTTTTAGAGGGGAGATAATAGAATGGCTAGGTAATTCTTATAGGTTGATTTGATGCAAAGATAACTTTAAAACTTCAGAGCAATCAATAAGTCAATAAAAAATAAAATCAATAAAATCAATTAAAAGAATAATACTGCTATATAGGAACTACAGCTAAACTGTATTTAGAATAACTTTTCAGGGAGGAGTCAAGATGGTGGAGAAGTAGCAGCTGAGACTACTTCAGGTAGCAGGAGATCAGCTAGATAGCTTATCTAAAGATTGCAAACACCTACAAATCCAATGGGAGATCGAAGAGAAGAAGAACAGCAACTCTAGAAACAGAAAATCAACCACTTTCTGAAAGGTAGGACGGGCAGAGAAGTGAATCCAAAGCGCCGGGAGCCGGCCCCTCCCCCCGCGGTCTATCTTCCCGTCGCTTTG
>NW_019154092.1:33405038-33418954 GCF_002288905.1 Enhydra lutris kenyoni | reverse complement strand
AAAAAAAAAAAAAAAGAATAACTTTTCAGACCAGGTTCTGCATAATGGTATGGCATTCTGATTCCTAATGCAGTATTAAAACAAAGTTCTGAGAAAAAGAATTTTAAAATATGTTTTAAAAACCTCTTTAATTTAAATATACTATATCTTTTGCCTTCCTTTCTTAAAGTAGTGTCTACTAAGCAACATGTATAATAATACACAATTTATTCAACCCCTGAAAGCTGGCTTCCACTTTCTCAACTCTTAGATAGTTTACCCATAAAGGGGAAAAAAAAAAAAAAAGGTAATATCACTTGACTTTCTTAGGCAATGGAATCAAATGAAATTGTAAGTGAAAGATTTTTAGAAGTATGAAGCCTTTTGAAAATAATACAGTGTTTGGGAGAGGAGGCACTACGATTCCAAAGAAAATATTATGAAATAGACACCAGAGTCAGGATTTGTTTGGCCTTCATATTACTGAACACAAAGCCCTGAAATATGAGGTAAAATTTTCAAAAAGATTTCCATTCTTTGGGTCATTTTGGAATGCTCTTCATTGATAGAGGATATGATCCTCATTTAAGGAAAATCCAATCCAATTTCAGAGTCAGTCTGCATATTTTCAGAGACAAATGGAGAAACTGTTTTTTGCCCCAAGGAAGGCCATAACAATTTTAATGTATCAAATTCCTAAAAGAATTTCAAGTTATAGAAGCTACTCATATGGGAATAAGGTTTTGAAATTACTTAATACAAAGGTTGTTTGAGGATAATAGAGAATTCAACTTTAAGAAGACTTAGGGAATTTTTGATGATTTTCTTCAAATATATAGAAGAGTGATTAGTTTTATTCTGAATGTACCTGGTGATCAGAGAGCGGTCAGACATAGTAACAATGTTGAGCTTAATGGAAAAAAGAAAATTTTAATAAACAGAGCTGCAGGTGGATGTCTCAATATATTATGTTGTTATTCATCCCTAGAATGTTTAAAATGGACAAAGTATGAATATGATCAATACTGCAGCAGATCAACCCCTAGGTGACTACTTGAGCCAAAAAAACACACTGGTCCCTTCTAAAGTTGAGGTTTGATGAGTTTGAAAGAGATTTTTCTCTACTCAAGACAACTCTTGGAGCTAGATGCCAGCTCCATGATTTGTATGTAGAGAATAGGTTGGGAGCTCCTCAAATTCCATCCCAACCAAAGTCTTAACATTCCCATTAGTTATAAGAAATAAAAAACCTGCCTCATATGTTGCAACATAAATAATCCATCCTTCCGATTTGATCAATACACTCAGGAGTGATCATCCATCACCTCCAAAGATACCTTATTCCATTATGGGATTATTGCAATTGTCAGACATTGTTTTTCTTCCTCTTAGGAATTTGAGCAAGTGAGTCCACACCCTCAGCCTCAGGTAGTTCATCTGTAAATGAGGTGTTTATGTTATAGTTTCCGAGTGTCCAGTGTGAGTCTAGTCACCTTCAAAGGCTGGCCAACTATTTAAAGAAAACTGCCATGGGTCATTCAGACATCTGTTTAGGAATCCCTCTGAGTTTCAGTGTATGAACAAAAAAGTACATATGTCTCATTAGATTATAATCAGATCTTCTTTTTAACCAAAAACTGCATTACCCAGCTTGATCACTCATCTCATTCACTAAACTTGGTTCTGAATGACTTTTAGTTATTTCCAAAAATTGAATCTATCTGTAAGAGATGAAGATTTACCACTATCGAGGTCTTAAAAAAAAAAAAAAGTGCTACAGGCTTTGAAAAAATTCCAAAAGAAGAGTTCAAACAGCCTCTGAGCTATAGCAGCATCATTAAAATAATTATATAATTGCCCAAGGGACAATAATCATTTGAAGGTGTATGTTCTGATTTGATTTTTTTAAAAAAGTGACATAGCCTGTTTCATTCACAAAAATACTAAGTAACAATATGAAGCAGCATGTAAGAAATAGGGAACATAATAAGCCTTTACAGAGGTTCACAGAGGGAGGGTGATCACTTTACACTGAGTAGTCAAAGAAGGTTGAAAACGTAAAATGTGTTCTACTTTGAAGAGTAGACAGATTCTTAGCATCTATTATTACCTGAATAAAAATATATATTTTACTTTATCAGAAGGAATTAGTTGGCAACAGTAGTTAGCTTTCACTCAGAAAAGAGTTGAATTGTGAGACACTAGAGGAAAAGTCAGTTAATCTTTGCCTTGGTAGAGGTCTGCAAGGGCCAACATCAGGGTCACAGGGAGAGTGGAAGCAGGTCAAGTACCAAAGGGATGTCCTCACTCTCTCCATCTCCCTGCAAACATGTCCAGTTCTTTTGTCTATGAAGACCAGCATTTTCCTGAAGTAAAATCTCACCCACCACTAACCACCAGCCCTGAGGAAGCCCATAAACATCAATAAGAAACCGAAGCAAGGGGTGCCTGGGTGGCTCAGTGGGTTAAAGCCTCTGCCTTCAGCTCGGGTCATGATCTCAGGGTCCTGGGATCAAGCCCCGCATCGGACTCTCTGCTCCGCAGGGAGCCTGCTTCCTCCCCTCTCTCTCTGCCTGCCTCTATGCCTACTTGTGATATCTCTCTCTCTCTCTCTCTCTCTGTCAAATAAATAAAAAAAAAAAAAAAAAAGAAAGAAACCGAAGCAAGATCTATTCGCCTTTCAGGAAGGCAAGAAAGGACTCCATAAAGACCCAGATACACGTTCGCCTACCATAAATAGATTTTTGGTTCTTAATCTCTGCTAACCTACCTAAATTTACAGTTTTTGTGTTTTTTTTTTTCCTAGAAAGATGTTATAGAAAGGATTCTCAATTCTGACTTTTATAACCACTCCAGAAGAATGGCTAGCAAGTGACAAGATTATCAGGACATTTAAAAATATAGAAATGGGTTCAGAAAAGGAGACTGGAGGTGATGAAAACGATTCCTCCTCACTTAGAAGTGTAACTTGAGTGAAATCTACTTGCTCTTTCTAAGTCTCAAAGAGAGCAGGGATGGGGAATGTCAGTAAACCAGTGTGTCACATGCATGCAAATCTCTAAGTGTTCTAAAGGTCATTTGCAATCCACATGGCTTGGCATTTGCCTTCCAGAACACTAAAAGGAATAATTTAATTAACTCTTCCAAAGAAACATAATCAGACTTAATTGGAATTTATGCCGATCAAAATGTTTGAGCCTAGGACCTGGATAACTGGAAAATAAATGATACAAAAAATATTTGATAGTTAGTGTCAGTAAATTAAGGTTGAGAAGTACTTGAAAAGGAAATCAGAATTTAACGTACAAGAGTTTGCACTTCATAAGAATTCGGTTAAGCACTTCAGCAGTTTTTTCTTGGTCCCCTTGCCCAAATTCTTAATCTCTAGAAAATATATAAAAAATGAGTCAATAACAAAGCTTGCCTCTGAAACAGGAGACTTGACAACAAATTCTGACCAACTGTCATTGTTTAAGCTGTAGTTTACTTATGAGCAATTGAATCTCATTATTTCAGCCAAATTATGTTTTACTGCAGTGAGAAGGCAAAAAAAAAAAAAAAAGAAGAAGAAGAAGAAAAAGAGAAAGAAAAAAAAAAGATTTTGAACTGTTTTTTTTTTTCTGTACTTCAGATTTCAGTGATATGGAAAAACACCGAACTCTCAGGAAAACAGGAATGACTTTTTAGCCAAGCAGAGCAACCCAGGAACGGCAACCAGAAAGTTTTATTGACCTAAAAGATAGAAAAAAAAAAAGGGAGAGAGAGAGCATTTTAGCCAGATCTTTATCAACCAAATAGTTACTTAGAGTAGAAATAAACAATGGGTATTTCTAAAAGTTATGTGTATTTGGCAGAAGAATGCAAGGAATGTTATATCTTCTAGAAAATATGTCTTGGTAAATGACTAAAAATATAATTAATAATAATAAAATTACTATAAATCAAGTGAAGTTATAAGCTAAATTATTTGCATCAATTATCTTGTTTAAATTATCATGTTAAAAATACTATGAAGTGTTTCCACAGATGAGAAAACGGAGTCTGAAAAAGATAAGGAATATGCTGAGGTTACCCAGCTACTGAGGAGTTATACTGCCTTTATAGTAAGATGCAATACACTTCTAAATGGCTTGGAATAAAACAATGAGTGTGTTATTTCATGAATGTGAACAGTCTAATGGCAGATGTATCCTCAGTTTGGTAAAGATGTCACTGAGATTCTGTCTGTTTTCTCCATGCCCTGATCACTTTTCTTCTCTGTCGTCTTCATTCTCAGGCAACATTCCTACATGAGAGCAGAGAAAGTCACCAGCATCCTAGGTTACAGCTGTGGAGGGTTGACATGACATACTCTCAGAGATGCAAAGAAATAAAAGTACGTTGCATGTTATAACTACTCTAGTTTTGTTTTGGAGTTTCTGTTAATGCTGAAGGCGGCACTTCTCCTACCCTACACACACACCTAATAAAAATAATACAGTCTCTAGTCAATGATATTATAATAATGTTGTGTGTTGACAGTAGCTACACTTGTGGTGAGCACAAGACGATGTATAGAGCTTTTGAGTCATTGTGTTGTACACCTGAAACTAGTGTAACATTGTGTGTCAACTATACTCAAATAAAAGAAATTAAGATTAAAAATTAAAAACACTGTCTCTACCAATTCACACCAGTCTATTTTAGAGTACTTCAAGATGTTTCCCAAAACACTCAATCAAATTTGAGATTCAAACATTTCTCTCAACTCAGAAATTGGGCCATCTATTTTCTCTTACCCTAAATGGTAACTGGGTGTAGGGAAAACTCATAAATCCTTATGGAGATGTGTAAAGGTAGCTGTTTTGCACGCTACCTTCATTGGCCTTGGCAGGGATGTCCCTTGTCTGCTTGACCAAGGCTGTTGGCTCTGAATTCCCAGCTCCCTTCTGTCACGCTCACCAAGGTTTACTCTATATTGTGCGCAGGCTGGGGGTATAAACATGCACAGTCCAGGGCCAGCTCCCTTGTATGAGAAGTACTTCCATTGTATGCGTGCTTGTTCCATCCAGTGCTGTGTGAATCAGTCTCTTCCACCAGTTGTAAATGGAAGGCCGCATGCAAACCTTCCCTGTTTTGGATTTTCCCCTCAGATTTCATATTTTTAAAAGGACTTCTTCTCTCATTCAAATCTCATTTGGAGGCAGAAAGCTTATTTCCTGTCCTCTTCCTAGAATTTAAGGATTTTTTTCATTCCTCTTTCTTCCTGAGATGAATTTCTTCTATGTCATACCCTCTCCTTTCCAGAGGAATGGAATATGTAAATACAGCAAAGAAAGAAACCACATTAGGGGAAAAAAAAGGGAAATATGTCACCAACACTGTAGTGAAGATGAATCCTCTCTTGATGGCTTTAGTAAAGTCAGGAGCATGACTCATGATGATCCCATGTGGGTTCTATGCCCATTCTAAATCCATCATTGTGGAAAGGAAATGGAACACCCTAATTGGCCAAACCCGAGTCAAATGTTAATGTGATAGAGGTAGTAGGGATGAGATAGAGTGGGTTAGCTTCACTCAAACTGAATGGAATTTCAGAGAAGAGAGTTTAGAAAGAAAGAAGAGATTTATTATAAGGTACACATAATTATGCTTAGTGTGCATTATAGATACAGTGGAATGACTAGTTTTACAATTAATTTACTTTAGTGTCCTTGTATATATTTGGAAAACCCAAAGTACAGAAACTTATAAACTGAGATACCTTTACCCCCTCCCCCCCACCAAGTCTCTCATCTATCTATTCCTTTAACTTGGCCTCTACTATCATAAAGAAATTCAGTTCTCAGTCTAAAAACAAAGCCAAAAATAAAAAGCCATCCAATACTGCTTAGTATCCAAGATCTCAGTTTCTAGTGATTGGTTATTTAAGCAATTTCCAATAGATTTCACTATATGAAATTTTGTTTTTCAGTTTATACCTTAACTTTTTAATCTAATTCCCAGGTAAGTTATCCTCTCTACATGACACATCTCTAACATGTAGTGTATGTAAGAGGCTATTCTTCTGTGTTCAAATCCTCATAATCAAGGAACGAGTTAGAACAACTGCCCTAGTGACATTCTACCTTGGATTCTGGCAATAACTTCAAAATACGTTTCTTAAGCTCATTCTTGCAGTACCTCATGAACACTCAATTATATGCAGTCTTTCTATGGTCCTCAAGATGGAAGCCAAAGTCCTGAGTCTAGCATGTAAGACTTTTCACCATTTGAAACTGACATACATTTCATATGGATTTAAAAAAACAAAACAAAACAAAACAAAAAAACTAACAGTTCCATATACCAATAGTTGTAAAAATTTAGGAAGGCTAACATTTGAGGATTTTGCTAAAAAATTGAGAATTCTAGGCTCTACTGGCTCTAAATTCTGATTTAAGAAGTTTAATATATGGCCCCAAAATATTTCTTTATTTATTCATTTCCTCCAAATCTATATTTTATTTTATGTTTTTAAATATTGTATTTATTTATTTGCCAGAAAAAGAGAGAGAAAAGAGCATAAACACAGGGAACAGTAAACAGAGGGAGAAGCAGACTCCTCACTGAGCAGGGAGCCTGATATAGGACTTAATTCCTGGACCCCAGGATCATAACCTGAGCAGAAGGCAGCTGCTGAACTGACTGAGCTTACCTGGGAATCCCCAAAATCTATATTTTAAATGAGCATTTTTGTTAGTCAAGATATGCTAGTTTCCACTGCAATCACAAGGAAACCTCCAATCAAAGTTGATTTTCCATTTGACAAAATATACAACATAGGTCAGTTGGAGACTCTTCTCTAGGATCAAGGCAGAAATGTTACCATTCACCTCAACTGAGGAAAAGACAATGTGTTGAACTGTGTTTGTTTTCTAGCCTTTAAAATTTCCACCCGAAAGTATTTTTACTTTTTCCACCAGTTTGTGAGAACATATAACCTCAAGATGTTAAGGACCAGGTGAATGTTATTTATGCAACTATTCTGAGGACTTCATTTTGAGACATAGGTACCATATTATTTATTCTGAGCTACCTTGTCCATTAAATTTCAAAATCTGTTTTCAGTTTTCTTCAGTACATTTGAATACCCATTGCTCATGCCAAATCTGTCTTCCCTATTTCTAGGTGCACTAAGAATTCTAACCATAAGTTTATCTTGACAACTAAGAAGTCAAGACATTTCTTGCTCAATAATTTATTTACTTTTATTGTATTTTTTGAATACTCAACTTGTCCAGAATCATTAATATATCTATACCATAAAATATAATCTTATTTTTAAGAAAAGAAAATCTTTCAGAAATCAAATAAAAGCAAAAAGGATATCAAGAAAATTAGCTCTATCTGCTCAGCAGAATACAACTATTAATAGATTATTTTCTGAAATTTTCTTTATAAATCTGTTGTTTGAAAATCTTTTCTATTTCTCCATTGGGGCAATATTTTAGTGATTGAGATTTCTGGGAGAGTATTTTAGTGCCTAGTTAACTCATTAGGCTGTATGTTCAAAATGAAACAATGTAAAAGAAAATTATATCATATAAAATACAACACCTACACAGTGATAGTAATTCAATAGGACAAAAAATGCTAATTTTCAAATAAAATGTTTGTTATCTATATTTTAAGCTAATACTGAGGCAAGCCTTTTTAATTAAAGGAGAGTGAAAAAACAGGTGACGATTTTACAGATATTTTGAAGGGGACTTAGGAGTCTTTCCAAGGGTTTTTATGTTATTGTCAGTGGTTCTTGATTATTCCTAATTGCCACTTCGAAGCATTTGTCCTTGCCTTAAAACAGGTATGTCACTAACCACACTTTAAAATCTCAAACAATGATTATTCTATTGTTTAAATCATGATTGCAAGAATAAAGATGAGAATAAAATAGTTAATGAGGAAAAAAATAAGGAGATTGAGAAAATATACCATGCTAAGTGGGAAAGAGTTTTAACAGATGAAGGAGAAAACAATAAAATGGAAGTACAGGTGTTATATCACGAAACATTGTCTGAGAGGGAATCCCTGAGCTGTTACTGGTAAACTGAAAGGGAGCATGATCCATCTGAGAGAAGAATCAAGTTGGTTGTGGTATAGAAACATTGGAGTCAGACAGCTTAGAGCAGGAGAAAAGGAGAGTAGAATTACTTGCTTGATGTTTAAAGTAATGAGTCTGAGTGGGACTTGAGCTCATATGATGATGTATTGGGTGGGAAGGAGACAGAAGAAAGAGCTGAGAAGGTACATCAAAAATCTTCTCTTTAGTGTTTGAGAATGACACAGCGTAAGCATCCTCTCTGCCCTGAAGCTTCTGGAAGTTGAGGCAGAAGTTCCCACGGCCTACATCCTGTTTATGAGCTTAGCACGGCATCTGTATCTGCTTTTACTTTGTTCATCAGTGAAGTCTGGTAGCCTTCTGGTCTTCATCACATTATGCCTCCACCTTCTACTCCCTCTTGCTTTACCTTAATCTCGTCTTCAGGCTCAATCCTGGGAATTTCGCCTGAGTAGATCACAAATTAAATTGGAACTAAGATTATTAACAAACACAAAGCCAGGTGAAAACTGGATTTGCAGCAATCCTGGGAAGACAGTGACTTGATTCAAATGAGTCAAGCATGTATCGAGTGCCTCCTTATGGATCAGACGCTATGTTATGAAATTTCACATATATAATTTCTATTTAGCATTTAGTCAGTGTTTTGGCGATCATATACTCAGCAACCATATACAGGGGCTGGAGGGCTAACTGGCATAGTTTCAGGTTCAAGTCAGAGGAGGCAGAAACCCGAGCAAGATCATGACAGCTGGGGACCACAGGAGACGTAGGCCTGAGGGCAAATTCTGAGATCTGAAAGTGTGCCTTTTGAGTCCCTGTCTTTTCCCACTCCTCCTACCTTGGATTCCCCTCAAGGAACCATTGCAGATCAAACCTGGTTCTTACAGCCTTCATCACATTGACATGTGAGTAAGACCTCCTTTAGGTGCCAGCAGGCTAAGAAGGCCAAGCAATTTCTTTTGAATGGAAGCCTTGGGATAAATAAATCCATTCATTTATGCATTATTCAGTCATGTATCGAATACCTTCTACACACCAAACACTAGGCAAGGCTTTCTTGTTACCTGTCAATAGAAGTTATAAATGGCACACTGGAATTCCAGGTATTAGTTAAGAAACATAAGTTTGAAGGATGGAGATACCAAGGACTTCAGTCTTCTCTAAAAATCAGACCACAATGCCCTATGTCCTTAATTTCTCCTTATCTCGATTACATGTTGAGGAACACCAGTAGTTCAATAACAAAATGGACAAGTCCAATGGACCAATGTAGTTTAATCATACCCGAAATGATGAGGGAAACAGCACAAACATAAACACGGAAGGGAGAAGGTAAGAGCAGAGACACAAAAGATTTGAGGAGTCTGTGCAGCAACTTGCCCGTGCAAAGGCAAGAAGAACATGTCCACACAGATTAGGACTAAATCTAAACTTCAAGATTACAAGAGAGGACCAATAGAATAAACAGACCATGAAATCCAGTTTTATGCAAGGGAAAAAAATTCAAAACATCAGTTTATATTTTTAAAAAGTGTTATCTATTCATCTATCTAAATGAGAGACAATCATATAACATTTTAAATGGCAAAATATCCCAAGATAGACCCCAAGCCTTTCCTGAAGCAGAGAGGAATGTGTCTATTCTCCTCTGTGATGGGATAGTAGCTTGGAAGAGTCTAGGCATTGCTCTATGACAACTTAGGCTCAGGACAAGAAGATCACTTGTCAGGTCTTCTCTGTCCAGAAATATTTCCTATCTTCTTCTGTCACTAAATTGTACCCCAAGACATTCATTCTTTTCCTATATCAGGACCCACCACTGACACTTCCTTGGGAAACATGGATATTTCTAGGAGGAGCGGCAAACTGTTAGAAGTCACTTTAAGGTTGTGAATGAGGTTATCAGAGAGCCATCCTCCAGCATGGCAAGCTTACAACTTTATCACAAGCCAGGAAGCCAGGAGAGACCAGGCTTGACTGAGGCCCTGCTGTGAGGTCACGGTGCTCCCACTGGGCTTCATGTATGGATTAGGCTAACCTTTGAAGACAGCAGGTAGATCACTAGTTCAGCAGTTCTCAGAGTGTGGCCCCCAGACCACTGGTGTCAGCAAGACCTCAGAATTTGGTAGAAATACAAAGCCTCAGACCCCATCTCGTGTTGCTGAATGAGAAACCCTGGGGGTGTGAGCCCATCAATGCGGTTTCAACAAGCCCTCTAGGTGACTCAAATTCATGTTCAAGTTTAAGAAACCCTGACCTCGGAAGTTCCACTGAGGGTCCACCCTGCATCGCGGATTCAGGTAATCACCCAAGAACGAATGAATTTCTGGTGCTTTCCTGAAGTCCGATTTTGATGTCACGGAGAAAGAGCTAGAATAAAAGCCTCCAGGGCCGGGAGTTGGCAGTGGCGGAGTGTGGGGTATAATGAGACAAGGGCAAATGTGGATGGTGTGAGAGCAAGTCCAGAAACAAAAGCACAGAAAAGGGGGAGAGACTGCAGGAAGACGCAGGCATTACCATTTCTTTCTAGCTTATTCTTAGCTTAACTTCAGTCTCTACCATGATAGAACTTGACACTGGGGACAACTGGGTCACAGACCTGGATTAGGGCTGCCCTGGGGACCATTTTATCCCGGGTTTTTGTTTTTCTGTCTCTAAAGGCAGTAGCAGCAGGTTAAGCTGCCTCCCTGTTTGTGAGCTTTCTGCCACCCCAACTGGTGTTTTTCTTTCTTTTTGTAATGAGTTCTGATGTACTTACATCTTTCCAGGGATTAGTCCTGACAGCGACAGCCCACAATAAAGAGAGCACGAGGTCACACAACAATATATGGGGAAGAATGAACTACAATTAAGCCAGCATAATTGCATACAAGCAACACCCTCCAAAGCAGGGAACAATAAATCTTCGGCTCGAAGTAATGAGGGATCGGCAGATGAGAACATTGGAAGGGCTCACTTGAGCAGTCTTAAAACTCAGAGTGAAAGAAAAACAGAAAATAAAAATTATTTTCCATGGCTTCCTAATCCCTGGAAAAATCAGGCTGACCCCCAGAATAGAAAACTGCGACTTTCCAAGGTACATCATTGTTGCCAAGTGCTTAATTTCCTCCTGGCTTGTTGCTGAATGACAACAACCTTGCACCTTTATTACTGGAGCTGGTGTTCAATTACCAGGGTAATGGAGAAGAGCCTTATCAAGAGTAACCCAAACCTAAAGCTAATCAGCACAATATTCAAATTACATCACAATTCATTCTGTTTCTTAGTATTCTCATTCCAGCAACAAACTGAGTGTGTACTTTGCTTCAAATGATTTTTAAAACTCCCCAGGCCCTACAGAGCAGAAGCAGTTTTCTGTTTAAGTATCTTTTCTTGCTGAAAGTCATCTAGAAAACTGACCTACTCCCAGAGAGGAAATGCCACGGTGAGGGGCTGGAGGTCCATGCTAAAGTGAAAATGGTTATTATTTTTATCTCCTCCTCAGGGAGGAGCAAAGAAGCTGCTGTATTGTAAACTATGGAAAAAGAACAGAGAGATGGGAGTTTCCTGTTTCTTTAGAAATTGTCTACTTAGGGCCCAAGAGCAGAGGATGATGGATCTTTGGCTTAGTACATTTGTTCCTACATTACTCATATAAA
Organism: Enhydra lutris kenyoni; assembly: GCF_002288905.1. Taxonomy (NCBI): domain Eukaryota; kingdom Metazoa; phylum Chordata; class Mammalia; order Carnivora; family Mustelidae; genus Enhydra; species Enhydra lutris. The sequence continues at coordinate 33,407,254 of NW_019154092.1, read as the reverse complement.
CCTTCATAATTTAGGACATTAGTGAACTAATAACTCAATCACTCAGAAAACATTAGTGAGTGTGTTAGAAAGCTCCTAAATGTGGCCTAGTCATGACCCAAACAGGTCACACTATCTTTCCTTTTCCCAGAGAATGTATAATCTATTGTAGGGGTGGGCTGGGTCAAGACTAAGATACCTGACACACCATAGACTATTTCATTGCCTAAACTTTGAATTATGAGCTACAGATTACCAAATCAAAGGCAGGAATATAGAGAGATTACCAGATTACAGAGAAGCTGAGAATACCAGAATTGAGCTTGGCTTGAAATTAAACTCTTTACAAGACAGAAAATCCTTTTCTCCATCTTCTTCCTTGTACTTTCCCTCCACACTTGCAAAAATGGGCTTCAAGTTTTCAGGACAGTTTAAGACCATCTGGAGCATAATCTCACCAGGGACTGTACTTTATCATATTAGCTTTTTGTAGGATACACAGGATGTCATTTAAAATTCACTTCTTATCAAGAAACTGGGTAGAAAAAGGCACCAGACTAATTAGAATCTTAAGAAACTATGGCTTTTGAAAAATTTGCTAAGTGAAGAAAAAGAAGAGACAGAAAAGCACAGAGAAACAGAGATGGAGATATAGAGAGAAAATGGAGGGAAATCAAAAGATAGGCAAGGGGAGAAAAAAAAAAAGTTGAGCAGAAAAAGTCAGGATATTTGGAATATCTCATCTTCCTGTGAATGACATTTTGTGTTTTAGAAGCACATGCTGCGTGTTTGTTGAGTAAGAATGTGTGTGAGTGTGAGTATTGTGTGTGGGAAGTTCTTTAGTTGATCTCTCACCTTATGTACGATTGGTTTTACAACTGTTATCAGCCAGTTGTATTTGAAAACTGGTCTCATGTGTGAAAACATTTTCAATTTACTATAGCAGGAAGAACAGGGTCATATGTCTTTTGGCTTCACTATAGTGACAAAGACAATTCTAGACCCCTTGCCTGCGGTTGGTACCTGGTTACCTATTGACTTGAATACGCAGGGTCCATATAAACTCTCCTTTGGCCCAAAATAAGTTGACTTTGAGGCCAGGAACCATTGACTTGAAAAGTAGACTAAAAAACAAATGAGGCTGAAGCTGTAAGGACAAAGGAAATTAGGGGACCCTTTCTTACCTCAGATATAGAGGAGGTATATGTTAGAAATGCTTGTGCTTACTAATTAAATACATTTCATTTACTTTTACATCTTTTTTGCTTAACTAAGGAGAAAATGTGCATTATTTATAGGAACCAAACATAATGAAAACACAAAAAAGAAAAGGAACCATTTTGATTCAAATCTTGGCAAATATCCAACTTGCAAAAACTTGAAGATTTAATATTATTACATGCACACACACAAAAATAAAGCCTAATGCTCATCCAAGCATATTTCAATCAAAACTCTCTCTGGGAACCTTCCTACTGACAATACAATTTCGTGCAAAATAAACAATAAGATGCAAAATCTACAGTAAGCAGTTTAGGAAATTACATATCAAATATCTTCTTAAGAGCCTGGGGGGTCTTACTGAGCAGAAATTTTGCCTAACAAGTCTCATTGCATATGCAGATTTAAATAATTCACTTGTTTAAGAAATCTCTTATTCTCTATTTACTCAAGCTCTTCAGCAATGGCTTGTCGCCAGCAGTCATGCCAAGAGTCAAAGGGAAAAAAAAGGTTATTTTTCTAGTTCTGAAGGAAGTGATATGAAAATAAGTAGCAAGCCTAGGATTTTGCTGTAAAGTCAGGTAACAATAGTATATTCAGTCAAAATCTCTTCTCCATAAGTGTGATTTCAGAAACCGTATTGTTCATACAGATATACCAACACTTACACTGAATACTGGTATGGATATGGTTATCTAGCCAACTGGTCTCCTATCTGTCCTATCATACAGGTGGGATCCCAGAAAGAGACGTTGCCCAAGGTCACAAGACTAGTGAGTACAAGCACTGGAATGAGACAATAGAACTTCCTAAGGTTGGTTCTTCTTTTCACTACTCAAAGACAACACACATGGCATCCTGCATGTACAAATAATTCTACGTAAAATCTTAAGTGTGTGCATGTGTGTATGTATTATTTTCCTAGACTTACAAGTTATTTAGACTTTGATTAAAATGAATACATCTCCAGTTTTCTCATGCACTCACAGATTTTCCCTGATGATTTAGCCAATAAT
>NW_019154092.1:33331528-33405028 GCF_002288905.1 Enhydra lutris kenyoni | reverse complement strand
AGAATAATTAAATAAAAAGACAACAATGATAAACTAACCAAATCTTCACTAAAGGAGGAAATTAACAAAATCAATGTCTAAAATACACATTGTACTGAGGTAAGTATTCAGAAGTTTTTGATCTGAAAGTCCAAATAGAAATGGACTGATTACTGAAAGTCTTAAACTTTCAAAAGATGCATTTTTATTTCAGTCCAATTTTTTTAAAGAATTTTTCAAGTAAACATGTATTGGATGGGGATATAGAGAATAATTAAATAAAAAGACAACAATGATAAACTAACCAAATCTTCACTAAAGGAGGAAATTAACAAAATCAATGTCTAAAATACACATTGTACTGAGGTAAGTATTCAGAAGTTTTTGATCTGAAAGTCCAAATAGAAATGGACTGATTACTGAAAGTCTTAAACTTTCAAAAGATGCATTTTTATTTCAGTCCAATTTTTTTAAAGAATTTTTCAAGTAAACATGTATTGGATGGGGATATAGAAAACACTACTTTTACCACCTCTTTTTCAGATAAAAGTGGCCCACAGAGTCTAAAGCAATCATTGATAATAAAAGCTCACAATAGGTGTGAGCTTGGTTGGATGTGTTATTGTGATTTCCAGACCCTATTTCACACTTTCAGTTTTTCTCTGTAAAACTTCCACAGACATTCCAAGACATTAACTTTCTTTTTATTAAAAACAAAAACAAAAACAAAAAAACACTGTGCCTAGGATAGGGAGAAACCCAAAGTGGAAGATACTTTCTTGCCTCTACTGGAGTTCACATGCTTGCTGGGATAAGATGACTTTTTTTTTTTTTTTAAGATTTTATTTATTTATTTGACAGACAGAGATCACAAGTAGTCAGAGAGGCAGGCAGAGAGAGAGGGGGAAGCAGGCTCCCCGCCGAGCAGAGAGCCCGATGCCAGGCTCCATCCAGGACCCTAAGACCATGACCTGAGCCAAAAGCAGAGGCTTTAACCCATTGAGCCCCCCAGGCGTCCCAAGATGACTTTTTAAATAAAAAATAACCAGTTCAAGGCTATATCCTCCTGAAGGGATTCAGAACAGGTCTCCCCAAAATGTGTCACTTGGCGTACTGGCTAGCTTGATTTGAAGGCAATCTAGACTCTGCAGGCTCAAAAGAGACTTTTGCCCTCCCTTAACTACCTAGAAAAATCTACACTGGGGTCTTTCCTGGAATAAGAGCTATTATCAGAGATAAACTTTATCTCTGAGTGACCCATCTGGCAGGGCAAACATCTAACTATCAAATACGTGCTCTTCTTGTTGCCCTGAGACTTGTCCTATATTAGATGGCCATCTTCTCCTTTGAAGCCCTAGGTTACTATTCTGTTCCTTAGCTCAGCCTCAATGGAACCCGCTTGTCTTCAGGTCTAATATTTTTTATTGGGCTCCTGTATATTTGTAATCACATTTGTTTTTCTCCTGTTAATGTGTCTTATGTCAATTTAATTAACTGAACAGTCAAAAGAATCTAGAAAGGTAGAGAAAACATTTTTCCTCTCCTACGCCAATTAGTTGATGTTATTTTACACAGGGCAAAGAAACATGACATTTGAGCAGATTTTTCTTAGTTACCTGAAAAAGGCTTTTTTTTTTCATATTATAGATGACCTGTGGACCTTCCTCACTTAGCCCTATAATTCTAAAGATCTGTATTATAATTACTAACCAGGATAAGCTTTCCTCTCCAGTAGTTAGTGTTGGAGGAGTATTGGAAGTGGCAACAATGTCTGGTACGCAGTCCTTGAGGACATGCCTAAGGGCTGGATGAAAGGATCAGCTGGGGCCTGCCCCACAAACGCCTCTTTGAGTTTTATCCTCTTTTACTATCTCTCATTGCACTTAGTATAGAATTGCAAATTCCTATTGATTGATTAAACCCATTTAGACTGGTTCACTCGCAGATGGCCCAAAGGGAAAAACACAAAAACAAACAAAACAGAAAAAAAGCCCAACTTCTTTCTCTTCCCTGAGCCTTTGGGCACTTTGTACTACAGAGAACAAGGCTCTTCTTAGTTACTCTGTTTCTTTTTTTCAAGAGTCCATACAAGTTATTTATTGTTTTTAGCCCCACAAAACAGGAGAATGTAAAACAGGCAGTTGTTCCTAGTAAGTTTGAGTTTTAGACTGACATCTTGATGCCTTTTTACATGAGTTATTAATTACAAGATCTCAAACACACACCACCTTCCAATGTATATAATTAATTTTAGTTTGAAGAAAGGACACAGCCAACTCTCATTCCTTCAGAACATCATGAACTGTGTACACACCCAATCCAACTTGGACTCTTCATCTAAAACTCTGGAAAGGACCGAGAGGGGTTTTGGGGAGGAGAAGAACTGAAACTAATGTGTGACTTACACATGCTGTCTTCTGATTGACTCCACTTAACAGGAAAAGGCAACTTCATTTAAAATTCATGTAATGCAGAAAAGGAAGATATCAGCTTGGGGTAAAAAAAAAAAAAAAAAAAAACTGTGGCCATATTTCTACCCAAGATAATATTAATATCTCAATTTCTGAGCAATCAGAAACATAGAAAATATGTACAAGTTGGCTACATGGTACATTAAGTCATGGACTATGACTCTGTCATACCCCTGTTTTCGGTAAATGATTGTTATTCTTGGCATCAAATTCAATGTTTGGAGGACTGTTCTTATGGAGCTGTTTCTTGATGATCCATTTTAGTGTTATTATCTGCAAATATCTTATTCAAAGTAATTATATACTCACTATTTACTTTATATCACCTCTTGGGATTATGAGACTCATCCTTCTATTTTCTAATGATCAGAGGGATTTTCTCCATATATTTTATTAATTTTTAAACATTATTTTAGTCTCATAATAACTGAGGGGAGGATTTTATTTTCCAAGTGATATATTTCACGGACATGCTCTAAGTTCAAACACTCAGTCTTCATGATGTAATAGAATTTTTAGATGTCCACTCTTAATTCTTTGTTTGATTAATGGTTTTAAAAGTGCACTTCTAGACCCCTTTGAAGGTCAAGGCTAAAAAGAGGAAGGGAGGGGGAATAAGTCCCATTCTCCTAATCTAATTAGGGTGCTCTCACTTTTTACACATTAGGCTACATATTTGAAAAATTAAAATTGTATAACCACCAGTCAAGACTTCTTTCATTAAATAATATATTTATTATGTATTTATGCCATTTATGTATTTATGCCATTTATGTATTTATGCCATTTATATGTAAGGAAAGAATGTAAAATAAATGATTAACCCTTTCTCTCAGAGTCTCCCCCTTGTCCTTTGTGAGTCATACCTGGAAGAGTGTCCCTTTTCCTGTTCCCAACAGTGCATTTTACCTGCCTTTTTTGTAGGACTGCGATAACTTGTGTCCTATCTTCCACAGCACAACGTGAGTTTGTTGAGGGCAAAGACTTTCCCACTTTTCTCTGTATACATAATAACCAGCACAAGAAAAAGCCTAATAGGTGTGGAAATCAAGGTGCCAATTGAATTCGTTCTAATCTGAGCAGAAGACCTGAAGAAATGATGTAAAATTCACTCAAAATAAGTAATCAAGTGGGAGAAATGCTTCCCTGATGACACAGAGATTGTAAACTCTCTCCACAAAAGACTGTGTGAAAGACAATAATTATATCTTTGAAATAGTCACCCTCTGCCACTTAAAGACTTGATTATCTGAGTGATGAATTGATTCTTTCCTTCCTTCTTTCATCAAGTGTTTGTTACAGACCCACTATATACATAGAGCGAGGCTAGGCACCACAGATGAATATGCTGTGGTGTACCGTTCCTGAGGTTCTCATCATAGAAATAAATAAGGAAATAAAGGCAATGAGACCTACATAGAGACAGAATTAAATTGTAGCTCAAGGCAGAATATAGGAGGCCAATTAGTTTAAGGAGAAAACATAGTCCAGGAGGGTTCAGAGGAAGGCAGAAGAGCTGAGAACAAGGGCTTGGATTAAGGAATGGGGGTCCAAGGAGGCCTTTGTAGATGACTGAGAGAAAGACATGTTTGTTTGCATGGCTTAAATGGAAGGAGGAGATACAAAGGGAGACTGGACAGGAAGCATGGGATGGGAACGGGTGTGTGTGTGGGTGTGTGTGTATGTGTGGGAAGATGCACAGGGCAGCAGCCAACCTCAGAATGAGCAAGAGACCTTCAGAACAATCCAAATACCTTGCGGGAGCAAAGGTTCAGGTTGGATTGCTTAGTATTATTACAGCCCACTATCACACTAGGCTTTGTGTGAGTTACCACCCCCTCTAAGGACACTCACTGAAAAACCAAAATGAAATAATGTACATGACGAATTCCTTGCACCTCTCCAAACAATAACAAAGAAAACAAGAGCACTATGCTTTTGCAATAAAAAGAAAACAAGAAAGAAAATGCAAAAAAGTATATGGAAGTCATTGAACATTGATATGGACTGGCAGAGGAAGATATAATATATCCTTTTGGTTTGAAACTCACCTGTCCAGCATAGAAGCAAAGAAATAGGACCCTCAAGGTCCTTTCATGTGATTCTAAATCACTGCAACCCAAAAGCTGTGGCTCTTACCCCAGACTTTTTGGTAGTAATACACAAATTTCTCTGACTTCTCATCCTTCGAGGGCCCAAAATACCAGGATTAAAATGAGATTTGCTATAGCTTCCTTTAGTAAAGGAGGAGCTTTTTTTTTTTTTTTTGGTTTAGAGATTTGATATCCTCTCCTTTGAATCCATGGCCATGGGTGTTGATCTTTTTGTTCCAATCGAAATGGTCAAAGTGTTCTGGGCTCCTTTGTGCTCCCCTCTCAGTCTGGGAACACAGCCCAATTCAGGAGCTGGGTCCTGGAGCATATATGACTCCTTGTTTTCCAAAATGGAGAGAGAACCTTGGCATTTGGAAACTCTGGCTCCAGCTGTAGGAATTTTTAGGCTTCTTACCTCTGCTAATTCCTCATGGGGGAGAGGGAGAGGAGGTTCCTGCAGATTGGAACCTCAGTGAGCCCAAGTGAGGAGAGATTTTGGAAAGCACACATTTTCTTGAGAGGGCTAGCCCACTCCCCATCCACAATCCCTGCCTTGATAAAATTCCTCAGCCCCTTTGAAGAAAAAACAAAAGTAGAACAAAACAAAGCAAGAACCTACAATTACTTTATTTTTCACTCATGTAATTTGAATACTAAAATCAACAGCTTCCTATGGGTTTACACGTATTTCCATTCATTTTGTTATCCCTTGATATTTATAAATGGGGGGGATCTGAATGACTTAGGGGAAAGAAAATGAAATGAGCAAATTTGGCATTTAGATATTCTGATCCACTTTACCTCTTCTAAAAAAAAAATCAGCTGGTTATTCAAACTTAGATACAAATGTTTAAAGTGGTTTGAGTCAGAGATTTTACATTTTAAATACAGAGATCAAATCCTTAAAGAATAGAAGCTTCCACGGGGCTTTAAGAACATCACTGAACTTGTGCTCCATTGTTTCTGAAAGCAGAGTGAGGGGGCAACCTGTTTGTCTTTCAGGTGGAAGAAGTAATGCTTCTAAAACTCAGTAAGACCAGGAACGTGTTTCCAGAGCAGAGCAGATCTGCCCGACTTTCCTCCTTCCAGACTCCCTGTACCTGCAGAGGGCTGGGTCCGCATCTCATGAAGGTGTGTTTTTATTTTTTCCATGGTCACTTGCGTGTTACTTGTTAAAAAAAGAAGTGAAGAATCTAAAACTTTCAGAACAAACAAACAAAAACTTTTTACTTATAAAAAGGAAGGCTTTAATGGGATAGAATTTAGGACAGCTCAACTTTCTAAAATTCTCCTTCCAAATCTAAATTCCCTCCTTTTTCTTTCTCTTTCTTAGATTTCCTCTCTCTCTTTTCTCTTTCTCCAGATATGATCTTTTTCTCCCCCTCCTTTCTTTTTATCTAATAGTCTATCTCTTCCAGGGGTGTGCTGGTAATAGAGCAACCTACTCTCTGGAAAACAAACCAATCATCCTGATTTGTGTTTGCGACATTGCTGATTTCCATGGTGTAAACACTCCCACTATGGCTAATTTGGCATGGGTTTGTCTGACCAGGCTCCAGATGCCACAAATGCCCTCTGTTTCCGTCTCTGTGTGCCTGTGTGTCTGTCTCTCTGTCTCTGTCTGTCTCCATCTCTCTTTCACACACACACAGGCACACACATGTAAAATGTTACCTATCAGAGGGATACAGAGGATAAATAGAGAAGAAAACCCTGCAACCAAAAAATGTATTCAAGAATTCTTCCACTTATTGAAGTGTCATTTTTGTCTCCTGGTATTTGAAGTTTGGGGCCAGCAATGTTCTACCTCTTTTTCTGTAAAGTTGGGGAGAAAATTCAGATCTCAGCTGGGTTCTCACATTTTTTTCCTTCTAAGAAAAAATGAGCCCTAGGGAAGAGGAGGAATCTGAAGAGTTTATGTGTGTGTTTTCATTAGTTCCTTTGAGATTCAGAACTTTTGTTCTATTGCCACTTTAAAAAATATTTTTTTCTCTTTAAGTCAGCAGGGAACTGGAGATGATGAGCCCAGGACTTGGTTTCAGCCCTGGGGCACAACATCATAAGATTTAAATAATGTCTTATAGGTTTTCATACCTTTTTTTTCCCAGGGAGTTCTAAGCATGTTGAAATGTGCAAGTTTTGCTCTCAGTATTCATTTCCCACTGGCTTTCTTTCCTTTCAACATTTCCTTTTCTCAAAGCCTTTTCTCTTTCTTTCCTTTTCCTTCTTTTCATTCCCTTTCCTCTTTTTAATTCCTTTTTTCTCTATATCTCCTTCCTATCACCCTTTCCCCGTGCTTTTCAGCAGTCCTCTTTCTAACTTTCCATTCACCCCTGACTTCACTGTTTTAAAAAATCTTTATCCAAACTTCTCTTACATAACATTGTCATGCAACAATTCCTCATTGCAATTACACTGAAATATTTTGGAGCCAGGAAAAAGGTCATTAACATAAGGAATGTGAAGAGCCCAAATAGGATTTGGAAGAGGGCATCAGTGGAAACCCTGAGCAAACATCATCCGGGTCCAAGTCCATGTAAGTGTGATTGTCACTAGGGCTTCTGGCCACAGGGTCCTGCTTCTCCCTGGTGCTGGACAGCGTTGTGCTTCCCTTTCCCCTTGAGCTGGGTGTGACCTTGGAACACACTTTGGGGGGTAAAATGTGAGCTATGTGCACATGACTTCAATACAAACATTTCAAGAGCCGATGCCAGGACAATTTACAACGTTCTGGGTGGTGGACGCTCAGTCAGCATGGGTCCCAGAATGAGAATAAAACAGGACAAAACCTCCAGAAGACTTTGTGGTAGAAATGTAAAATGAGCAAGAAATAAAATTTGTTTTAAGACTCTGAGATTTGGAGGTTGTTTGTTACACATACATACATAAGATAGCCTATTCTGAAGAGTACAGTAACCAAGAGAAGAAAACATAAAATAAGCTATTGGCTCTCAGAGATAAGAGTGTAGAGGCTCAAAAGAAAATGAAAAATGAGGTTAAATTATTGTCACTTCAAGGAAGATTTCCCCAAGAGTGTAAGGGTTGGCTGAAACTAATCCTATATTTTGGATGAATACAGAAAGTGCTAATTCCTGTTGTCCATGCACATGACATATTTAAGGCCCAACAAATACTTCAGAACATTTGCAAATGTTGCTGCAGCTAGCCAAGAGGAAAATGTGCCTTGTCAAAAGTGTTTTCATCCAAGATCTGAGAATTGCTGCTAGATCCAGCCTAAGGCCCATGCCAACCTAAGATGTAAGTAAACCCATTACTTTCTCCTGATACAGAATAGGCAATACTCTTTCACCATTTTTATAGTCAAGTGTAAATTTTTCATTAAAAAATTATCAGATATCTGTTTGAGACTAAAGTAGACTTTAGAGTTTCAGTTTTATTATGGTTAATGAAATACACTGGGAAAGGTATCAAATGGGAGATAAGAAGTGAGTATTTGCTCTAATTCTGCCACTTTTGGTAAACACACCAGAGCCTCACTTGTTCTTATTTGTAGGTTGAGGGATGGTCCCTACACTTATATCCAGATTGAGTATCCCTTGATTGCATGCATAGAAGCCACAGCTTATAAGAAATACTAATAATTGATCCTCAAAATGACTGAGCTTTGTAGGAAGAAGACAATCCTGTTTTATCCCATCAGGGGCTGTCAAGCACTGTAAAGGAGATGTGATTTAACCAGATTTGCAAGCTAACAAGATAGCCTGCGGTACCTTTAAGGATATAGGCTGAAGACATGTCACTCCTGTGTCAGAGACAAGAGATTGTATTGCTCACAGAAATAGCAGTCGTGAAAATATCAACAGTTCTCGTGATTCTCAATTCCCATAGGGTGACACAAAGTGGGCCAAGAGCCTCTATACATGCAGTGGGTCACATTTTTGGAGGAAAAGTCTTAGCATAAGGAAGCCAAGTCTTTTATAATGGACATTAAGCAAGTCTGCCCTTAGCCCAAGAGGGAGACATTATCTTTATTATATTGGGCAGGGGGAAGCATGACTGCCCTTTGCTTGAGAGGAAGACACTATCTCTGTCTCCCAAGGCAATAGGAAAACTCGTTCTTTGTTCTGGAGGGAGATATTAACTCTGTCTTCCAAAACAGTTCACACTTTAGACATCCTCAAAAAGATAATCTAGAACAGAGGTAATCAGTGTGCTTGCTCATTAAGCCTGAAGAAATATGTGAGACCCAGGGAGAAAATAAATCTCCCCTGGATAAGTTACTCTTTATTTTTATACTAACCTGGCTTCTGGAAAATGTTTCCATCAGAAGGCCACTCCATCAACCATTTCAAATAATTTGACATACCTGTTCAGTTCATGTTGTAAAGCATTTACTTAAGGAATCCAACAGGATCCCAAGCGGAGGATAGTGTCAGTCTGTAATATTTGGCCCTCAACCATAACTCCAAGTTCTTGTTCCCATCCAGTCAAACAAAGTTCAAACCGTTAGAGTTCACCTTAGAAAGCAGGGTGGCTTTCTCCTAAGGGTTCTGTATTGACCTTAGTACTTGGCCCAAAGTGTTAATGTAGGCACAACAGACCGATCAGTGATTGCACAGACTGTACTTTGACCTGTAAGGAGGAATTGTGCACCAATTCTATTAACCACGGCAATGGCTGATGAGTTGAGGTTGACCTGAAGGCCTCCTAGAGCCAAGGTGGTGTCATTGATCACGTCAGGTAAAATGAGGGACAAATTTTGTACCCCCTTTTCTAATTAGATGATCCCCATCCTATATACATAACACCCAGCAGATGTATATAAATAACAAGATAGAAGATGGTTCTCTATCTAGCTATCTAGGAACAATTTCATAACCAAATATGAAAGATTTCAAAATCACATCTGACTTTGCTAGAACAGTGCCAACCTGGAATAGGATAAGTGATATATTTTATTTGCTGTCTAAATGTTATAACTTAATGCTTCCTACTGCTGAGGCTAGTGAGGAAAAGTCTCACTCCTTTGTAACCCCTAGGCCCCTTTATTTAAAAAAAGTGAGAACAAAAGTTCACAGAACATCAAGTCGGGCAAGCCCTATTTGTATGCAGAAGATACTTCCCCACATAGTGTGCAGATACGCATCTCTGATCTAAGTACATTCCTGCCTCTTGCATACCATTGTGTCTTGAATTTCCACCGTTAGATATAAATTTGTTTATATCTAAATCTAAGAGAGATATATATATGTATATAAATATATGTTGTAATTTACTTATATCTATGGCTGTATAAGGAAGAGAATCTTGCTTAAAGCAAATATCCTTAAGAAGAGAAATTCTCTCACATTATTATCCACACATTTTCAATGAATATGAGATCTTTCCTATGATTGTGACAATAAAAGAAATTTCTTATGAAATGAGACCCTCAACCGGTCAGTTTTGAAGAGAGCAGAATAAAGAGAGAAAAGTCAAGGGCAGTGGTGATGACAGTGGAGAAAGGCATGGGATGGGGAGGAAGAGGACAAATTGGCAGTTATAGGTTAAGGAAACAAGGCACCAAGACACCTGCAGGGGAAGGGATGGGGAAATGGGGAAGACACTGTAGAGACCAGACTGTGTCAACATCTCAGTTTTGTCTAATAATGCTCTTTTGGGACATAAGGAGTTGCTAAATGTCTGAGGCCTGGAAGACCAGTTTTTTCTGTGATGGACTATAACCAAAAAAGCATGCTGACTCCTTTTACTTCAGAGCAATGTTGACCCATGCCCAATGAGATCCATCAACACCCCATCTCTGCTGACTCATTTAGCTGCAGAGAGAGGTTCATGGACCAATTCAAAACAGAAAAATGGCAAGGTGCACCAAGTTACAGAGAATAGAGAGGTATGTCTAAGACTTCTAGCATCCTTTAAAAAAAAAAAAAGTAAAGCAAACCAAAAACAAAACAACAAACAAACAAACAAAAAAACAGTAAAGAAAAAGAAAAAAAACCTGTTTGGAAATCATTTTTAGGGGGAGTCTGAGTGTAAGACCTCTGCACCAGGTGCACAGTAAGCGAAAAGCATAACCTTTTGTCTCCAGGAATGATAGATGGAGGATCATGAAATCGTAAAATCTGGAAATGGCTTTTCCCACCACTGCCTGAAATCCTGGCTCCAGTGTCCCACATCCACAGCCCAGATTTCATCTCTCAGAAGCTAAAGGGAGGCATGTGGGGCTCAGCTTCCAGCCCGTGTTGATACCACATAGCAAAGACTGTTCAAATGGACAGATTTTCACTGGGATTATGCCTACCTGAACCGTTAGTCACTCACCCTTTGTGGCTTATCTGCTTTAATTTGTTTATCTTGTTTGGTCATTAGTTTTGTCTAGATTTTATATTCATTATTCTGTATCGTATCTCTTACATTTCAGTTTAGGAGGTGATTGTTTACCATATACATTGATTCTCCCAGGCCCTCAAATATTCCGCAATCGATGCTAACAAGATAGTAACTAGGAATAGTCATTATTTGGCTATTTTGGGACACTTTCTCCATCTCATTTTAATGCATTCTTATGTTTCTAGTCTCCTGGGGACTCTCACATATTCCTTTTGAACCTTTACTCTTTAATGCTACCCAGACAGAGCCTTTGTACCTCTTTGGAATGAATAAATACAGACTATCTCAGGTGATTTAAATCTCTCTCTCATGTGCCTTTAAAAATGCACACTTTGCTTTTATCAACCCCATATTTTGCACTTTCAAGAGAAAACACTGCAACTGGCATAGGTTCTCTTATCAACCTGTATTATAGATGAGGGGACCAAGTAAGGACAGGCTTGTCTTCTAGGTTCCTAACAAGTCAAAGACACAGCGAGAATATATTATGGATGTTGTAGATCATTTGTCTGGTCTGTTTGCCATTGTAGTTTTTGTTGCTAGTTTATCTGTTTACTGCACCTGGAGTTTCCATGTGGCCTTTAATTGGGACTGAGTAGGAAACTGTTACTCCTGGGGCCTAAGTGAATATGCACAGGGTTTCCTGGGAGTTTGCTAAGCCTGGTGCAACCAACATACTAGTCCTAAGTGAGAGACCAGTAGGAACAACTGCCCCTTTTACTCTCCTTTGTGTTTTACTTGATGATTTTTTTTTCATAGTGAAGTTACCACCAGTTTAACTGTCGTTGCTCTGTGGTTAGGGAAGTCCAGGATATTGAGATACATTCTATATATTGGCAAAACTTGTATACATAGCATCCTGTGTCTTCATGCTGCAACTTTCATATAATGGTATGATATGATATGATATGTATATATAGCATAACTTGGTATGAAAACAGAGAAGCTAGCTTTCAATGGCTGTGGTTTCATGAGCAGACCTAAAATGGGTTTTACATCGTGCTGTTTGAAAAAGAGCTTACCTATTTACGTCAAATTGCTGAGACAGAGTAGCAAAACAATAAATGCAAAATGTGGCTGCCTTCTGCAGGATTGTGGGAGCAGTTAAGCACTTCTGGCCAACGGCCAGACCAACCAACACAAGGTCGATCACACTGTGCTTCATCGCACTCTACCCTGAGATTTGCTTTGGAAGAGACATAAGATGGAAGAAGAGGAGGGGCAAGCAAATGGTCCTCCCCAGCATCACATGAGACCCAAACACACTGGTGGCTGAATTCTGAGCACAAATGACCCCTTATCCATAGCTAAGCTTTGTTTGCAATATTCTGTTATCATCTCTTCCCCAACAACCAAGATACAAAAACACTTTCAAGGAGATGACAAACCCCAAAGTAGAATACAACACAGTGTATTAGGAGTCCAGATTAGCTCAGTTAGATGTCTGGTCCCGGGAACAAAATATTCAACCTTTAAATAAATACACAATAAAAATAGCACACTCTTACTATAGGGTTACTGGACTGTAGCAGTAAATGAACTGAATAAAATTTTATGGCTTCTTAACATGCTGAGGTTTTTGCAGTGTCTTCCATCTTGTAGCTTAACAACATTTTGCAGTCTGCTATCAGTGAAACTAATAGTGCAGATGAAAATTTTATGAAAAATGGGAAATCTACATTGGTTTTATATTATGTCAGTGAAATGAATAAAGATCATATTTTGGCATTAACAGCTAATGGTGAGAAAAGAAGTGGGGGCTGGTTACTCCATTTTTGGCCCTGGAATTGATGTTTTTTAAAGAGTCAGCCGTAATTATGATATTTGAATGTCATTATCATTAAACTGATGAATTATTTAGAAAGAAGGTGAACAAGGCAAAGAGTTCCTCAGTGTGTTCATGCATTTTAGTTGTATTTTGCCAGTTGAGGTGCTCCTTTCAGAGGGCGGTATTAATCACATGGATGGTGCAAATATGTTATGTTATTATTTCTCTTAGGAAGGTCAAAGTTTTCTACTACAGAGCATATAGGGGATAAGAAAGAGGAAAAGAGGAAGAGAAATTGCTAAATAATAACTCATATTGCAAATGTTGATAGGAAATGGTCCCCACTCTTTCAAATGGGTTGTTTTATATCTTCCATGAGTTGCTATAATGACCTCCTTATCAACTTTCTGCCCTCCCAACTTGATTGGCTTCAAGAAAGCTTTTTGATAAGAAGAAAACATAATTTAAAAAAAAAAAAAGACTATTACAATGTGGATGAGAAAAATATTCAGTTTAAGATACAAGCAACTTTGCCTGCAAACATTCTCCTTGAAGCAAATGGCAAATTAATAATGAACAACCTTTATTTTCTCATTTTCCTTTCTCAGACTCCCTCTCTAGGAAATAACATTTACTTGTTTTCAGTAGCTCCACTTCTTGGGAGTCTGAGAAAAACCTTTTCTCTAGATCTATTTTAAAAATTATGTTTCATTTACCTGGCTTAAATTGGTATGTTCCTGCCTTCAAAAAGAAACTTGCCATGTCAAGTCCTTCATGCCAGTCTTTGATTCTCATTGAGTATCAAGGTGCATAATTTTGTGTGGCATAAAAGATGAAACAGATGAAGTTTTTTTACCTTTGGATGCTATAATTAATATCATATTTTTAAGGTTTATTTATTTAGTTTTTAGAGAGAGAGTGTGGTGGGGAGGGACAGAAGGAGAGGGAGACAGAATCTCAAACAGACTCCCTGCTGAGCACAGAGCCCAACTTGGGGTTCCAGCTCAGATCTCAAGTCCCTGAGATCAGACCTGAGCTGAAATCAAGAGTTGGATGCTCAGCCACCTGAGCCACCCAGGTGCCCCAATAGCATATAATATTTTAATTCCATCCTACAAAATACAAGTAGATTTTTTTTGTGTCCTACAGATTTTTGTGCATTTTCATGGTTATTAATCTGAACACTTCTGTTCTAGAACATTCTGAATGCTCTCTCTTGGTCATAGATCTCTTTGCTTTCCTGAAGAACTTGTAGAACTCCGTGATGCTAGTGAAGTGACTTTTCTCTGTCCCGGTTTTTGTGATTTTTTTTTCCCCCTCAGCTGGGGGCTGATATTATTTTCACTGGGGATTCTCTGTTAGGTCCCAGAGCAAAACAAATGAAAAGCTACATACTTGGAATGGACCTTGGGTACATGACTTTAGGTATCACTATAAGGATAGTTTTCTTCCATGTTTTCTCTGTTTGGCTTAATTCATTCAGAAAAGGTCCAAGAATGTGTAACCCAACTCTTGCTTAGGATAAAGAATATGCATTTGAATGGACTTTCTTTTCTACTCTAGATTTGAGAAAAATGGAAATGGATCCATGGAGATAAGGAAAACTCAATATCCAAGTAAATTTTCAATGGATATGGTGAGATTAAAACAGGGAAATGCAAGTCAAAACCACATGAGGTATCACCTCATACCTGTTATAAAGGCTATTATCAAAAAGACAAAAATATGTGTTGGCAAGGATACAGAGTAAAAGAAACCTTTGTGTACTGTTGGTGGGAGTGTAAATTGGAGCAGCCACTATGGAAAACAGTATGGAGTTTCCTTTAAAAAATTAGAAATAGGGGCGCCTGGGAGGCTCAGTGGGTTAAAGCCTCTGCCTTCGTCTCGGGTCAGGAGCTCAGGGTCCTGGGATCAGGCCCCACGTCTGGCTCTCTGCTCAGCAGGGAGCCTGCTTCACCCTCTCTCTCTGCCTGCCTCTCTGCCTACTTGTGATTTCTGTCTGTCAAATAAAGAAATAAAATCTTAAAAAAAAAAAAATAGAAATAGAACTACCATATGATCCAGCAATCCTTTTTTCTGAGGTATTTATTTGAAGACAATGAAAACATGCATTCAAAAAGATATCTATACCCCCATGTTCATTGCAGCCTTATTTACAATAACCAATATATAGAAACACCCTAAGTTTTCATTGATAAACAAATGGACAAAGAAATTGTGGTACATATACACAATAAAATATTATTCAACCATAAATATATCTTGCCATTTACAACAACATGGATGGCCCTCAAGGGCATTAGGCTAAGCACGAAGAAAGCAAGACGGAAACAGACACATACTGTATAATCTCCTATGTGGAATCTAAAAAAAAAAACAAAATGAAAATGAATACAGATTGTTGGTTACTCAGGGTGGGGGTGGGGAAAGTAGGTAAAGAGGGTCAAAAAGTACAAATATCTAGTTATAATATGAGTAAGTCATGGGGATATAATGCCAAACACAGCAACTATAACTACTAATACTGTACTGTATATTGAAAGTAGTTATAAGAGTGGATCTTAAAAGTCCTCAACACAAGAAAAAAGTTTTGTAACTACGTATGGTGATGGATGTTAACTAGACTTAGTGGTGATCATTTTGCAAATGATCAAATAGATATACAAATATCAAATTATTACATTGTATACCTGAAACTAATATAATGCTATGTCAATTATACCTTAATACAAACAAAATAAAACAAAACAGTAAAACAGAATTATTTTCTCTCACTAATCTTATTGTGGATTTGTTTTTCTTCTTATATTTTTGTCTAAAATCATTACTGCAAAGAAATTTCACCATGTTAACTTAAGGAAATAATCTACAATAGACTTCTTACTGTTAAGAGAATTTCTTGATTTTTAAAAAAAACTTTTGGGGGCACCTGGGTGGCTCAGTCATTTGAACATCTGCCTTCAGCTCATGTCACGATCTCAGTGTCCTGGAGCACATCAGGCTCCCTGCTCAGCGGAGAGTCTGCTTCTCCCTCTCCCTCTAACCCTCCA
Source organism: Enhydra lutris kenyoni (assembly GCF_002288905.1). Classification (NCBI taxonomy): domain Eukaryota; kingdom Metazoa; phylum Chordata; class Mammalia; order Carnivora; family Mustelidae; genus Enhydra; species Enhydra lutris. The sequence continues at coordinate 33,389,316 of NW_019154092.1, read as the reverse complement.
CCTGCTTGTACTCTCTCTCTATCAAATAAATTGTGTCTTAAAAAAATCTTTTGTTGTAGCAAGTTACTCTCTTTTATCTGTTTAAACAAGTTCTTTTTCTCTCCAGTGCTTCGAATATTTTGTATGTTCACATACACACATAAATGCACACATACAGTCTCATCATGTGAATATCAAAGAGAAGCCAGTCAATTTATTAATTTATTCAGTGTTATTTACATCGAACAAATGATATTTTATTTTCTCCGATAGTATTTACATTTCATACTGTTGAATTTATAATAAAGAATAAGGATCAGCCACATATTTCATTCACATGTGAATTTTTAAGCACTGGAGCTTACACAAATTAACAAATGATTAGCCTTGACTAAAGAGTAAAAGCTGAATATTAAGAAAGTGATAATATTTTGTTTCTTGTTACCAAACGTGAATTCCTGTAAGGTCTTAACTCTTAACTATGTGTCTCTTCTCTCTCTTAATTTTTTATTAATAAATGATTTTGGAGAATTTTATAAGCCATTCAGTTTTGATTCTAGATGTGACCTAAGGCTAGTTCTACCTGATCTTTTCAACAAAAGCAGAGCCACATACTAAAATCTGAATACTATGTGCATGAGATGCTAACCATTTAGTACTTAAGAATGATATATACATATATTATGCCTATATTCTTCTGGAAACTTTATGTAGCCAACACCTCAAATTGGGGGACTCAAAAGCTTCTTCCAAAATATCAAATTTGGTTCCACTGATACAGTTTGAGTTTATTTGTTTGCTATTCTTGCTAACTTGTTATTTTTTCTCAGTCCTACTTTGATGGATCAAATCACATCACTTTTTTTTTTTTTCCCAAGTCTTAAGAATTGACTGTTTAACTTGAGAAGGATAAAAGAAGGTCCCAAATTTTTATTTACTTCTCACACCACTAGATATGGAGTAGGAAGGATGAAAACGGAGATCAAGTCTTTCCTTTTGGAGCATTTCAGAATCAGAGCTAGAAAAAGTATTTCTTTGGGATTTCATCAATCAATATTTACAAGAGTTCCATGAAATGGTTAGAACTGAGACACCATGCTGAACAAGTCAAATGTGGCTGAAATTCACCCAGGGACGAATGTTGAAGGTATTAAATTATCCATGGGCTCCAGTCAAGCAATTCAATACTCAATCTGCTCAAAGCCCAAGGAAATAAAAATCACATAAGGAATTCCAGTTTGCAAGAATATTTTCTTTTTAATTTCTGACGTACAATGGCAGGCCATCTGACATCATGTCACATCAGTTTAACTCCCTGGCTGCAACAGACCTGTTGTGCTGTATCAGTGGGGGAAACGTACAAAGAGATTCTTGTCCTCAATCAGATTTCCCTGGTATCAGCCTGGACAGCAAGCAGTCAATCCCAATTGAGCGGGCAGATGGAGACAGAGCAGATTAATAAGTGGATCCTCTTTATCTGAAGAGCTGGCAGGCATCATGGTTCGCCAGGCACCTGAGTTATATTTTTAAATAGGTCAGCACATCGAGCGTTTACAAAGGGGAAATGGAGTTAGCTGGAAGATTGGCACCAGTGGGGAACACAATGTGGGAGGTGGAGCTCAAGGTGCACTTTGATGGAGTCTGAGGATTTGGGAGAGTGGAGGATAGAAAATAAAGAGTTGCTGTCCTTGTTTTACCATCTGGTTTAAAAAAAAATTGAATGTACTATGGAAAGCACATGAAACATATCTGGGCAATGTCTCTGAATCTGAATAGGTATTTTCATTTTTAAAACTTCCAACAACATCATCACTGCCACTCTACAATTATCATCAGGGTAACAATGAAGGGGTTTGTTTGTTTTGTGTCTTGCACAGTATAGGGTCCTCTGGAAGCTACAAAGAAAGGGAAGAAATTGGACCCTCTGAGCAGGGAGACAGATCTATTAGGTTCAGCTATACAATAGTAACACCAGTGTGTGTGTGCATGTGTGCATGTGTGTGTGTGTGTGTGTGTGTGTGTGTGTGAAATTCATTAACCTTCCTTGAAATTATGTCCCAAAGGAAACAATTTTGTTTTGAACAGAAGCAACATATAAGCCAACATATAAGTAAGACATTTATAATGATGCCTACGATTTCCAAATAATTCTGCCTTGATAACAGACGTTTCTTTATCATACTCAACAATATGATCAATAGCTTACATTTATTAACCTGTCTCAACCAGGAAGTTTTAGTCCATTAAAGAATCAGAGAAAACTTGTTACTCCATTTTCCAGGGTATGGATTCCCAGGGATGGAATTACAGGAAAGTTTGATTTCAATTCTTAACAAAAACAAGGCAACCCACTTAAAATATCCTATTTCCAAATCTCAACCCAGATTTACCAAAGAAGTCCAAGGAACATAAGCAGATTCACTATTTAGAAACTAGTTTATGTGTGAACAAATAGTATATAATCAAAAGAAAGAAATGAAATTTTCCAACTTTTGAAAATTATCAGTCTGTGTTTTACTCCTTTCTCTCTCTTCATGGTAGGGGAGGTTTTGGGACTGTGCCACATTACCCAGATTGAACAAGGCAAGATGGAGTGATTCGCGCTCACAGGGTTTGCCTCAACACTTGATTTGACAGCTGGAAGTCAGACTCCATTTGCTTGTGTTGTTTCCAAGGGTAGATAAAAAAGACATTTGAAAAGAATAATTTGGGACCTCTAGGGAGAATAGCGTATTGATTGAGATGAAGTGTGCAAGGCTAAAGAAGCAAATTTCTCCTAAAATGAGACTCAGGAAAATTAAGTAGCAAGAAAGCATTGAAGTAACAATAAATGCTTAATTTGGAAAGGTTTTTAAAGTCTCCCAGAGTTCTTGAATCCTCTGATCTCAGTGTCTTAGATTTAGTCAGTGATTAAATGATTATCTGATATGACAGTACACTGTGGTAGGAATTTCCTCTATACCTTCTGTGTAGGAACAACCATTTTCTTCCTTTGGAGAATAGAGGAATAAGTTTTGGTAATATATATCCAAGGCATATTGGGATGTAAAAGTAAATGATAGAACTCTGGATTTCTTTGAAGTCATTTAAAAGAGAAAGAAGTAGAAACAGAGGAAGTAAAAACAGTCTTGCATGGATAGCTAGGGCAGTCCTCAAAAGAGGGGAAATGACCACTGGGAGACTATAGTGGCTACGAAGCCCCCATCTGGGATCAGGGAGATATGACAGAGCTGGATCAGGCAACAGGGCTGGAGAGAAGCTTGACAAATGGTTCTGGGAAAACCTGGAAGGATCACCAGATCTATAAGTGTTACTCACACGTGTCCACCTCTGATTAGAAATACAAGGTTTGCCTTTCTTCAATTCTCCTCCTGCCCATTAGAAAACCTTTCAAGTACTTTTGGTTATCACCCACCTCTCCCTCCTCTCACACTCCATCTCAGAAGCACAGCTGTAAAAATAATAGCCAAATGGGTCTTCCCAGGCAACAAAAACTGATCAGTCTTTGAGTGACTTCCATATCCAAAAACCAATGAAGGATCATTTATATCTCTGGAGAAAACTTCCCCCTTTGACTTCTACTGTGAACACAAGTAAAGATAACAGCAAAGAAATATAACCAGATATCTTTTAACAGAATATGATAAAAAAATAATAAAATCTAGAAGTAAAAATAAGATTCCTACTATTGTAACATAACACTTTTCATTTCCTGCATTCTCAACTCTTCTGTTTAGTCCAGTGTATCAAACACAGAGCTGGCCTTATAAAAAGGATAGAGAGATGAGTAAGAAATTACCCCTGCCAACAAGAAATTTCAAATTTTATATGGGAGAAATATATTCATCTGTAACAACCATGATGTATTAAGTATTACTCTATCCATTTAAGAAACAGTCTAAGGAAGAAACAAATGTATATTTTAAAAAATTCTGGTGCTAGGTCAATAACATTTTTTATACTGTAACAGGGACTTTAAATATGTTAGTTTTGAGATTTGCATTACAAGCCTATAGCATCATTTTCTTAGATATTTTCCTTTTTGTTGAATATAAGATATTTCCAGTATTTTCTCTTTATAAATATAGTTGTAATACATAATTTTAATGTATTATTTTCTCTTATATTGTCTTTATGCTCAATTTACATGAGTGTGATTAGTATGTTAGAAGATAAGCAGATGTAATATATATATTTTTTCTTACAGAGAAACAAGTATAGATCCTTTAAAATTCACTTGGCTGTCTTTAGTTCCTCCAAAAATGCACCACACCCTTGTAAGAACTAGCAGGTTGCTCATAAAGGAAACACAGGAAACAGTCTGGGTCAGCTTTGATAGTTACAGTATCACCTAGTCAGATTTATTTTATGCGTTTGGATACCCTCGGTCTTGGTCCTGTACTTGACAGAGTTTTGCTTGTTTTCTCTTGCTTTGTCCTTTATCCTTTCCAAGTTCTAGCTTCTCTTGGCTTTACTAATTTAGTTAATGTTAGTGCTTTCCCACTAGGGCAGTACTAAAGTCTCCCTTAGAACAATACTGGAATCTTCCTCTGTTCTTTCTAAACATGGTAAATAGCAAAACACCTTCTCCCAGCATAGTCCAGACCTTGTGCCCTCCCTCCCATAGTCAACTGCTCATAAAGGCAATACCATGGGTAAGACCAATAGTTAAGAGTACCTAAATCTGGTGTTAGAGTTGGCATTCAAGCTGCCTTATTCCCAGGAAATCTGTGACTAGCACATGAGAGTTTAGTACATAATAAACTTCAGAAAACTTTGCAAGGGTATTTCTATACCTAACATTTTGCCAGCTGAAGGTGATATATCTACACCTGCCACCAAAAAAGTCCTTCCAGTTGCACTTATCTTTCAATATTCCCTTCCCCATCCATTCACCATGTACTCTTCCTCATCCTCAGAGTGTGAGTATGACTGTGCTGGAATGGAAACCTCCATCTGACAGTGTATCTTTATGCTGAAAAGATTTGTTACTCTTTATCAATTATGTGTGCATAATATATTTATAAATACATGAGTATATTACATATGTGTAATTCATGATGGCTTTAAGAAACTATAACATAAATAGTAAAATCATACAGAAAAAACAGGACTGGTTTCCTTCTCAGCCTCTTAAGACCACTTTTCAGTATACTTTATCCAAAAATGATGATTCCTTTCTCTTAATCTATAACTCTCATTATCATAACACTCAGGTCTTTTTGTATATATGTATATATGCATGTGTATTAAATGTATTATACACATATAATATATTAGCATTAAACACATAAATATTAATAAAATAATAATATAATATAAATATTAAGCTCATGTTTTCTCTTCTTAAAGCTTTATAAAAGCTCCTAAGGATGGAGGTCCTGACTTATATTTTCCTTTTACTTCCCTCAGTTATTAGAATAGCACTGAGTATAATAAATATTAGTTGATTGATGGATTGATGTTAAATGTTAGATATATGACCAAGGTAATCTTTGGTCTATTACTGCAAATGGCCCTCAAATTACATTTTTCACTTATAGATTCCCTAATTATTTTACTATCATTCCTAATCCACTGAATGACCACCAAGAAGGAGCTGATGTGTTCACAGGAGCTAGTCTTAAAATTAGAGTTGCCAAAGAAGGTTGTCTTTAAGGAACAAGACTCATGATATGATTAAAAGTGGCTCCCTGATACCAAAATACACAGAAACCTATGCCTCAGGCCCTTCCTCTCTTTTATCTTTAGTCAGTATCTGTGGCACCCTCCCTTTCTTGATAACTGCTGGTCTTCACCTTTTTCCCAGAAGCCATTTCATTATTTTTCTTTCTTTTTCCCTTGATAAATGATTTCATTTTCCCCCAACTTGGTTGGCAGAATGGCCAACATTAAATGTTCATTTGTTTAAACTAACAGAGTGTGGTCAGTTGATTCCCGAGGGAGGAGAGGAAGACAAACAGGTTTAAAATGGCATCATTTAAGAACACAATCAATTCATTATCTTTTTCATAAAGTTCACATATGCATGCATTAATCATCATGGCATGGCGCTGGGCAGGAAGTTCTTACCTAAGCAAGTTCTACTCTACAATATATCTTTAGTGTTTAATGGCCGTTTGCAGCTTTGATTTTATTGTGTGCTCACTCATCTGTTGTTTTATGAGCCAGTCTGTGTCTTTGTGATGAACTGATTAAGCAACTGATTTTGAAGTTAAATTCATAGGCAAGTCAATACTCTACCCATATCTAGCTAAGGATTTTGGCCATTATGATCTCATTTCTTCTCTAGAATAGAGGTTTGGGGCTGGGGAGAGGCTCCTGAAAGAACTTAAGGTTGCTTAGTAAATTAAGCAGCTGAAGAATTCTAGATGATGATTAAAAAATGAGAATATTAAGTAAATATCCTGGTGGCCATCTTCACCTAATCAAGGGGTATATATGTTAAAGAAAAGAAATCCCTATGTACTGCTCCAGAGAACAAACAATAATGCTATGAAAAAGAATAAGCATTAACATAAGAACTTTCTCAGCATGCAACATTGAAACAAATTAACTGAGGAAAAGTTGAGATTTTAGCCAATGAAATGATTCCCCCCAAACTGGTGAAGTTTTGTCAAGAGTATTGAAGTGAATCATGCATATACTGTGAGATTGGACATGGTAACCTTCCTTGTTAGAGTCCATGATGTTAAGCAGAATTTGACATTTAGCAGTCTTATCACTTATTAACCAGTCTGGTGTAATAACCCGTTTGCTTGTTTTCTCCCTCTCATCCTTTCTTTCTATTTGTGTTTGCTAAATTGTTTTTAGCTCAACTTAAGCCTTTTCATTACAGTTATCTATTTTATATGAAAGCATAGTCATAGATTCAAATGCTCCACTGACGCAAACAAATTCAGACCTAATTTGGGTACCAAAGGGTTTATACCTTTCTATGTTTAGCTATTTCCCCTGGGTAGTACAATGCCACTCTTCAAAACAACTGGCTCATATTATCAAAATTCAGAATAGTTCACCTCATCTTTTTCTTGAATAAAGAACTAAAAATTGCTTAATTCTTTATTGTAGAAGGAAGTTTACACTTTTGGTGGTGTATATTAATAAACAGGATCCAAGAAAAGACCAAAAAATGTCAAAGACATTTCCAATTCATGATGAAACACATGCCAAGTTTAGCTTTAAAGCCCACCTAGAGAAGAAGATCGTAGAATCTCTTCAAAGCCTTAAAAAAAATGTGTTGGCTAAACAAAATCCCCTATTACCTTAATTTAATCTAATTTGGGCTTCTTTGCATATGCAAATTAGTTTTTTTCTTATAAAGATTTCTCCTATATTTGTAGATTGCAATTAAATCACCCCTTGGCCTTCACTTCTCTATATTAAATTAGAACTCTATCTCCTCCCCAACGCTGTTTTGTGCCAGCTCCTTAAAGATTTATGCTGCTTTCTGCTGAAATCTTACTCAAAAGTATTTCTATATAAAATTGGGCTGAATTCCTTAGATGCTAAAGCTCATACTGTCCTTCTAAGATTGATGTATATCATCATCTACATTTTGAAAGTTGGGAAAGAAGTTAAAGAGGAATTAGGCCTGTCATCATTAATAGACCCTGAATCATGGCTAGGATTAGAAATCAGAAGCTCACACCACAAATAATGGCGAGATGAACAGCAACTTCATCACTCACCAGTCACCTAACAGGTTGTCCTCCAATATCATCTTTATTTTATAGCACTATATTTCTTACCTCTGGGGATCTTTGTGAAATGGATGGGATGATCAGCTGGGCTGTGATGGATGAAGCCATGCTGATTGCTTGTTTTCCAAGATTGAAGACTCTCTGAATGTTAAACCATACCCACTCTGTGGTGGACAGACTTTAAGGCGGCCCCATGACCCCCACCTCCTGCTGTGCATGCTCCTGTATAATCTTCTCTCCTTGAGTGTGAATGCAGCATGTTGACTTCCTTCTACCCAGCTGAATATGCAAAAGTGATGGGATCTCACTCTCATGACTGTATTATGTAATATATACTCTGCCTTGCTAGTGGACTTGCTTATGCTCTCCTACTGGCCTAAAGAAGCATGCTGCTATGTTATGAACTGTCTGTGGAGAAGGCCACATGGCAGGAGCTGGGGAATTGAGCATGGCTTCCAGGTGACAGCTAGCAAGAAGCTAGGGCTCCAGTCCTATATAACCACAAGGCAATGAATGCTGCCAGCAACAGAGTGAGCCTGGAAGTGGATTTTTTCCCAGTTGAGCTGCCAGATGATAATACAATCTGGTCAAAAGATACCTTGATTGTAACTTTGTGAAATGAAAGCAAAAGACCCAGCTAAGCCATGGCCAGATTTCTGAGACACAAAGACTGAGATAATAAGTGTGTGTTATTTTAAGCTCCCAAATGTGTGGTAATATTTTACACAGCATCTTTGCAGATGAGAAAAGTGATGATGTTGATTGTGATGGAGAAATTCCCCAATAAGCTTGATAAAGGGACCATAATTCAGAACTGTGAGGAGGATAAGGATTTTTTTGTTTAAGCTTTAACCTAATGACATCTCAAATGCAAAAAGATATGACACAAAGAACAGACTTAAGGCTAGATTCTGCAGACTTGGAGTTTTATTCTCTTTGCCTTTTATAGTCTTCCAGAAGATACTCTGGATAGCTATAAATGTAGGAAGAGAGTCTGAGGATGACACGGAAATGCTGATATAATTTTCAGCATTACAAAGGAGCTGTGGTTTTATTACAAGTCTTAAAGAAACTTTAAATTCTTACCATGCATATTAACCTACTTATCAGATAGATGTTTCCTTAAAACAAGGGAATGAAAACATGAGTTATTTATACTTCATACATGAGAAAAATAAGAAAGAAACAAATACAGGAAAGAAAGGAATGAGGAAAGAAAGAAGGAAAGAAGGAAGGAAGGAAGGAAGGAAGAAAAGAAAGAAAAACAAGGGGAGAGGAAGAAACAGAGGGAACAAGGAGAAAAGAAGGAGAAAAAGATTGACAGAGGTAATAATAATAACCCTTTTCTGAGAATACATAAAATGTATTTTTAAATGCTTTGTTTATAAACTTCTATAGCAAATTAGTTAAAGTTATTTGAATATACAATGATTCATAAGAAACAAATGTTAAAAAGATATGGGAGGTGCCTGGGTGGCTCAGTGGGTTAAGCCTCTGTCTTCCGCTCAGGTCATGGTCTCAGGGTCCTGGGATCGAGCTCCGCATCGGGCTCTCTGCTTAGCGGGGAGCCTGCTTCCTCCTCTCTCTCTGCCTGCTTCTCTGCCTACTTGTGATCTCTGTCTGTCAAATAAATAAATAAAATCTTAAAAAAAAAAAAAGATATGGGAATGTCTTATTTTATGTTAAGGACATTATTACACATGTAATTATAAATTTCTTTTAGATACTAAAAATTAATGACACTCACACAGTTTTGAACACAGTGTTCACAACTTCTGGACCCTTCTTAAGTTTGAAATTTATCAGCTTATCTTCACCTGCTTGTAGAGTTTGTATTATCAACCACCCTCTTTGAATGTTGCCTTTTAGATTCAGTGTCTACGGACTGCCATATCCTTATAACACCTATATTTTATAAATGTAATAACTCTAGATACCCTCAACACTGGTACCTATAATCTTTTTTAATTGGCTGTGATTAACTCTGCTCACTTAATGCAGAAAATTACACAAGAGAGATCCATTTAGACTCTGACACACTACAGTAGGTCAGCAGTCTTCAAGACCTTCAGGGATAGAATCAAAACTTTTGACAGAGTTTAGGCAGTGATTTCTCAGAAAGAGTAGCATTCAGTCACTGATTCTGTAACTTCCTATTCTTGTTCAGATCCCCTGGAAGGCCTATGCCCTGTGACTCCTTTCTCAGACATTCAGGGGCCCTCATACCTTTCTTGGATAGCCAAGAATTCTAATTTTGGTTTTCCTTGTATATTATTACACCTTAAAAAATGCTCTGACTCCTATACTTTCTCACCCTTTACCATTCAACAGCAGGAAAGCCTTCCTCATATTCCAGTATTAGTTAATGCTTGCTTTCATGTCTAGTTCTCTTACTATTACACCCGCCTAGATTTCTACCTCAATGAATCCACTCAAACAACCTTCTGCTTAGAATGCCCCACTTCTCTACATTTCGCTCATGGTTCGTAGGCCCCTGACCAAAGGATGCTGAATTTGAACCTCAAAAGAATGAACAAATACTCTGGCCCCAGGCCCTTTCTACTTCAGTTTCTTCTTTGACTAAAGTTGATGATTTATTCCTTAAAAATATTATCTAATTTAGAATTTTAGGGTACACCTGGGAACTCCATAAAACTTGTCAAGCATCACAATAAGAGCTATCGTTCTATTTATATTGTGTATAGCCATAGTTTGCATATACCTATGTATCTAACAGGCAAAAAATAAGGTTTCAATTACTTTTTATACACCATAATAAAAATATATTATTTTGTACACAGTATTTAATACATTGACCATTAAATAAATAAGTAGGGGTGCCTGGGTGGCTCAGGCCTTCAGCTCAGGTCATGATCTCAGGGTCCTGGGATCAAACCTTGCATGGGGCTCTCTGCTCAGCAGAATCTGCTTCCCCACACCCCACCTGCCTCTCTGCCTACTTGTGATCTCTCTCTGTGTCAAATAAATAATAAAATCTTTATAAATAAGTAAATAAATAAGTAAGTAAGTATTTGATGAAATAAATACCTGCTAATCACCAGTTAAAAATCAATGGAAAATCTAACACTTAGAAGTAAACAATTTAAAGGTGTTCATTCGTTTTCCATTATTATTACACTGAAAAGCATTATTGAAAATGCTCAGTTTTCAATGCTAAATGTGGAAAATAACTCCCCAAGTAAAAGAAGTGATGAGAATATTTTAAGGGGATAGGACCAGGTCCCTAGGAAGCGAGTAAGGTTATGTTGCTTCAGCCTCATGATTCACTGTTTACCAGGGAGATCGTTTGCGTAACAAATGCAAGAGAACAGCTGCAGGTTTGCATGGGGTGGAGGTAAATTTAGGTGTGAAAGGAAGCTAATTGCCTTAGTGTGTGCCAACCTTTTCAGGTGCTAACAAGATCCTGCTCAAGGACACTGGCGGGGCTGGAAGGGGAGACTGGAATGCACTTAAGCACGTCCTGAAATCAGTCACACACCTAAGGGGAAAAAAAAAAAGGCCTCCACTGAGGTTGAGGACAAGAGAGGAGGTTCATCTCTCAAATGTCAAACTGTATAAGGGTGTCTGGGTGGTGCCCTTGGTTGAACACCCCATTGAGCATCTGACTCTTGGTTTTCACTCAGGTGGTGATCTCAGGGTCATGGATGGAGCCCTACGTTGGGCTCTGAATGGGAGTCTGCTTGAGACTCTCTCTCGTCCTCTGCCCCTCCCCCATTTTCTCTCTCTCCCTAAAAATAAATAAATCTTTTTTTAAAATAGTCAACCTATATAGATAAAAGAAACTGCATTTAATCAATGTATCTTCATTATTTGAGGGGAAATGTAGACAGAGAATGATACAGTTTTTGAATGTTTTGGTGAGGTTGGTGTGTTGGTGATGTTCGGAGCCAGTGGCCAAGAAAGAATTCTTGAGATGTCTTTGGTGCAAAAGGGATAGGACCCGAGGGCAGCTGCTGCCCCAGGACTGTGAGGAGCAACTGATTCTGTACTGTGGGGATGGGGGAAGTAAAGATAAGGGATAAGTGATAAAGATAAGGGAAGTTCCAAAGGGATTTTCATCCGGTAAAGAAGACTCACAGCATACCAGAGGCCTTGCTATTGTCAAACGAAGGTTGTTTTTCCCTTTAGCAAGGCATTAACATTAAGACAGTTGGGAGCTTCCTGGCAGAAATTTATACTTGCCTGCCTTAAGTACTTGTTGATGGGCTGCAGGTTATAAGGACATTTAATTTTATCTATGTTCCCTTCTGCCTTTGTTTCCCACATGAAGACTAAATCAAATGCTTTAACCAAAGTGGATACTTAGAACAAGATTTAGAGTTTCTAAAAAATCTATGCTCATTTCAAGAGAATGATAAATACATTGTCCACAATTTCTGCAATTTTGGGGAGAAGATTGTTCACCAAAAATCAGAAATCACATAAAAGTTAGTTCAGCTCCTCACTGTGACTTTGGATGCAGAACTCATGTGTGTATTTGAGTATGAATGTAAACTTTCTGGGTAGGAAACAGATAAAAAAAGTACTCAGTGGCCAATTACATATATTTAACAGTTAGTTATATATCCTCCCATAATGCTCTGAAATGATAAAGAGAAAAAGCAAAGCAGTGAAGAAATCAATAGTTTTAAATAAGTTAGTTGGTTCAGTGCCATGGAAAAAAATTGATATGTTTTAAAAGTGATAACATCTGAGAATATCTGCTGCCTGTTCTTATTGGTTGTTTCATGGTGGTGTTCATATGGGACCTCTCTGCTTGTGCCATCACAGGAAGATGATGGATAAGGACTTATTTTAGGACAGATAGATTCCCAACTCTAGGATCTCAGAAAATTCATCTATCCACCATCCTTGCCAACTTTAAGTCTAGACTATCCTCAAGCAGTAGCACAGGTGTTCTGTTCTTCAGTTCGTCTCCTGTACAAATGATCCACCACCATTTACATCGGTTCTTTATTCTTAATTTATTCGAGGATTTTCAGTTAGGGCTAGAGAGCAATTACAGGCTGAAATTTTAAAAAGCTAACATTTGAACCTGATTTCCTTATGATGAAGTTTTAGGACCTAGGTGAGATTTGGTGGGCTGAGGTCCAGAGCCGATGACCAAGAAAGAATTCTTGAGACATCTTTGGTGCAAAATGGTGGTTTATTAACGCACAGGGACAGGACCAGTGGGCAGGAAGAGCTGCTGCCCCGGGTTGTGAGAGATGGCAAGTTATGTACCCTGCGGTTGGGGGAAGGTGAGGGGAAGGGAGGTTTCAACAGAACTTTCATATGCTAAAGAGGGCCTACAAGGTGCCTACCTGAGGCCTTGCGGCTTGATCAATGTTGTCTTTTGGCAAGCCATTCACATTTCTGCTATCAAGCGTCTTTGTTAGTGAGATTTGGGTTTAGAAGAAATTTAACTTTATTTAGGGCTTGAGGAACTGAGTTATTTGCCTCGGGAAATTGTGCAATTGATAAAGTAACTTCTTTGTTTGTAGATCTCTAGGACAGTTGTAAACCAAGGGAGACTCCTGTCTTGCAGGATTGTGATCTCTGCAAGTTAACTATTTGTTTCTCACTTATGGCAGTCAGGGGTGCCTGAGGAATGTCACACACATTACCGAGGGGAGCGGATGGAGAAGGGGTGCAAGGTGCCAGCTTTTGCTTTGTCTTCAGCCAGCCACCTGCTCCCTCATCACTAATACACAAAGCCTTAACTGGTACTTGTGGAATGGATGAAACACTAGAATTTTCCTAAAATTGTCTACTCCCTGCATCTATTTGCCAAATTCATGTCTCTACCTTTGGTCAAAAGCCACCTCTTACAAGATGTTTTCCAAGATTCCTCCACTTCCTAATGTTGTATAGTATTTTGTTTACACTTAAATTATAACTCCCTCCCAATCTTAGAGCTACCAGTATTTTCCTATATATACCTCTGCCAGCTCCACATGGGGCTTTCCACTCCTCAGCACAGAGTCAGGCACCTCAAACTCTCTCTGACACCCTCTATTCATGAAAGGTGCAACACTCAGGCAACTTTTATCCTTTCTAGGTTTCTACATTCATACCCCCACACTCCTAACCACCCTCCCCCCTACCCCCGCCATGGTTTTCTTCTCCTAGGTCTGATGTTGGCTATGGACACATTTTCCTTTAGTTCTACTTTCTTATGGCTTCTAAATTCAAGCACACAAATTATTTTCACATTGTAGGTTTTATAGGAAGAGAGGCTTGGGAAACAAAAATGAGAAATACATAGAAGGATAAATGTCCTAACTTTGGAAGCTCTTAGAATCATGCCCACTTTTCTTTTCTTGCCAGTTGTGTTGAGATGAGCTTCTGCCATAGGATGTAATGTCTGAGTTCAATGATTACCAAAGTACCTGTCTCCTGACTTGCCTTTGGGAGAGGCACTTAGAGTCCCTTATTTTTAAAGGCCTCACTCTGGCCCTAATGATGCATTCAGCAATCCCCATTTTGTTTCCAAAGGTGAATTATGTTTTCAGAAAACCCCCATTGTCTACTCAGCCTCTGCCTCAAACAGATATGTATACCTGAGTTTCTTCATTCCCCTCTGAAGGGTGATCTTTGAAGATGAAGCATCAGGGCTTTTTTGTATCTATATTTTGTATTTTATCATTATATTATGCATAACATGTTTGCTGTATATTTATTCAATGATATAATCTGAATACAATTAATGGTACATAAAAATGTGATGTAATGTTCAAGGTGTCTCTTCTGTCTTGAGGAAATACTTGCCTTGAGGTAGAATACAGTACATGGCTGTGGTATGTAAAGACTCAGGAAATGAATAAGAGCCCTCTGTGGGGCATATATGTGATGGGCATGGTGGTGTGATTAATTGAGAAGAGATACTTGTGATAGTTCTTTGCTCTCCCCATGAAGGGTTTGAGTAAGTTTAGGTTTGTTTTAATACTCAGAAATTTTCAGTATACCAATAGCATTTATTAGCCTGTTTCTTAGGGAAATGGTTCACACCATTGGATGGCTTACTAAAGAGTTGGGAAGAAATACTATATACTAGGTTTAGCTTACGGCAGATAACATGCTTTCTGATAGATAAAACCTAAAATGTCTTGGGAAGATTACAAAGTAAGACTATTAATATATGTAGAATTTTATTTTATGCTATATGCTAAAGCCCAAGTCTCTGATGAAAGAAAGGTAAAATAATGTTCAGAGAAGGAGTGGAGTTAATTAGGGAAGGACTACTATACCCAAACCCACACCTTCCATTGAGTCAATTCCCTGTTCTTTCCTTGCTAGAGATGAAGAACAGCTGGTTCCATCCTCCATTCAATAGATCATCATATTTCAAACACAATTCTCAGAGCACCCTTTTGTCTCCTCTTTGCCAAGCTAAACAACATCACTTTCTTAAACTTTTCCTATGGGACCTATTTAGCCTTGAATCATAGCACACATACTTGAAGTATACTGTCTTCCATAATCCACAGCTTAAGCCTGCTAATTTTAGGGAAACTGCCAGAAAAAAAAAAAAGTATTTTGACAACAACTATTATTCCTTGGTAATTACTCCATCAAGGGGAAAAAAAAAAACAAAAAAAAAAAAAACAAAAAAACTTGCACCAGGGATACACAACAAAGGCAGTTTAATTTGAAAGATGTGTATTTAGGTTTCCTGTTCCAAACACATCCTCAAAATACACTCATCAGATAATGTGAGTTATGGTTGACCTGTCCATCCCTGTTGCATTTATGGTGCCTAGAAATGGCCATGTGCAAATGTACCATGTGATGATTCCACATGGATCCATAATAGGAATAGGTCATCGATCTACAGATTTAAAAAAATAGACTTTGTTTTTTAGAGCAGTTTTAAGTTTGCAGAAATATTGACCAGAAAGTACAGAGAGTTCCTATATACTGCCTTCCCACAGTTACCCCTATAAACAAGTTCCCTGATTATTACTATCTTACATTTACTATGGCATGTTTATTACAATTTATGAGCTTGATTGGCTTTTTGGACTTAGAAGACATTTCTTGTCACAAGGGTTGAATCTGAGCCCCTCTAGAATGCCCTTTAAAGGATCCTGGTTCAACACAGGTTTCATACCTTCTCCAGAGTGGATTGCTTGACTCTTGATGAGATGGGATGTTTTCTGGGGCTGCTTCCATGCTCAGCAGGAAAGTAGGTCATCACTGATTAACAGTGACTGCCGTGCCCATGGATAAAGAGGGTGGTAACATACATGATACCTGTTTGTTACATTGGAATACCAAAAAGATACTGTATTATGAAGCAGAAGCCTGGATTCTAGGTCTCTCTAGAATAGTTTTATAACTTCCCAGGAGCTTGTCTAACCTTTCTGAACCTGAGGTGCAATAAAACAGAAATATTATTTTAACTTGTGTAAAGTAGCACAATGAACTAGAAAGTTTTGAAAATACTTTCAGCTCTAAGACACATGATTCTGGGTGTCTTTAAAGAACATTGCTGAGTCAGTTTTCATCACCTCAACCAAGAGACATACAGCTGGTATGTTACCACCATATAGGCTTCTTGGCTGAAAATGACTTTTTCTGTAATTGAATCCAATAATTTATTTCTGGCCCAAGTAAATCCAAAGGTATACACTAAAAATTCAAAAACAGGAAAACAAGGTGGGGAATAAAAATCACTAACATTTTTCATTTGATCATTATACTCTATTTTGGTGGCTGTCAAAAACAATATCTAATTTACAGTATTTTATAGTTAAGCATCTGGCAGTTTAATTAATTTGATTAATTAATTTCTTAGAATTCTATCAACTGTACTGCACCATAACTTGTATAAAAAACTATGCAAAAAAATAGCTTTGAAAGGAATTAAAGATGTCATTATTTGAAGTTTGATGTTATTAAGTTCTCATCTGAAAAAAGCTAAATAAGGAGATATTAGAAAATTAAGAGAAAAAGAAAAAATAGACTGTCAAGATAAACATACATTGCAAAGACATGTAACAGGCATTTTATTTTAAGGTGTTATATTTTATATATATTCCTAAAGATATGAGATATTTGGTTTCTTTAAAAGAGTACTTGTTGAAAATACCTTCTTATATTTTGGGCTTAATTTTTGATTTCCAGCTAAAAATGAGACTCCCTGGCACTTTGGATTCTGCCTTCTGTTTGGCACTCAAGTGTGGCAAGTCCAGCAGGATCCTCATGCAGAAAGTCTGTTCAAGCACTGGGTCACCTCCTTGGGTCAAACATTTTCTTCTGGGGGGCAGAAAATCAATTTATTTGCTGCACTAGTTGTTATGCAATCTGCTATCTGGGCATCATACTGCTGATATGTTGAAAACATCTCTCAACTGACAGCTTTCTGAAACTGGTTCTCCCAGCTATCCAGCTGATGAGCTTATAGCCATTCCACATTTTCCTGACCACTGCAATTTCTCAAGCAGGGCCTAGTGAGGTAATCACCTGACCTCAGCAAAACCACTGTATAAAGGGAATTTCGTTAACATTGTTGTCAGCGCAGCTGGATGGACTAACACTGCTTTCCTTTGCAGATTTGTTGGAGTCTGTGCATTCCAGCAGCCTGCAATGGTGTTCCTGGGTTCTTGCTGGCATGCGTCTGCATCTGGCTCATGCTTCTTTCTCAGGTGGTTAAGCAAACTGCCCATTTCTGGAAAAGTTCAGCAGCACAAAAGAAAATATGCTTGTGGCTTCTCTCTTGGCATGGCATTGCAAGATTGACCTATTACTTCAAAATTGGGGTAGGAGAATATGCAGGATGGCAAAAGCCACACATTCTTTCAACTCTTCTCAAATCCCCATTTGCAGGTGTAAATGTTTGTTAGGTCTATGTGAGTACATGAATACAGATTGCATATATTTACATATTTTATTCTCATTTACATGGACTGTTGCATTTTCTGGGGGCAAGATTATTACCTAGAATTGTATTATCTTCTTAGAGATTTTATGTTTTGAATGCTCACATTTATTTTGAAATATCTTTCACATATGTGAGTGCTTCCTGGACATTGGAATGGAGAGGGCATACATACCAAACTGAGGACAAGGGAATAAGGGGTTAATGATTTTTGGCAAGGGAGGAGAGAGTCTCAGATTCATTTCTGCTGGAAAGTAGGAGTGAGGAGTTGGGTTCATGGGCTGATTGAGTGGTCATCCTTATGCAGATTTTGTGATTAGTATTTGCCTTCTACTACCTCTTTTTTTCTCTCACCATCCCATTTAACCCCATTTAAACTCCAAGTCCTTATACCTCAAAAAATGAACTCTTAAGTTCCCAACTGTTTTCCTTTATTCAGTACCATACTCAGTCCAAATAGGCTTTCTTAGGGCTGCAGACCAACCCAGTGACTTCATTTTCCCCCAGATGGAATGTTCCAGCCCTTCAGTTCTGATCCTGGGCTACACTTGTACTGTATGAGAAGAGGTTACAAACTAATAACCTGAAAAAAAAAAAAAAGGTGACTAGCTAAAAGTAACTTAGAATCTTAGATCTCAATGAGATGTTTATATCTAAATAAGAAATTGATAGAGACTGAAATACTTTAATAGAGATAAACAATGGATGGCAAAATTAGTCTGGTGCTATGGGGTGGGAGAGACATCGGTAGAAAGGTCATCCTGTTGCTCATCAAATTAATGCACAAATGTCAAAAATTTATAAGGCAATGTATGGTATTGTTCAATGAGTTCTAAGTACTGTAATCAAGAGGTGCTCATTAGAATGCAAAGAATTGGCTTTATATCTAATAAAAGGGATATGCCTTTTCTCATTATAACCAGACATGGTATCCAAAATAAAAACAAAAACAGATTCATGAGAAACAAAGAGGAGAAACAAAGGAGTTTACAGGCAGCTTGATGAGGTATGTGGGTGTTAAGGGACAGTTTAGCAATTCAGTGCTGACATAATGAAGTGAACTTTGACCACCCATCAACCACCCGTTTGTGGTCTTGAATCACATGGGCCACTGTGCAGAATCAGGAGCAGCTCCAATGTGACAACATTCTAACTGCACTTGAAAAAATTCAAAATCCAGAAATGTTTCACAGCCAAACAGTTGCACTTAGGATCCACTTCCAATCATGAGACAGTACCCAACCAACCTGTGAGCTAGGGACTTCGAAGAATAGGCTTCCCATCCCTTCTTCAAATATTCAAGGAAATTTGTGTAGAATTGTAAGTCACCACAGGAAAATAATGCCCTGTTTGGTTTTGGCCTCAAGTTTTAAACATGTGCTAGCATAGCTAGGATATCTCTTCCAAGACTGCTAGTGATAGATTTTTCATCCAAACTATATTTTGTTTCTGTACTCTAAGACCATATATGAAGAGTTTCAATAAAGCGAAGAGGTTAAATTGCACTGGCCCATCAACTCATCTCTGGTTATTGGCCCCTCCAGCCCTTCCAAGGCAAGTCTCTATGAGACAGCTCTGGGGCCCCTTGGAATCCTGGCCTGGGTTGAACTTATTACCTCTTCAGTAGTTTGTCCTTAATGCAGCTCATTTATTAATTGCAGTGGACAAAGGTGGGTGGACTCTGCATCTTTGCTTTAAGCTCTTCAGGTAAGCAAAGAAGGATATTTGCTGACTGTCCGCTGTGACTAGTTCACCCCACAGGAAACTGAATGTATAAGCAAAGCAATAAAACAAGCAAACAAACAAACAAACAAATAACTAAACAAATAACACTTTTCCTGATTCTAAAGTTGGAATAGAGGAGGAATGTTATAGATGGAGACAATACACACATCGTATTCTAAATGATAATCAGAACTTTAATCAAAAATCATCTTCTGAGGGGTGCTTGCATGGCTCAGTCAGTTAAGCATTCAACTCTTGCTTTCAGCTCAGATCATGCACGATCTCAGGGTTGTGGGATCCAGCTCTGCATCCAGCTCTGCACTGGCTGTGGAGCCTGCTTGGAATTCTCTTTCTCTCTCTCCTTCTGAACCCCCCCCACCCTTCCTTTCACCCCCCCCAAAAAAAAACCAAACCAAACCAAACCAAAGAAACAGCCCACAAAAAACATCTTCTGAGTGTTGATTCCCTCTTACTGAAATTCAGACTTTCCCTCAAGTCATAATCCCTTCTCTGCTGTTCCAGTGCTGGCCAGTCTCTCTTCTTACCTCTCACATCTGTTTCCCAGGACTAGTATTTACTGTTTTATACATGTCCCATTTCCCCATTTATATGGTGAAATTTCTGAGATAAGGGATTTAGACTTGTACCTTCTGGTATTCCTCACTCAGCACAAGACCCCATTCAAAGGACTCAGAATGCTTTCTTCCTCAGGCTCCTATATGACTAGCAGCTTTTCAAACTTAAGATCTCAGTTTAAAAATCACTTTATCAGGGAGGTCTTCCTGGGCAGTCCATCTAAAACATTGCTCAATGCTGCTAAGGAGTTAGTTACTCTTCAGTATCCTATTTGTTTGTTTCATAGCAACTCTCTTTTGATCATTTATTTTATGGGCTTCTTTATTTTCTGGTTTTCCAACTAAACCAAAATATCCATGAAAGAAGAGATTTTGGCTGATTTAATTTCTCACTGTACAACCACAGTGTGGCTTATTCTGTAACTCATTCATTCATTCATTCAAAGATATTTATTTAAATTTTTTATATCTCAATATTTAAAAATATTTAATATTTTAAATTATTTATATTTTAAAATCATGAATATTTTAAAAATATTTAAACATTTAAAATATTCATTTATTGAATTATGTGTCACTCATTTATTTTGATTCTCAAGATGATGACAAAGAAGATGATAACAGAAATAAACCTTTGCAAAAAATCCCATACATATAATACGTGAAATTTAAATTTTGATTCCTATTTAAAAGCCAAAATTTTAAAGCAAAATTAGAAATTTTAATTTAAGTTTTAAATTAAAGGTTAAGAGTAAACTTGCTATAAGCACTTAGCATATTTAAGGTAGCTAGAAAAGTACATAGTTTTTGGTGAGATTGGGCACAAAAGATAATGTTGACTGGAGGTGACTGTCCTATTGAATTCCATGGAATGAACTGATTCAGGTTGAATAAGCCCTGGGTAGTTTAAGATGGCCTAGAATCTGGGATCTAAGAGTTCCCTACCTGACAAATGAGGAAAGGTGATATCAGGTATGGTTCTGTTCAGATCCTTGTCTCCATTTCAGGTTATGTATCTTATTTCTTCCTTGTCAACCATCTTGACATTGGAGGTAGCTATCTTTTTTTCTTCTTCCCAATCTAGTTGACAGACATAATTGTTTCTATATCATGCATATCTTATTCCTGCTGCCAGTAGTTAAATAGCTACACTTGTGGGGTTCCTGCCAAAATGGTCTCATTATTAGATCCCAACTGGGTAACCAATTGCTATAACTCATGTTTTTGGCAGCAATCTGGACCCTTTCATTTCTGTCTATGAAAAATTGAGGTCAAATGTAAAGGGCCTTGAAATTTCATCAAGGCAACACACTGACTTTCTTCCCTTTATTTTCTTGGTTCCATCTACATATCTTCACCATGGCTTTGAAAATATCTTTGGAGCAATATAGAAAGATCAAAATCAAACCCTAAAGTCATGTACATATGGCCATTTCCATTATTTGTCTGTTAACAAAATGACCTCAGGGAAAGCCAATAGTTTGATTCACTGATTACCATAATTGTCATCAAAGTAATCAATTAATTAGAATTAGACATTAGGGTACTTTCAGGATACAATTAAATATAGTAAATTATTATAGTTTTTAAGAAACTCACAAGGCATCAGCAGAGAATGCTTTCCTGGTCAATTAATATCATGGATACCAAAATCATAGAGCTGGTAGCAGCACTAGAAATCATGTAATCAAACCCCTTAATTGTATAGCTATGCAAGCCAAAGCCCAGAAAATGTAGGTGACTTGTTTAAGGTAATTAAGTGTCCTGATGGCAGAGTCAAAGCCAGGGCCTTGGTTCCTTACCAGGTAACAAATTAGAAGGAATTAATTGACATCAACTAAACATAGAACAGGAACTGGGGCAGCACCTTGGGGAGCACAGAAATGCTTGGGAGCTGCCAAATAGGAAACCGGAGAAAGGAATTACAGGAACAGCCACCATTTATTGAGAAGCTATTATGTGTGAGGCACATTGCTTGACATTTTATAAAATAATCTCCAATGCTCACAACAACTCTGCAAAGTAGCTATTATTCATCTCATTTTCCAATGGAAAAATAGATTCAGCAAAGTTAATAAAGTAGCCCAAGTTCACAGAGTTAGAAATAAGATTCACACTGAACTATGCTAAACCAAAGCTCACATTCTTTCTGCTAAGCCATATTTTCTTAAGGGAATACTAAAGATGTAGGGGCCATGTTTGATCTGACCTGATTGCTTATCTAACGGAAGTACAGCGTGTGCGTGGGCGGGGGGGGGGTAGTTTCAAATGATCTCATTGAACATGGTTAAGGGAGACTTTGTGAGGAACTAGTGAGTGAAGACTTCCACAGGGATTCATTAACTAATGGAGCCACATTTGAAAATTGGTGCTTCAGGAAAGAATCTTTTGTAGCGAAGGCCAGGTGATCAATCAGTTGGAAGACCGATGAAGACATGAATAGCAATAGTAAGGATTTTATTTTTTTTTTTTTTCTTTCCCTCGTGTTTCCTCACAACACTCAGAATTATCCTGCAGGGGGATTTAGAAAGTGATCCCAAGTCCTTAGTGGCATTTCTCCTTCCTACACAACCAGTCCTAATTTTCAGCATGTGCTTGTAGCACTACTGCAAGCAACTAGTATGACTGGTCACATATCTGTTCTGAGGGAGGTACCCATGCCACAGCAGATGTTCCAATTTTGAATATAATTCCTTTGTACATCTAAAATAAACCCAAACCGTCCTTCAAAGATATAGTCCTACTGAAGCACATGTGTTTCTCTGAGCACCTCACAATTCAGCATCTTCATTAGTAAACCTAATGTTAGTTAAGCTGATATTAGTGATGTAGAAGGCCCTGGAACTTTACATTTTGTTATTCTTGTTTTCCCAGAACAAGAAATAAGGCTATTCAGTATTTTGCTCATGCTTACCTTTCTATCCTCCATCTTCCTACTACTCATTAACAGGCATCTGTCATTCCTAACCACTCAAAGAGCTCTTTGTCTTTTCTGCTCTATCTGCAGGAGCTCTCTTCTCCCCCTGGAATACTCCCGCTCAATTTTCAAATACCCTTGAGGATCACCTCCCGCAATAACTCATGGTATTTATGCTACCACAGAATCCCGTACTTAAATATCTCAGAACAATTATATTTTATGACTGTTGTTGATTTGATTGCATGTTTTGCCTCTAAACTGAAAACTTCCCATAGATGGAAATTTTGTTTTTCAACATAAATTTGATTTTCAACCTATGAAAGAATTGGCACTGCTCTATAAATATTTTTAGAAGGAAATATTGAAGAAGGGAAGGATAAAAGAAGGAGATGGAAGAAGAAAAATAGCTATGTGCGAGTGAATTAAATTTATAAGTAGTTGTGATTGCTTGTTCTGGAGTTTCCAATTTCTCTCTTTGTGGTTGGTTATAGAGTGGGATTTGGCTGTGTTACCTCATCCTGGAGACCAGTTAGTATATCTTTCTTTCTGTGTGTGTGTGTGTGTGTGTGTGTGTGTATGAAATATATATATATATATATATATATATATATATATATATATTTATTATGTATATGAAGCAAGTAAAAAAGAATCCAGATTCAAATATAATTTTATCATTGTTTAGGCTGCAAGTATTTCCGCTCTTAGCTATTGTCCATTGCATAGCAAAGGGCTGGGAACATGTTACTTGTGGGAAGAGATGATGATGGCTTATTCATTATATTTTTAACCTCTGTGCCCAGCACAGTGCTTGGCTCATAACAATTTTCTAATCAAAATTTGGGTGAATGTTAAAATGATGTTCCATATTTTATGCTTGTTGCCCAAAACCTGGTTTTTTTACTGAGTAATTCCGTAACCTCTGTGAGCTCCAGTTTCCTATCTATAAAGAGGAACAAATATTTATCTGCTTACTTTTGCTGTTCTGAAGATTACCAAATATAATATATTTTTAAAAATTGGGTACATGTTTAAGTGTTTAAGAAATGTGAATTTTTGCTCTTATGAATGTATTGAAGTAAATAAATTAGTTCTCCCTATAAGCATCAGCAATTTTTAGGGTACAAATGAGAGTTATTGGTATATATTAAGAAGGTTGAGGCTATAGGGAATTTATCTTTTTCCCAGTTTTGCCTCTCAAACTATTCTTTCCATGCCTTATCATTTTATCAGTTAAAAATCACCTAAACTGAATAACTTCTTAAGATGGTGACTTAGCCTTACTTTGTAAATACAGCCAAGGTATTAAAATAGCCAAGGTTAGAGAGAGCCAAATGAATGGAGATGCATCGCTGCTGAGGCAGATTTGGCTCTTCCCATGAGAATCCATCACTGACCACTAATTAGAAATTTCTGACAAATATGCTTTATCAATTACTATAGAAAACATGTTTTTAACAAAAATCAAGTTTTACCAAGTTGTGTATGATTGGATGCATCGGAAAACACTGTCCCGCAGTTGGTCTACTCATTTGGTTTAGCATTGATTAGTTGTGGGTTTGATTCTCTTTTTTTTAAACTTTGATCCTCTTCACTCATTTTTTTATACACCTTTCCCACACTTCTGGCAAACATCAATCTGCTATCTGTATCTATGAGCTCATTTTTATTTATTTGTTTTTTAGATTCTGCATAAAAAGAGATCGTATCTATGAGCTCATTTTTATTTATTTGTTTTTTAGATTCTGCATAAAAAGAGATCTGTCTTTCTCTGACTTATTTTACTTGACATAATGCCATTGAGATCCATCCATGTTGTTGCAAACGGCAAAATTTTATTCTTTTTTTTACAGCTGAATATTCCTTTGTGTCAATATGTGTATATATGTATATATATACACATACACATATATAGACATGTGTATGTTCACACACATATCTATATCTCACATTTTGTTTATTTATTCATCCATTGGTGGATGTTTACATATCTTAGCCATTATAAATAATGCCACAGTGAATATGGGAGTGCATATATCTTTTCAGATTGGTTTTTCCATTTTCTTCAGATAAATACCCAGAAGAGGAATTGTTGGATCATATGGAGTTCTATTTTTCATTTTTTGAAGAACCTCCATATTGTTTTCCATAGTGGCTGCATAAATTTACAATCCCACAATGGTGGGATTTTTTTTTTCTAAATCCCTACCAACACTTGTTATTTCTTGCCTTTCTGATAAAAGTCATTCTAGGTATGAGGGAAGATCTCACTGTGATTTTGATTTCCTTGAAGATTAGTACTATTGAGCATCCTGTCATCTATTTGTTAGCCATCTGTATGTCATCTTTAAAAAAAATGTCTATTTGCATGTTCTGCTCATTTTTTTTTTTTAAATCAGAGGTTTTCTTTGTTTGCTGTTGATATTTGGACATTAGTCCCCTATCAGATAAATGATTTGCAAATATTTTCTTTTATTCAGCAGATTGCCTTTTCATTTTGTTGATGGTTTTCTTTGCTGTGCAGAAGCCTTTTTGATGTAGTTCTACCTGTTTATTTCTGTTTTTGCTTTTGGTGTCATATTAAAAAAAAATCGCTGCTAAGACCTATGTCAAGGAACTTACTGCCTATGTTTTCCTCTAGGAGTTTTATGTCTTTAATCCATGTTGAGTTAATTTTTATGTATGGTGTTAGATAATGGTTGAGTTTCATTCTTTCACATGTAGCTGTCCAGTTTTCCCATGGCTATTTGGTGAAGAGACTGCTTTTCCCCCCCATTGTATATTATTGGCTCCTTTGTTGTAAATTGATTGACTATATATTGTGTGGGTTTATTACTACATTCACCATTCTGTTCCATTGATCTGGGTGTCTGTTTTTATGCCAGTACTATATTGCTTTAATTAATATAGCTTTATAATATAGTCTGAAATCAGGAAGCGTGATGCCTCCTACTTCATTCTTTTTCAAGACTGCTTTAGCTATTCAGGGTCTTTTGTGATTCCATACAAATTTTAGGATTATTAGTCCTATTTCTATAAAAAAATGCCAATGGAATTTTCATAGGGATTGCACTGAATCTGTAGATTGTTTTGGGTAGTATGGATGTTTTACCAATATTGATTCTTCCAATCCATGAGCACATAATGTCTTTCCATTTATTTGTGTCTTCTTCAGTTTCTTTCATTAATGTCTTACTAAGACGTTCCTTCAGGGCACACTTGATTTATGTCAAAGGAGGAATCAGGAAGAAAGTAAGAATAACTATAGAAAACCAGTTGCCAGTTGGAAAAAGACTGGAGAGGAAAGAACTCATCCTCCCTGAATTCTTTCTTGGTTCCAGGCCCTAGGCTTGGTGATGTGCATATATTCTCTCATTTAATCCCTGAAAGGCAGTAATTAGAGACTTCATAGTACAGAGGAGGAAATTAAGGCTTAGTGAACCCAGGTCACTTGCCTAAGGTAACTCACATGTTAAATGTCAGAGCAGATATTGAAACAAATGAGTCAGACACTGCAGAACCACAGTGTAACAGTTCATGCCAAATATCTTCCATTTGCCTCGGGAAGCTCTCTCCAACTTCTCCATTTCAGTGGAGAAGGCTCATCTGTAATGGACCACATTAAAGAGCTCCCATATCCTCTGGCTTCCATTTGACTTTAACTGTTAAAAGCCTCAGAGAAGCTGGGAAGAAGGAGGAGGGAGAAGGTGGCAGAGTATTTATTACCTGACTCCTCCCCTATCAAGACTTCTTGGGATATCTGTGTCCCTCAACAGATGACCACTGCTTTTCTCAAGGTGGCCTGTTGAGTAGAACCTTGTCCTCTGAATCCTGGAAATTTCATCTTGTTCCCTGGGTCTGCCAGTGGTAACAGCTCCTCCAGTGCTCATCCTTGGTTCCTGCATTACTTGAGATTCCCCTATGCCAGCCCACAGCTTTTTGTTAGATCCTTCTAGAATTACCATAAATTGCGTATGCCATCTGTTTCCTACTGACACTCTGGCTGATACAGGTGAATCTGGAATGCCTTACTTATGTACAAAAGTTGCATAAAAATACAATTGCAAGGTAAATACTTTGTCCAAAATTCATAGTGCCATAATTTTCTTGCTAAATCTATGTATTTTGAAGTGAATCAAAGTTTAAAACTGTGACTTACGAACTCATAACTAAGAATGACTGCTCTCCTAGAACTGTGTTCCCCAGACAAGCATGCTGTGACTTTTAATCATGAAAAATGCATTCACTGCAGAAATTCAACACTAACTCCACGAAGTTTTTGTAGAGAATATTTTCAGTCAACAAAACACGTCAGAGCAGTAAGTAAAGTTTTAGAGGAAAGGCAGTGTTTGGGGGATGCTGGGAGAAATACAAATTGAGGATTATACATTTTGCAATGTCTGCCTCAGACTACCATAAACAAATGTATCCTTCAGGACTTTACAATGAAGCAGAGAAATCATTTAAGCTACTGTTAAATGCTGGTGATAATTACTTGCTTTGTGATAAAATCAATTTCTTAAAAACTCATTGAAAACTTCTTCTTCTTCTTTTCCTTTAAAAAAAAAAAAAACCACCTTAAAACAGCCTATGTGTCTTTCCTGGTAAAAAGTGAATGAATATAGAGAAATGGTTCTTGGATAAGATTTTTTTTTTCATTTGTTTATTTCTTCTCTTTATTAAAACAGGCTTTAGATAAAAGAGCAAAACCATGAAGTGAAAATTATGACTTTATTAGATATGCCATCATTAGTTTCAGGGGAGTTCCAATTGAGCTTAAAAATAGGTGAGCTTAAAATATAGGATGACTATTTTAATTCACTCATTAAAGAGTAAATATTTGGACTTTACCCTTGAGGACTTAAGACAAATTCACATGGAGAGCTCCTTTAAACTTAGTAAGGAAAATTTATTTTCTTAGATTTATGTCAAGAAAGGTTATCACATTCTTATGCCCCTTAGAAATGGAACTCAAGAGCCTGCCAGGGTGGCTCAGTCATTAAGTGTCTGCCTTCAGCTCAGGTCATGATCTCAGGGTCCTGGGATCAAGCCCCTCATCGGGCACCCTGCTCAGTGGGAAGTCTGCTTCTCCCTCTCCTACTCCCGGACCTGCTTACGTTCCTCTCTTGCTCTCTCTCTCTCTCTGTCAAATAAATAAATAAATAAATCTTAAAAAAAAAAAAAGAAATGGTACTCAAGGCTAAATGTCAAAGCCAGTATCATTTTCTTATGCTATCGCCCAGTGCATCATCCCTCCCAGCCCACTTGCTAACCCCCGGGGCCAGATTCTCCTTGTCTCCAGCCTTTGCAGACATCCTCCTGAGGCTGAGGTTAATGGTTCTCAAACTTTAGTGTCCATAAGAAACTTCTGGAGGAGTTATTATAACCTGACGTTTCCTGAACGACTCATCAGTAATTCTAATTCAGTTGAGGCCCAGGCAGCTGTATTTGAACAAACACCTCAGGTTCCCTGAAACAAGTGGTTTGCAAACCAGGCCATGAGCAACACTGACTTAGTGTTCTCTAGGCTTCTGCTTTCATCTTGATCACAGGAAGGAGTCGGTAGATTAAGTAAGGGACTTTATCCAGCACAAGTCTTGACTTAGCTCAAGTATCACTTCTTACAAAAGTAGCCTTATTGGGGTGCTGTCATTTTTTTAAAAGATTTTATTTATTTATTTGAAAGAGAGAAGGAGATCACAAGTAGGCAGAAAGGCAGGCAGGGAGAGAAGGGGAAGCAGGCTCCCCTCTGAGCAGAGAGCCTGATGTGAAGCTCCATGCCAGGACCCTGAGATCATCACCTGAGCCGAAGGCAGAGGCTTAACCCACTGAGCCACCCAGGCGCCCAGGGGTGTTGTCATTTTAAAAACAAGAATTCTACTTGTTTTCAGGACAAGGAGTAACTCTGACTCTCAGTTCTGCTAACTGGATAGTATGTACTTTGCTGGGTCCTACCCAAGTTGCTTTGGGGGACAGTGCTCTGCTTTACTCTTACCAGTCTCTCTGACACCTGTGACTCAATTTCTTTTGGTAAGAAGGGAATGACAAATTAGTAACAACTTCACAATATTGCTGTGAGAACTAAATGTGTAACCCAAGTAAGGTACTTAACACAGTTTCTGGCGCAGAATCAGTACTAAATAAGTGTTAGCTGATGGTATTGTTGAAGGATTGATCTTACTTACATTATCTTCTCATCTCACGGTAGAATGGACTCTCTCCAGCTAAATCCCTTGCCACTTTCTATCTCAGCAGAAGGCCACAGTTACTCCTTGTCCGTCCCTCACCATCTCAGACACTGGGCCACCCGAGGGCCTCAGCTACTTGTGGCCATTCACAACGTCTTCTCATTTTTCAATTCTTTGTGTTTGTCCAGAAAAGAAGGCTCGTAATCATTTATTAAGTTAATACATGAGGACGTGGATAAGCTTCCTAAAACATCAAACTGGTATTTTGGGTGTTTCTTTGTCTGCTGTTTTGCCAGAGTTACCATGTTATCATGGATTACCAGGCCAGTGTTATCAATTCCTTTGACCTAAAATGGAAAGTGAAGCGATGTGAGATGGAGATGATAAAGGAGAACATTACCAAGAAGAGGAATGGCATAGATTGAACAAGACCTTTAGTGACTCACACAGAAGTATCTTTATGCATATGGGATGTCATGGACACTTAAAGGTACCAGGTCTTCAAAACTAGCCTTCATAGGACTTCACAGGGAGAACTGATGTCTGGTAGCAGGTTAGACTCTTGCTAAATTCTCTACCTTGGAAAGCAGCCCATCTGTTCACATGTGTCGTCGTCATATGGATGCTTCTACAAAGTGGGTTGCAAAGACTCGGAGAAGAGTGGGCGATATCCTTACCCTGACTCTTGACTTAACATGGGCATTGTTTGCCTACCCCTCTCTGGAGGTCTGACTCCATGATCTAAGCTGCGGCAAAGATGGCATTACAAATCCCAGGGATTGCTGAGAAGTACTAATGCTGTCTCTATCCCATACTCCGGTGACTCTGAAAAGGTCTTATTTGCTCCCCCTTGCCGAGGAGGCAGCTGTGCTGTAGTGATATCGGCCCCTCCGACTTTACAGCAGCCTGCGACGCCTCCTGTGACATGGAATAATGTCCCAGAAATCCAAACTGCCAGCGCGGCACACAGATCAGCACAGCATTTGTGGTTCTTGGGGATGGACCTGAGGTCTGCCTGGGACATCTCCATGTAAATGAATGCTGGGGACAGGATTTGGACAGCTTAATCCTGCATTATAAGAAAGGCTGGAGCCAATGTAAGTTCCAGACACGCTTTCATTCAGAACTGGAATAAAATTTGACTATCTTCAACTTTTATTTCTCATTATCTCCTAGAGACCTGAAACAGTTTACTAAGAAGAAAGAAAAAAAAGGTGGGGGGGACGAGAGGGAAAAAAAAGACCAGTCTATATCCCCTCTGAAATCCTGTTCAGAGGATTTGCTGCAATGGCATTCCAGCTTCAAATAAGACTGATTAAAATAAAATTACTCAGTCTCCTGACCCATAGCAAATTTCATGAGCTGCAATTTGTCTAGTAGTTGAGCTGTGAGTACAATCTGATTGGCTATAATTTAGGTTTATAGTTCCTTTTTTCCCCCCTCAAACACAGTAGAATCCAGTGATCCTGAAACAAAGAACTAGAAGGGAGAAGGAGGGACAGTATAAGCTAAGAAAAAATGGAAAGAAAGAAATTTTAAATATGATAACACCGTTTGCTTTTCGAAAAGCCTGAATTCTCCATGACACCAGAGCTTTGCAGGAAGAATGTCTGTGCACCTGCATTTTTGCCTCCCATTCTCAATTTCCTAGGTGTGTTTTTCTTGCTAGAGTGTCCATTTCTCTTTTTTCCATTGTCTGTTTTCTTCTTTCTGCTCTCATTTCCGAGTTCTAGGTCTGTCAGTCATGAGAGAATTTCTAACTCAGGAAATGCTAACGACCCACAGTGCCAAGAATTTCTAACCTATGGCCCAGGGAAAGTGGTTCTCTCTTTCCAGGGTCTACTTCCTCCTGTGGTTATCAGCACTCTTGACAACAAAGTAGCTTCTTTCCCAAATGACCAGTAAGACACATTAGCAGCCCTGGCTCCAGGAGACTGTGGAGAATGCCTTTGACTTCCTCTTATCTGGGATGTTGGGATGAATCTTTTCAACAGCCAGAAAGGGAAATGTACATTGAAGGAAAATGAAATCTTAAGTAACAGGTATCTGTTTAACTTTCTCTTTCCCAAGCAGAACCATGGAGATGATACATGGAATAAGCCCTCTTGGGTCTGAGACCATCAGTCCTGATATTCAGGCTCCTCAGGTGAGTTAGAGTGAGGTGTGCTGGTACAGCAGGTTAAAACAGAGAGACAAACTGAAACCCAAGCCAGTGTTTAACCTTCTCGGTAATGCATCACCATAACTGAACAGTAATTATATACACTTGGGTCACAGGATTTCCCTAATTCTCTATAAGATGTACCTTCCAACTTTTTTCTTCCCCTAATTAGAGCTCACTTGCTGGCAGTCTGGGAGCAAAGACCTAACTTGGCTGTAGGGGAGAAGGGGCAGATGGATGTGAGCACAAATTCCTGTGGCTCTCCTGATATCCTCTGGATGCCATAATGTGGTGAATCCTTCCAAGGTTGGGGGGTCGGGGGTGGGGATTAGCAAGGCCTTCCTTATTTCCTTAGAGTCACCTGTGCTATTTCTTCTGATATGTGAAGAATTTTAAAGAAACAACTCTAGTTTCATTTACCACCCTGGAAGTACCTGGCATGCAGTAGATGCTCAGTTAAAACCTGAGGAAAAGTCAATGAGTGGAGTTGCTCCTCTGTACACTATGCCTTGCTGAACAGGGAGGACCCCTTATCAGTCTGGAGGCCCCTCACTGCCAAAGGGACAAAACAGGACCGTTGGATTGCCTGCCTCTGGGACCTGTTACAACCATCCACTATTAGGAAAAGACGTTTTGGAAAGCTCTGCCAGAAAATGGGCTCAGGAATTCTTTCCCTTCCCCACTTGGCTCTGTAAATGAAGAGAGGATACTTCTATCAGAAAAAAAACACAAAAAAAAAGCCCCAAAAAACAAAACCACAAAAAAACAAAAAACAAACAAAAAAACACACAAAAAACAAAACCCAAAAAACAAAACAAAACAAAACAAAAACCTGGCTTGGCCTCAGGAAAAAAAAAAAAAAAAAAGAAAGAAAAAGAAAAAAAAAAAAGAAACCCAGTTTGAATATTAGCTCTACAGGTTGTGTGCTAACTGGGACAAATTGCTTTGCATCTCTGAGGCTTAGTTTCCTTTTCTACAAAATGAGAATAATAAAATCTACCTTGCAAGAATGTTAGGAGGATTAAATAAAATGAGGTATCTAAAACTCTTGGTACCTAGTAGGATCTTAATAAGTGAGCACGGTTATGATAAAAACACATGAAGAGCACTTGGCACTTTCCTGCAGAAATCCTTCTTTCTAATTCACTTCTTCTCATACATTGCTTAAGGCCACTCTAAAAAAGGGGAGATTTTATTGAACCACCAATGCTTATTTTAAAATATATAATCACGAGAGAGTCTAAAATGAGAATCAACCATTCTTTCTATGTTTTCAGGATTGGCACAGAGTCTCATTAACTTGATATTCAGGAGAACATGGAAAATTGATTCCAACTGCAAGTCGTTTAACTTTTTTATTATGAAAAGATTCAAACTTACGCATGAGTAGATAATGAAATCTAAGCATCCATCAGCCATCTCCAGGTAGTGCAGACACCCAAGCCCTGACAGCCTTATAGTATCTTAGATTTCCATATTTCCTTCTCAAGATGAGAAAAATGTCCTGTACTTATATTCTTATTTTATATTTGAGAAAGCTGTGGTTCACAGAGATTGTGACTTGTCCCAAGTCACATTTCAACCTGAAAGAGGAGTCAAACCTAGGGCCCAGATCTGATGCCCACCCCAAAGTATTTCTCCTTTACGGCATTTGCTCATGGATAAAGATGGGAGAAGAAGTCCTAAGAGGAAAATTACTGTTATTTTGGTTAAAACCTTCTTATCTGCATCTTCCTTTCTCTTGTTGTAATAATTCAAATAGTTAATGACTTCTACATAAAGAAATTATTATTTTATGGAATATTTACTTCGTATAACCCAAAATAAATTTCAGATTTTAAAGTAGGTAGTTTTCATATTACCTATTCCAAAAACACACTGCCTAGGTGATCTTGGTTCCCCTTAATTAGATGATAGTTAGAGGGGACGTTTTTCCCATTAGGGGTATTCTTTAGCCAACAAGAATGGTGATGTCAGGAGATGAAAGAATTTCTCACTCCAGATTGCTGAACATCACAAGGAAGTACATAGTTTTGGGGAGGAATGATCATTGTCAAATTTTTAAAAACCCAGGAGAATTTTGGGTTTTTGGAAGACTGGACACCAGAGGGTGCTAAAGAGCTGCATAATTTACTTCTGGGTCTTTCCCCATCAAGTTTCTATGGTAATGGGTTCCGCTGGCACTGCAGAAAGGGGTTGGACATGCTGGTGCCAGGGGATGTGTTCCCTGGCTCAAGACTTTATTAGAGGTGTACACCCACCTGGAGCCACATGCCACATGAATGGGCCGCGGTGTGGCCATCGCCTGGTTGCTGCTGACTTGACAGTTGGTTTGGTCAATCCCATTGATTGTGAGGAAGTCAACTGTTAAAAATAGAATCAATGGTGCTACCACTAGCTCACTAGCCACTTACAGGCACTCATAAATACTGAAAATGACTGCCCAGAGGCTGAGCTTCCAGGTTTCTTTCAGCTTTACTTTGAATTTGCTGCTTCTTGCTACATCAGCAGAAGAGAAGACTTGAAAGAGTGGAAAACAGCCCAAGCCACATGAGTCTCTCAAGAAAGGAATTATTAATAAAATGTCAGCTCCTGTGCATTAAGCTCCTTTTGAAAAACTTTCCTAAATTCATGGTGTACCAGGTTCTGTGCTTTGGACCTGCTCTGCATTCCTTGTAGCCACCCTTCTGCTGTTTGAAAAAGAATCACTCCTTTACCCATGAGATAAGACCCATTTCCTGAAACAAATGTTAACTACTGAGAGTTTAACACAATGCTTGGCACTACGTAGAGTAATAACAGATTCTAACCTCAAGAATCTTGCAATGACTTAAACATAGGAGAACATGTAATGAACAATATGGATTGCTTTATAAGCTACAGGTTTGCTTGGTATATTGAGTCAGCATACTGATGGGAACCCAGTCCAGTGTCCCACATGAAGAATATGGGAAATGTATGTGTATATATGTGCATATATATGTTTATATATGTATATACAAAATGCATCTATGTATTCATATAAACAATATATGACTATTAGTTTGTGTGGATTGAACACTACATAAAATATAATTTTGAGAAAGTTTGGTCTCACGGTCTGTTACTTTTCTTCTCACTTACTATTCCCTTCTGTTGTCATTTCATAGTCATGATGGCATGCACACTTCAATGATTTTGTTCATACAGTAATCTCTTCACTACTCATTCAGTCATTCATTCATTCAGTTTGGAACTCAACAGATATTTTGGGTACCATATACTGGACATAGGGTGACAATCTGCTTAGGATACAGTGATGAGTAAGATGCAATTCCTAACCTCAGGGAGATGACTGTGCACGTGGGGCAACAGGTAAACTGTTACATAGATAAATTCTAAAATAGAGATACACAGGGGTGTTACAGGAGAGGTGGAAGGCTATCAAGCTCTGACACCTGAGGTCAGACAAAACATCTTCTGAAGAGAGGTGACATCTGGGCTGAATTCTAAAGAATGAATTGAAGTTAGCCAGGTAATAAAGGGAGCATGGGGATAGCTGATGGGAGGTGGGGGAGGGGAGGGGAGGGGAGTTGATGTGTGAAGAGCCTCAAGGTGACAAGGCCTTGGCACATGCCAGGAATAACAAATCATTCAGGATGAAGAGATGAAGTGTCAAGGGACTGGCAGAGATGAGCCTAGAGAGACAAGCAGAGGACTGATTACAAAGAAATTTGTGTGTCATCCTAGGGTTTTAGATTTCATGGTGTTAGAATGGGGAGTCATTGAAATATTTTAGGGGAGGAGATTGGTTGGGTAAGAGCTGCATTTTAGAAAGGTCACACTGGCTCCACTGATGTGGACAGGACAAAACAAAGGCAGGCATACCAGTTAGGCAATGGTGTCCATAGTTCAAGCAGAATTTCATGGAGAACTGAACCCAAATAACAGCAGTAGTGATGGTGAGACACACGGAACTTTTGGTTGTTATTGATGAACTCCGGGGCATAAGAAGTAGGGAGTCAGCAATGAAACCCCTGGATTCCGAATCAGGCCAATTTCTGGGTGAATGTTGGTGCTATTCTCTTTGGAAATATGAGGCTACAGGCCTTTTAGAGGATCCAAGTTTTGGATGAAGTCTTCTGTGCTTAATGCCATTAACTCTTTGAATTCATGTCTTAACTAAATCATACCACTGAACACT
Source organism: Enhydra lutris kenyoni (assembly GCF_002288905.1). Classification (NCBI taxonomy): domain Eukaryota; kingdom Metazoa; phylum Chordata; class Mammalia; order Carnivora; family Mustelidae; genus Enhydra; species Enhydra lutris. Next base: position 33,353,999 of record NW_019154092.1, on the reverse strand, counting down.
TACCACACTATTTTGCATTATTCTCTAATTGTTTTAGGTAAGTGGGTCCTGTTTCCACATCTCTAGGATGACAAAGAACAATCCTCTCCCTGTGCTCACTTGTATGGCTGTTTCTATAAAGGAAGCACATAATCATATTCATATTCACAATCATATTCAGTGACTCTCTGATTTCAACTTAGGGCTTGGGTTTAGAATGTGGGATTACCGGTTAACAGAAAGGCAACCTTTTAACATGCGATCAGAATCTGCTAGCAGCTTTCAAAGGCTTTCCTAATGGACCTCCATGTAGACTCTTTTCCACATGTCACTCTGACTTCTTACATGTTACTACCAATCCCCATACTCTAAGGTTCGCTGGATTTCAAAGGAAGGAGAAATAAGTTACAATCAATAGTGGCTTGAAAACTTTACTTTCTGTAAACACCTTATACTCAGAGATAAATTCATGGTTTTGAGATAAATTAAAAAAAAAAACAAAAACCTGAGTTTCTTTTTTTCTCATTTTCTCACAAATGCATTTGGAGAATTCTGCAGGGCAGCATCAGCACCTTTCAGCAAGTAGAAATCTCCACCAAACCCCTACCCGGCGAACCATCTCCACACCCAGCAGCTCCCTTTCCTCAGCACTCGCTTGCTAATTCCTTGGATAGGTTAACAAGACGCACAAAATCAAATCAGAATCATTTACCCTTGTGGGCAGAACTCAGAGAGTAAGAGGTTACTCAAATATTTCATTTAATGGTTTCCCAAATAAAATAGTTTTCCCATGATAATACAAAGTATTTTAAGTCATTATTTTTTAAAGGACTAAAAAGTATAAAAACACATTGAGAAATATTGCCTGAATCATATCAATTATTATAATGTTGTTAACTTTTCTTTGAAAATATTTTATAACTGTCCTCCTATTGCTCTAAAGCATATTAGAAATTTTAAAAAAATCTGTAGGTGTGTGAATGTATGTGTGTATACATAATCAAATAATCTTTAAAAAATATAAATATACCCTTTCTCACTAAAGTATTTTTTTATATAAATATTTTTGTTTATTTGAGAGAGAGAGAGCGTATGTGAGCAGGGGTAGGGGCAGAGAGAGAAAGGGAGAAACAGACTCCCCACTGAGCAGGGAGCCCGACTCAGGGCTTGATCCCAGAACCCCAAGATCAAAGATTATGACTTGAGCCAAAGGCAGACACTTAACTGACTGAGCCACCCAGGCACCTTCACTCACTAATATTGAAAGATATCTTTCCATGCCAATAAAATACATATCTGTGTCATGATTTAATGGCTACCTAACATACCAATGTTTGTGGATACCTATAATTTATAACCAGTGCCCATTAGAATGTATTCAGTCTTCTGGTAAACTTTTGCAAATGTACACTATGATGCCATGAACAAACGTGGGCACTCATATCTATTCCCTTTTTTTTTTTTAAGATTTTATTTATTTATCTGACAGAGAGAAATCACAAGTAGGCAGAGAGAGAGGAGGAGGAGAAGCAGGCTCCCTGCCAAGCAGAGAGCCCGATGCGGGACTCGATCCCAGGACCCTGAGATCATGACTGAGCTGAAGGCAGAGGTTTAACCCACTGAGCCACCCAGACTCCCCATATCTATTCCTTCTTAACAATATTTTTTTTTATAAAGATTTTATTTTTTTGACAGACAGAGATCACAAGTAGGCAGAGTGGCAGGCAGAGAGAGAGGAGGAAGCAGGCTCCCCGCTGAGCAGAGAGCCCGATATGGGGCTCGATCCCAGGACCCTGGGACCCTGGGACCATGACCTGAGCCTAAGGCAGAGGCTTTAACCCACTGAGCCACCCAGGCGCCCCCTTCTTAACAATATTTTAAAGATTAAGTCCTAATAGAGAAATTTAAGATTCAAAGATAGCCATAGATTTTAACACATTTATTTTGCCAAATATTCCTCTAGCAATGTACCATTCACTGTCCTACGAAGAGTAGAAGAAAGCAAGAATGTAGGTGATATCTCTCCCTGGATTGTCACACACAGCACAAAACTTGGTCAATCTTTTTATTATTTATTAATTCAGTGAATACAAAATAATAGTATATAGTTTCCTCAAAGAGTGGAAATATTTATTTAATATTTTAATTATATTTTGTCCATATAGCTTTCTCCTTTTGCAACTGACTTATTTTCTTTGTCTCTGTCCATAGGAGGTCCTTCAGTATTTGTTTCCACTGATGTGTTATTTGCTCCTGGCCAATCTTTTTTTTTTTTTTTTTTAAGATTTTATTTATTTATTTGAGAGAGAGACAGTGAGAGAGAGCCTGAGCGAGGAGAAGGTCAGAGGGAGAAGCAGACTCCCCATGGAGCTGGGAGCCCGATGCGGGACTCGATCCCGGGACCCCGGGATCACGACCTGAGCCGAAGGCAGTCGTCCAACCAACTGAGCCACCCAGGCGTCCCAACTCCTGGCCAATCTTAAATTTTTTAAATTATAACGGTTTTGCCATATATTTATAAAAAGTAAAAATTTCATAGGAAATGCATGTAAAGTTTTGAAAAAAAATCACCCGTAAAACAAACTAACCCTAATTAAAAAAAAAAAATTACTCTTTATTAAATTTCTTTTCCCCCCATGGTTGAATTTTGTTTTTTTCATTTTAAAAATCATTTTTGGATTCAACTTTGTTATTTTTAATTTTCCTAGAATATTATTCCAGTGATTTACATTTCCAACATTATTTTTACAGGGTTTGACAAATTTATCTCTTAGGACTCATTTATTAAAACTAAGCCTTCCTCCTTTTTGTTAATTCTTAAATGCTATTTTTTTTAACGTTTTCTTTGTTATACACATTGGAAACATTTTTTCTTAGTACAAAGAATCTCCTTCTGGTTTATTTATTAACTTCGATTTTGAAAAATTTATATTTCTTTCATTTCAGCTCTCATACTTTTTTCTTTCAATTACTTTGATAGCACTAAATTAATGCCTTATTTTCTAACATGTTGAGCAGATTAATTCATATTTTTTTGTTTAATAATAATTACAGCTTTACAAAATTATTTAGTTTATTTTAACAGCTTTAGTGAGGCACAATTGGCAGGAATTAGATATTTAAATATAAGTGGATATTTTGTGAACAATTACCACAATGGAAATAATAGACATCTCTATCACTCCCAAAAGTTTCCTTAAGCCTCTATAAACCCATTGTATTCCATCCTTTCTGCCCCACCCCATACCTCCCCTCCCTCCCCAGGAAGCCACTGATATACTTTCTGCCACTGTACATTAGTTTGTAGTTCCTAGAATTGTATATGAACCGAATCACACAGGATACATTTTCTATACTTTGTGTGTCCAGTTCTCACTCAGTGCAATCATTTTGACATTCATCCATGTTGCTGCATGTATCAGTTGTTCATTCCTTTTTGTTGCTGAATAATACTCCATTGTACTAATATATTACAGTTTGTTTATCCATTCATTTGTTGGGGGACATTTATGTTGTTTCTCATATGAGGCTATCACAAATAAAGATGCTATGAGCACCCATTAATCCATTTTTGTAGACATAAACTTTCATTCTTCTTTGAAAAATACCAGGAGTGAAATGACTGGCTCTTCTGACGGGTGTATGTTTAACTTTTTAAGAAACTGCTGAAGTCATTCCCAAAGGGATTGAATTATTTAAACTCCTCTCAGTAGTGTGTAAGAGTTCCAGTCCCTCCACATATTCACCATCATTTTGTACACACAGTCTTTTTAACTTCTGCCATTTTAATTTCTGTAGGTAGCAATACATACATTTAACTTCTGCATAGTGGTATCTTACTGTAGTTTCAATTTGCATGAAATTCTACATGTTTTGTTGTATCCTAGATATTCTGTGATTTCCTTTAGAAATAATAATTATTAAAGATAATTAAAAAGTATCCCCAACCCATTCCCATTCTTATGAAGGACTAACTTCAGTGTCACACGAAAAGCCATCAGTCTTGAAGCATCCTAAATTTCTTAAACCCCATTTTGAAATACCATTTAGAACGATAAAAAGGTCATAAATAATGGTTGCATCAAAACAATGATGACAGTAGTTGATATATACTTATATCATAAAGGGTTATTTATTGAGTATTAAAATATGCAAACCTGAAAATCATAAGCCTCTTTATTTAAAAACTATATCTCTGCATTTTGCAATATGTATTTTGTTACCGATAGCCAGGGCTTATCAGCATACATATGTAAGAAAAGATAAGTGTAATTACTATCGAACAGAATCACAGACAGATTTGGACACCACCAGTTTAAATAACTGTTTAGACAAGTGGTCATTGAGGAATGACACAGATACCGTTTAAAATACCATTGCCCAGTCAATGACAGTCAGGAAACTAGAGATCCTGGTGGATTTCAAAAACATCTTTTCTTCATAGAAACACAGATTTTTGAGATGTTAATCTCAAACGCATGAGTACCTGGGAGGCAATCATTATACTACTGGGGAGACCTCGTCTAAGTCAGATAGCCCTTCTAGGCCTTGGTTTCCTCATTATTAAAGGGAAGAAGCACTTACATGTTCTCTACATATCATTAAGGCTCTGATAGTTCATGATTTTGTGTGTTTAGGTACCTTCCTTTTTGATAAGAGGTAAAAATTACATGGCTTAGAAGGAACTACTTATTCCTACAATTCAGAACAGTGTGGCCAGGAAATGTAGTACCCTAGAATAAACTCTATTAAGAAATCCTGGAAGAATTGGGTCATTCAGCCTGGAGAAAAGAATACTGAGGGAGGGTTTATTACGATCTCCTGAGGCATTTTCTCAGCATCTACGCCAGATGGCTTTTCTTAGTTTTCTTGTTTAGGCCATGTGTAAATGAAGTCATTAATATGACCTGGTGGCAGTCTTTCTGTCTATTGGCCTTGCAGAGGCTGTCAGAACATTTGTGGGATGGATATACTTGCCTGCGAACTATATCCTCCCCTGAATCCGAGTGACAAGTGGGGTAAGTTAGTGAGTAACTGAATGTGAGGGTTCTGACTGAACAAAAGGAAGTGACCCTTCCCACAGGGAGCCTGGGCCAGTAAATAGACCTTGAGTCAACATAAGAAATACAGGTTTGCTTTTAAATATGTACATCAAAGAATCTTTATTCAGTAAAACAGTGAACTCTCTGCCTGAGATCTGGACTGCTTCAGCTAGTGTTAAACTTAAACATGCACATACATGACCATTCTTATAGGAGTAACAGCTCTTCTTATAGTGGACATCTTGGTATCAAAAAGGAACTTCCTGAACATGCATCTTTTTGTCCGTTTCACAAACATTTTCTTAGAGCCTACAATGTAGTTGTCACTGTCCTGAGAATCTCCATATAGGTAAGCTTAAGTGCAGGCAAGAGAATGATCCAACTTTTGCACAGTTAAATGTAAAATGATTATTTAAAATACGCTCTAAATGGAAATGGAAAAATGCCACTTGAATTCAATGGAGAGAACTAGTCTGTGGGTGTGAATCATCATGAAGTAATGTTTGTACTAGGCTCTGAAGGCTAAGAAGAGCTAAACTGAAGGGGAAGGAAGGTAATTCCAAGTATATGGAACAAGATGTGCAAGCACCCTGCCATCCTAGAAATGTGATTTAATTGAATTTCTACCCAATGTGTGTGGCTGGCGTGAGATGCCACCTGTTGCCCATTCATTCACTCATTCCACAATACTTGTTATTATCTTTGTGCTATGTGGAGGCACTATGCTCTAGGCAACAGGATGATGAAAAAAAAAAAAGAAAGAAAGACCAGATCTGGGACCTCATGGAACTTTAAATCTAGCAGGAGAGATGAATATTCAATTAATAGTCATACAGAAAACTGTATAAATTATGATCATAAGAACCTCCAGAAAGCAGATGACATGATGCCTTGCCTCGAGGGTGGAGCACATTGTGAGATGGAAACCCGGAATTCCTTGATGAAATATTTAAGCTGAAACTTGCAAGATACAGAGAAGTGTGGATTATTCCAGAAGGAAAGGAAAAGTTCTCCAGGAAGAAAAAAATATTGATTCAAAGTTGCTGAGACAGGAAATAACCTAGTACTTAGGTGGAAAATAAAGACAACCAGGGCAGTTGGAGCAAAGCAGACAAGGAGGAGGTCAGCAGAGCTGACCTGACTTTGAAAGCAATGGTAAAGGGCATGGTATCCATTTTGGTGTGATTTGGAAGCAATGGGAAGAAGAGCTAATGAGATTTGTATTTCAGGAATATTTTATGACAGCTTTGTGGAGAATGAGTTAAAGGTAGGCACTTATGAAAACAGGTGATCAGTGAGGAGGCTGTTGGAGTTATCTAGATGAAAGATGATGGCAGCTCAGAACAGAGATGTAGAGCAGGAATGAAGTTAGATATATGTTTAGGAAGCATGTTTAGGGAAGATCCAACTCTGCTTCAATGCCATGACATAGGCCTAGTTACCTTGTTGCCAATACAGGCAGATGACAGCATGTATCATACCCATGGAGCTCTCCTTGTCATGTATCATGTTCGAAAGGATATATTTCTACTGACCATGCTCAGTGATCTTATGTTTAGTTTTGGTCCAGATGTGAGTGTCCATATGTGATGGACATATTTATACCTGTACACCGAAATTAAGTCATTAATTAAGTCAAGAGCAACTTGACTGAATGTTTGTGGCACAGGTCATTTCCCCTGCTAGATCTCCTAATTTCAAAAAGTTGGATTGTATTGCCTGTATATGCTAATCTAGACCTACAATTCTATGATTCCAAGCCAATGTCTCTGAAGTTGACGAAAAGGTAGCTTCTTAAGATGTTGAATCAGTATTTTCTGTCCAGGTCCAGGACAGACTTCTACTCACTCATCGATTCTTCTAATGGTAGTCCAAACCGTATTGTGAGATTGATAGTCATGCAGAAAACTGTGAAGCTGAATATTTAACTTTACGAGTAAACCTCAGCATAGTGTCACTTTCTAATCCTGTGGTTCATTCAGGTGTGTTTTTCTCTCTCTGACACCCAGATTAGCAAGTGTTTTACATGGTGAGGTCTCAGGAAATCTGCCAACACAAAAATGTGCAATCCTCCGTTCTTGAACTCAGTTTTCCACACAACTTGACAAGGTTTGCTATGAGACCAAAATATATTTTCAGCTGTTACAGACAGCCTTAAACATTTGCAGCTCGATGCAGTTGAATATTCACACTGTGTTTTTAATTAGGCTAATGTGTGCTTGCTCCAATGTATAATAAAAGACATAATCCATAATTATAACCCCTTTGCACTGCTTCCTGTCAGAGGGATTGGTAAAAAAATTCTTGTTCTATCTTTCAATTTGTTAATGGGATTATGATGAGCAAAAAAAGCCTGATTACCATGGCCGAGCAGGCATGCCTTAGCAAGGTGAAAGGATTAATACTACAGGTCATCAGTAATTTAAAGATGTCAATTGCCAGGCTCATCCATGGGTTTCTGAGAAACCAATGAATCTAGAAAATGTTTGCTCCTAAGAGGTGAGCACGTTAGCCACCTTTAATAAGTGCATGGAGAAAACGTGTGCTCATACAACTTGGCAATTCAAAATGATGCACCAATAAAAGGAAATACTCCAAACATGAATCTATATTTGGGAACAAAAAATAAGAGTAAAAAGGAAAATTGCTCTTCAGTGGAGTTTAAAACACTTCAAAAATGGAGTTTAAAACAAATTTTGTACTATGAATTCTATCTTGGGTCTTCATTATGACTTTTAGTGTCTATTACCATGCATTGTTATTAGCCTTTTCATGTGTAAGATTTTTTCTCCATAACTGAATTCAATACCCCACATGATTTCAGCATGTAGTATTGGACATTGCCTGTGGTGGGTGATGACAGCAATCCCATGCATGTACAGGCCAGGGAAGGTGATTTCAAGTCAATCATAGTAGACCTTCACGGCAGGTTTATTTTCTTTTTAAAAATGCATAAAATTAAAGCATAGAGAATTATAGTATCCAATACTTAATCCCGTGTCTCATGCCATATTTGTTCTTGTCCTGGATTTTTTGCACAAAGAAGCTTTTGTGGATACTTACTTACTTCCTAACAGTCACAGTCGTCTATTCCAGTAGATGACATGACAAAGCAAGTCATGGGTTGCACGGAATAAACATTTGGTGTCTCAAAAATAAAATTTAAAAAATTAGTGTGTCTCTCAATCTAAATCAAAATCAATTCCCCAGTTGTTTAGGAGCGAGAAATCTGTAGCCTGTTTTGTGAGTTATTTTATTGAATTGTTTCCCCTTTTCTTGAATAAGAAAGTGTACTTTGTTACTAGCTTGGAGAATAGCAAAGGGGGAGAATGAAAGGACAGCTGGTGGCCTCCTTGAGAGTAACAGAAAGGAATACCTTATCTACACTGGAAGTGACAGAATATAGGACAAGCTAGATACTCACTCTTATCAGCATAAGTTTTAAACAATTTCTATTTAAGTAAATAAAATTCTGAAAATAATTAATTATTTAAAAATAAAAGAGCAGTGATTTAAATATCTTCAAGTCAATAAACCAAGAGGTACTATTTTATTGATTCTGACACTCTATAAGTAATAATAATTCCCTTCTCCAGGACTATTTTTCAGTTGTCTTTGATGTATCTTTGTTGTCTTGGAAGAAAATAAAAGAACAAAATTGTGTGGGTTTTTGTTTTTGAATTAATTTTGTCAATACCGTCTGTTCTCTTTATTACACAATATAAGAACAATTAAGTCATTTTTTTAAAAAAAATAACTTTGAAGATAACAATTTTAGGTTATTGCCTTTCTTAAAAAAAAAGATGAGGGACCTAATAAGGAAATACATTTTATTACATTTGTTATTGATGCTATAAAACACAATTTTAACAGCCAGGAAATGCAATGCAATTGATCATATGTTAGAAATGCATTAATTTGAGTTACTGTATTTTTCATATGTAATTTGAAATTATGTATAGACATAAAAATGCCTTATTGCATGGTATAAATCTATGCATTACTATTTCATTACATTAAATTAAAACCATGTCTATAAGAGATTTTCCCTAAATTTTCCCTGAATATCTGACACAATTTGCTGGAGGATGCTCTCGTGGACTGAACTGGCCATGGTCTATTATTTGGGGTAATTTTCTCCACAGCTCTCTCTCTGGTCTATACTTTGCTGCTTTTGACCTATTGTTTCTTGAAACAGTCATTGGACTAAAATAATGTCATCCATAAAAATGACCATTTAGTAGTAAAAAATAAAGGACTTTACTGAGGACAGAATAATCAAACATGAGACAGCAGTTTAACAGCCCTTTTTAAAGGCTACTTTGTTTTCAGGAAGGAGCTTCTGTCTCCCAGATCCATCTCCATCACTCAGCATGTCAAGCAGTGGTGGCAAAGGCACATGCCCCCCCGTGTGTCTGGGTTCCTCTTGTACAGCTAGCTAAGTTCAGAAGAAGAGGTCGTCAGGGTCAGAAGGTATTTTTCAGATGACTTTCTAAAATAAAAACATCCATTTGATCTAGCTATAATGAAACAACCTGGATATTAACAAAATATTCTAACTCTATATGGGACGCCAATTATCCAATTGCCAGGGAAGTGGAGTGTGTGTGTGTGTGTGTGTGTGTGTGTGTGTGTGCATGCACAGCTGTAGGTTTCTGTGCTGTTCAGAGTCCAAATATTTTAATTAGTTGCTAATTCTTTCTTAGGCATAATCTCAGGAAATATGTGTAAGCTGATATTGCCCACTTCACAATATCATGTATTGTGTAAATATCAATGTAAGCTGATATTTTCTCACTTCAGCCGCTGAAAGCATGATTATCTTGGTATCTTACATTCTATCTCTGCCTATCTGAAACTTTCCTAGAGTTAAATTTGCAAGGGAGTAGAGTTTCTTTGGCTTTCAAGTACTAACTGAAGAATGCTTCGTATTTTACAGTGCCTTTTTCATGTGATGATGCAGTTTCCTGCTCAGGTTCATAACCTTGGAGGTCATCTTTCATCCTGAACACCCTTTGATTATAAATTTACATCACACAAATCTCCTTCTATCATCTCCAGAACATAGCAAGGCTGTGACCAAAGCTGTCTCAGGAAGATGCCAATTCAATAATTCATACCGTTATTATATCGCGGCTGGTCGCAGTAATTCATCCGACTTGTAACACCAGTACCTCTCTGGGCCCTGTATTTTAGTAGTGCTGAAGAGGTCTCCCATCTATTGCCAGTGCTGTGGCTCTAACGTATCTGATCTATTTGTCTAATACAATTGAATTATGCATCCAAGAGTCTCCATTCCATTAATTATTTATACAACTTTTAGCACCTCCATGCCTACCTTTCTTCAATGAAAGAGAAGACAGTCATTGGTTGTGAGGATCGAGGGGTATCATAACCTGAGAAGTAGCTTCAGGGAGGCTGAAAGTTGACCCTATTTTTGCAAAAATACCCTCCTGGAAAAGGACAAAGCAACCAGAAAGATAAAGAGACTAAGTATCAAACCAACCTGATTAAAAGAAGAATCTGAAAGTGAAACTGCCAGTTTCCCCACTGTCTGGATGTAGAGCGTTCCTATGAAAACTGTCATAAGCCGAAAGAGCATCAAATGAAGAAGCAATTAATAGTAATTTATATGGAAAAGTTGTTGAGGTTCTCAGACCCCCAAAATAACCTCTCTTAGGTTTTTCTGACACCTTAGGACACATCTTGCTAACAGATGCACAAAAACCAACTGAGATAAAGCACAGATGCTCACAGACACGGTTCAAATCTCTGGCAGCTGATCCTGAAATGCTGCGTGTAATTCCTGGGGAAGGAGCTTGGTGGGGCCACTAGTGCTCCTCGAGGTGTGCACCACATCTAGAACTGCTTCCTGCAAAACAAAGGCTGAAAGCTATTTTTGCCTTTTGCCTTTTCTGGTAAAAGTGAAAATCCTCTTTAGATTGCTTTCTGTTAGGGGGGGAAAAAAGGTTCTGACATAGGTCTTTCGTAAAAGTGAAGTAGCAAAATATGAGCTTTCGAAAGTGAGAATACCTGAATAACAGAATGAGTGAGAGTTATCATTTTAGTTTTGAAGGCTCTCCATTTAGCTAAGAGGGAAAATAGAGTGTAGGAAAAGAAATTTGTTGTTTATTCCATTATTCAACAGTTATTTTTCAGGTGCCTAACATATTCTAGGTGCTAGTCTAGAGACTGGAGATCTAGCAGTAAACAAACAAACAAAAACAACAACAAAGGTTAAGAGGAATTAATTCAAGTAAATCAATGAAGAGACTATTATAATGTGATTTGCTGAGGTGCACTGGAAGATGGCAAGACCTTAACTATAGTTAGAGAATCCCACTCTCTCTTCCTCAGAAGTCTAACAGAGTGTTCTCCTTTGTTCTCGTGGGAGCTTCCCATTCACTTCTGTCAAGGCATAATATGGGCAAACAATTGTCTAATTGTATAAAATAAATGTGAGTTGCCTTATGGTTTAGGTCTATTAGAGAATAAAGGGGTCAACTGATGAGAAATGGAAACCATAGGAAAGTTTTAAAATTCAATATTAATCCATTCAATATTAATCCATCCAATATCAATGGGACAGAAAATAATCCACAGAAAGTAGATAAAAATCATTAAAAGCATTAAAAACTCTCAAGAGAAGACTTAGATTTTTCCAAATATAATGGTTCTGACCACCTCACTAAGAGAAACAACTTAGATGAAAACCAAAGTAAATTTTTGATGATAAAGTGTGGACAGCTCTTTCAAGAATGACTGAATATTAAAATAGATAAACTGGAGCCAAAAGAAGTAATATGTTTAAATATGGAATTTTCTAGAATGAGAGAGAACCAAGCTGGTGTATTCCTTGACAAGGAGAAGTCAACTTGGAAGAAAACTGATGAAATAAGTAATGGCATTATTGATGGAACATCATCCTAAAGGAGTGGTAAAGGGTCATCAGATAAAGACGAAGGTGAACGTGGGTGGTTTTGGGGGTAAGAAGGGAGGGAGAAAAACCATAAGAGACTCTTAATCTCACAAAACAAACTGAGGGTTGCTGGGGTGGGGGGGTAGGGAGAGGGTGGTGGGATTATGGAATATTCGAGGCTATGGGCTATGGTGAATGCTGTGAAGACCTGTATTCACAGACCTGTACCCCTGGGGCTAATAATACATTATATGTTTATAAAAAATAAAATAAAATTATAAATGAAATAGCTAAAAAAAAAAAGATGAAGGTGAGCAGGAAAGCTTAATGGAAATACAGAAAGGGTAGATTGGATTGGGAACAGGAAATAGTTAAAGTGGAGGAGAGTGCAGTGGGATTGAGCTCTCCCTATGATCAGATGGCTTCAATATCTCATGAAAAAAATTCATACCATCCTTGTTGAGCAAGTATTGTGTAGATTTACACACAGATATGGTGGGCTTATGAAGATGAGAGACAGTGTGTAGAGTTTCCACATGAAATATCTTAGTATCTTTGCTGACTCCACAATAAGAAATCACATTTTCAGAAACATGACAATGATGAACTAACGCTGGTTTAATGATGTCATCCAGTTGAAGTTTAAACAAGCTGTATGTCTTATGGTGAGGAGACAAGTAATGGATATTTGCCTTTAGCTATAGGCCATATAACTATTTGATATGGTGTTTGTACATAGTAAGAGGACCTTGAATGTATTATGAGCTTGGAAATTTTTTTAAAAGATTTTATTTATTAATTTGACATAGAGAGATCACAAGTAGGCAGAGAGGCAGGCAGAGAGAGAGAAGAGGAAGCAGGCTCCCCGCTAAGCAGAGAGCCTGAGGAGGGGCTCAATCCCAGGACCCTGGGATCATGACCTGAGCCGAAGGCAGAGGCTTTAACCCACTGAGCCACCCAGGCGTCCCAAGCTTGGAAATTGACGGTTATTTTTTAAAATCTTATCCATCTGCCCCAACTTCTAAACCTGTCCTACACAGGATCTTCTCCTTCATTACCCGAAGTCCTATATCTCTCAACTATTCTTAAGATTACTTCTACTTTTCAACTACACTATAATATTAGCTTTTCTTTGAAAAAGAAATTTGAAAATTTCTTTGAAATTTTTGAAAACACTATTTCGTCTGACCTCTAAGTGACAACTTTTCATTCTCCTACAGGCATTCTCCTAGAGCTGGAAATTCTCTTGGGTCTACATGACTGTTTCTTGGATGTTACTCACCCAGTGCCCTGACCACCTTTTTCTTGAAAGCCCATCTCCTGTTATTCTACTCTCATTACCTGTCACCATCACTGATTGATGCCCAAATCATGCCCACGATGTCAATGAAAGTTTTTTTGTTTTGTTTTCTTTTGTTTTGTTTTAGCTCATTTCTGTTATTGCCTTTATCTTCTGAGGATTCACAATTATGCTCCTTTAAGAGCCCTGGGCCTTGAGTTTTATTCCAGTTGGATTTCCCATCCACTCCTACTTTGTTCACCCAAGATGAGGGCCATAACCGGGCTTAGAGTATATTTCAGCCATATAATACTTCTGCAGTTCATTTCATTTACTGTATCTTTAAATATATTCTTCACACCCATGATCATATTTTTACCTACAAACCTCTTATGAATCCTGACTATATATGTGAAAATATTATTTTTAGCACATTGTGTGGAGTCTAAGTCCCTTCAAAATTTCACTTGGACCATACATGTCAACCTCCTTCAAAATATCCTTTTCTCTAGAACAAGATTGTGAACTTTATGTTCTCTGAGTTAACTACGAAATTTTCATGTCTTCATGCCTTAGCAAATTCTATGTCTTCCATCAGGACTAAGCTTTCCTTTGGGTTTCTCCCTTTCTCTATCCCAATTCTTCTGGCCCAGCTCCAGTACATTTAACCTTCCACAGATCTCTACTTTCAACCTGATCATGCATGTGTTTCATCATGATCTCCAGCACTCTGCTCATCTCTCTCTCTTCCTTTATTATGGTGAATTTATAAGTAAAATAGGCACACAATATCAAGTCATTGGTTATTTCTTTTGGTCTAAGTTTCCATATTTATAAAAAGAGAGACCTAGCATAGATGTCACATAATACTTCCATTAGCTCCAATATGTTATGATTTACTTGTATAATATCAAATTTTCATCATTTTGTATTTGCAATTACTTCCTTTAAATCCTTTGTATGGTACTTCTATTGCAACGCATGACCAGCTTCCTTTACCTCATTCTTATTTATTGAGAACTTGGTATATACAAAGCACAGTGTGTACTATGTGTGTGCATACAAATGTGCATAAAATCACGGGTCATAACCTCAAGTGAATTACAAACCAGTTCACTGAAATTCTCTGAACTACTCCATTTACATGGACTCATTGGCTTTATAGACAATGTCCATTCTTTCTGTAAAACACACTGATGGAATCCTACAGATACTGAAAACTTCCTCCTATATCAATTGAGTTGTGTATTTCCCAAGACCCAGCTGTGTTTATTCCCAAATCAGCTTATGTCATTTAATGTGGTATTCATAAAATTTAATTATGTATTAGATAAGCTGACTAAAGATGAATACAAAAAGAGTGTTATTATTTCTAAGAGAAGTAATTTAATTTTAATGCTTGTGATGGACATATCATAAAGTGACTCCCAGTGAGTCATACTCTTATATAATCCCTCACCTTAAGTGAATGTGGAACTTCTGACTTTCTTCTAACTAACAGATTATGACAAAGATGAGGAGATGCCATACCCTTGATTATGTTATGTTATATGGCAAAGGTGATGGCATGTTTCTCCTTTGATTACATTACATTATACAAAACTACATCTTAACAAACTAGAGATAGAGGTTCATATGGTGGCCTTAAAAAAGCAAAGTGATATGTTGTAAACTACCTATGGACAGAGCCACGTGGTGGAAGTTGTAGGCAGTCTCTATGACTTAGAGGCTCCTCCAGAGAACAGCCAGTAAGAAGTCAGGGCCTTCAGTTACAAAGTCACAAGGAAATAAATTAAGCCAAAAACCTGAAGAAGCTTCAACGAGGATTCTTCCCTCGTTGAGCTTCAGATGGGAATACAGACTGGCTGATGACTTGAGGCAGCTTTGTGAGCCTCAGATCAGAGGAGCCAACTAAGTTATGGCAGAAGTCCTGACCTTCAAAACCTGTGAGGTAAGAAATGTGTGTTGTATTAAGTTGCTAAGTTTGGGGTAACTTGCTATGCAGCAATAGAACACTAATACAATGCCTTAGAAAGGATCATTAAGTCAATTTGTTAGTTACAAAAAGAGCCACCACATAGTGCTGCTGTCAATTTCAGTCAGGGCAGGACAACGATAAATATTTGAGGGGAAGAAAATGTAAGAGTCTATACATATTTTTCCTTCAGATTTTTACACAAGTGTATATAAGATGTTGCTCTATTTTAAAGAGCCTCCCTATGGAGGAGCCTGAGTGGCACAATCAGTTGAGCGGCTAACTCTTGGTTTCGGCTCAGGTCATGATCTCAGTGTCATGGGTTTGAGCCCCACATCCAGCTCCACACTAACTGTGAAAGATCTGCTCTGGGTTCTCTCCCTCTCCCTCTGTCCCTTCCCTGCCCTGCCCCGTCACTCCCTTTCTCTCTCTAAACTAACTAAATGAATCTTTAAAGAGCCTCAATATGAAAATCATAGATGGTATTTTTAGGGAACTGTTCATACAAGAAAAATAACCAGATTACAAAAACCAGATTTATATTCAAATTAAAGTCCTGGGAAATACCAAAAGATTGAAGAATTATTTTATGTTTCTCAGTTTTAAGTTAGAGTAAGGAATGTAAAGACCATATCCTTTAAAAAATCATCCCATACTGTAACTTTCCTTTAGCAAATCAACTGCAAGTATTGTGTTGGTTACAAAGATTTCTTCAGCAGGGAGAAAACTCTGACCAAATTAGTGACTGCAGGACTAGCATGGCTATGACAGTCCTTCTACAGGTATTCACGTGGAGAAGGGAAAAACTCTGGCTGAGGCTATCAGAGAAGTTTTCACAGAAATAAAGATGTTTGATACAGGCAGTGGATGGGGAAGAACAAATGGGTAGGACTTCAGCAGGTCGTGATGATGAAGGAGAGCCCTAACAAAGAGCATGTACCATGACATCAAGTGCGACGGCAGGATATTACAGTGTGAATTTCAGAAATGGTGAGACCCCATTCTACAAGAAGGAAGTCACCAAGCAATCATCAAACAAATGACTGTGGGTAGACATGGGATGTGCCCACCTGTCAGTCTTAGAGCTCTGTCTTTCAATTGACAGGAAATCGTATTTTCACTTAAAAAAATCACAAAATCGTTGAGTCTACTGTTTTTAGGGAAAACCAATTTGCAGCTTTACCTGTAAGTACAGCTAAGGCACAATCCAATTTCCAAAAAGTACAATTTAAACAACAACAAAAAAAAGAATCTCAAGACCTGAGGAAGTTGTTCACTAGTATTATTCCAAGTGGGAAGAAAGTCAGAGGAATGTTTGTAATGAATCACCCTACCCAGGTGTCTACAGTTGAAGAAAGCTCAGTTAGCCAAGAACTCCATTAAAAAGTATGGTATATAACCTTTGGTTATTGAAATTTTTATTGCTGCTATATTATCCTTACACTGAATGCCCATTATCCCAGCTACTGGTTCTCATAGGTTTTTGTTAGCTGCTTTATCATGTTGCAGTTTATACTACTTAAGCAGGCCATGATGATATATTACAGTCAGCTAAAGTGTAGAACATTCTTAGATTTATTTTGACACCTAAAGCAACTTTTCATTAAGCTGGTAACAAGCCATATAGATGCCATAGTCCTCGCAAAAGCATCATTAGGATGTCGAAAAAGTGCTGACATAAATGTGGACATTCTCAAGAACATGTTTAAGAAACTGATAGGGTGGAAGCTCTTAATTTTCTCAGGTAGCAGTAGGGGGGAAATCTATATGCAAATGGCAGAGCAATGGTGCCCATTTTTCTTTATAGGAAAAGTTCCCATTATGCACGTCTAAGAGCTCCACCCTCCCTTGACTGACTTTTATGAAATTACAGAGCGCGCTGGAGCATTGTTTGAGCAATATCAAGTGCTTCCAACAGCTGCTTTGCCGTTCTTGGAATGGCAAGAACATTTCATGGGACACATAAAAGACTCAGGATGAGATAGGCAGAGGAGCCCACTGAAATGTATTATTAAGTAATGAAACATAGAAACAAAAACAAAGCCATGCCATTTATTATAAAACCTTATGTTAATTTATTTCACCATGGAGGTAAGGAAAAAAAAAAAAAGTTACAGTCCACATGGACCACTGTGCCACCGTTGCTTACTAATGTAAGGGAATCCTCTCCATATCACTGTGTAACAGTTTTCACTCGAATGTCTATGGATTTGAATCAAGTGGGAATACTAGCCCACCAGATGCATTGCTTTAATAAAAATAGTGTTTTCTTATAAATTCAAGTAAGATTAGTACACATATATATTATTTAAATGACCTGCCAAATTGAATTAAGTGTATTAGAAGACAGACATATCACATTATCTGCATATATTCCCATATTCATATTATGTAACAGTAATCACAACTGGTCATCCAAATCTCACCCCACCACCTAACTCATACAAATTAGCAATCACACATTCCAATTCCCTTTCTTTATCTAAACGATTTTGGTCATTCTTTAACATTGATATCTCTTCAAACTGAGCCATTGCTTATTTTATCTTGATCAATTTTTGCTCTCCATTGTACCAAGCCCTCTATCACATTTTTCTAAAACTTGACTCAACAGTTTCAAGAAGCCATTCCATTTTATTCCCACCCTTCTAGTCAGTGTCTTTCAATGGTTATATACTCACTTTGAGTAGTTTTAATTAATTAACTCTTAACATTCTATAACATAGAAATTTTTGTGTGAGTGGTTTGTCATGCTGAATATGGTATTTTCTTACTTAATGGAAGGTACTTGAACCACACAACACACTATCTTCATCCTTTGTCTAGAACTTCAGCAAATACTCATCCCAGTTGTTGTTGCAATTAGCATTAGTGATAGCAGTTAAAAACCAATGATATCCTTAATATAGTATTGTTTGTATTGACCATGGTGTGGTCTGTTTTTCTGTACTTTTATAGACCCAGCTATAGTGCTGTTGACCACACTTTATCTTAGTGTTAAACACCAAGTCTATAGGTCATTTCCTCTTTCACGATGATATAATTGATATGCTGCACCATCTGTTTAACTATATTGTGAATCAATAAATCAACATAATAGACATGAATGTTTAAATTTCCTGCTAGAATCACATGTGGGAAGGTGAGTGAATCCGGTGATTGTTTCTTCATCTACTCATGCCTTTATTCTTATTCCAGATGACTGAGAATTGATCAGAGAAAGAAGAAAAGGGTAACCTGGTATAGAACAAATGAAACACAAATGAGATCTGGGGAATCACACCCAAGAGGTACGGGTGTGAAAGACATTTAAAAGATCCTTCTACATGCATTTTTTCCCTTAAGATCTAATATCTGTCTCCATATCTGATATCATGTAAATATCCTGATTTTCTGTGTATCTCTGGGTTCCACTGTGGATATTTGCTTTATTCAGAACTCACAACCCTTGACCTCCCTGTATTACTCTACCATAGTGTATATGCCAGGACTAGTGCATAGCTCATAGGAAGTTTTATTTCAATAATATAGAGAACTTCTCTCACAGATTAGCACATATATTCATAACAAGCTTTTTTTTTTTTTTTTTTTCAGGTAGCTTATTTCCTGGGGAGGCAGTGTATAAAAAGGGAAGTAACAGTACCAGCTGCAGTCCTCTGATCTCCTTAAATGTTCTCCTTATGGGGGATGTTATTGGCTATGAGAACAATAACTCTCTTAGATAAATCTTGATCTACTAGATTGCCATCTTTAATGCCTTGTTCCAGTGGAGTGTCAGAGCAGAGTCAAATCTCAAAACATCTCCTCAACAGACCAATTGTTTACATCGTTCTTGGTAGGGTCCCAAATTCAAAAATAGTCTTTTTTTTCCTTTTCTTTTTCCTCTTATTTATTAATTCTAATGTTATTAGATGTTGGCATCAGCTTATAATTGAGCCTTCATCCCTAAAATTGTTAAATCAAATTAATATCCCTTTCACAGAATACCTTTTCAGGAGAGGGGACTGATTCATGTGCTTTATCTTGCAAGTGCAGTAATGTATATTAATAATAACCAAAGAGACAAAAGTATAGGCTGGTAAGTATCCATATGTTTGCATTCTTTTTAAAAATCCAGACCATATATGCATTATATATGCATTCCAAATTTTTTTATTGTCTATGATCTTGGTTTTCTGTTTGGGAATATTAGATGATCATATTTTTAAAAATGCCTTTATAGGAGTTCTTTTCTAAAATGAAAGCATAGGTGATTAATAATAATAATAATAATAATAAATGATAAAGACCTTCCCACTGAAAACAACTAGAAAATTATACTAAATATAAAGCTAAAAATTATTAGGAGACCTCAGAAAGCTTATGTATACATTTTGAGCCCAAAATTTGTGAAAAGGAAACCCAGAGAGATGAGACCACTTTTCAGCCAGAAATAGACTGGCCTGACAAAAATTTAATCTCGGATTAAAATCGCCTTCATCTCCTAAAAATGAAGTTGTTCAGAATTGCTAGTTCCCATACAGTTATGTGAATTAAATGTAAATATTTTCTGGTGGAAAATAACACTTACCTTCACCTCAAAGTACCTCTACACAATTGCCAGTATTCAATAAAAAAATAATCAGGAAAATGAAAGAAAAGATAGCATGATTTAAAAAGCTAGCTTTTGTAAACAAACTAACAGGATATCCACAACTGAGTTAATGGTCATGAACTGTAAAATAAGAAAGCTCAAAATATTCAAGAAAAAAAAAGGTATTGCAGAAAACAAAAAACTACATGTTTGATCCAAAAGGGAAATTCTGTAACTGAAAAATACACAATTTTATCAGAGAACTAGATTATACATACATACATACATGCATAGAAATGGAAATCCTAGGAACAAAAATAAATAAAAACTTAAAAGTTTAATAAATAAGCCTAATAGCAGATTAGATATAGGAGAAAAAGAATTATAGGATTGATCACTAGAAAATACTGAAGTTTAAGAAGGGAATAGAAAATTTAAAAGATCATAAGAAGAATATGCGACTTGGTGAAATACTCTAACACATAAATAATTGGAGTCCCAGAAAATAGATAATGGGCTAGGAGCAATATTTGGAGAAAATCTGGCTGAGAATTTTCCAAAACCATTTCAAGAAATCAAATTGATGATTCAAGAAATGCTACAAACAGAATATCGAACAGAATAAATAAAAAGGAAGCAAAGAAAATACTAGCTACAACATATTATAATACTAGAAAACCAAAGACAGAGAAAAATTGTGAAAGCAGCCAGAAGGAAAATAAATCCATTACCCTCAAAAGAGCAACGATAAGACATATAGCTGACTTTAAAGAAGAAATGATGACAAGAGCTGAAAGAAAATAACTGACAAGCTAGGATTTTTTATGAAGCAAAAATATCTACCAGAAACGAGAAAATGTATTGCCAACAGACCTGTGTTAAGAATATGCTAAAGAGACTTCTTCAGGCAGAAAGACATGATCTAAAGCAGAACCTGATAATGTAAAAAAGAAAGATCTCCGTAAAGCTAAACCTGCTGGTTATTCCAAATTAGTATTGATAGTTTGGAGAATGGATCAGCAAAATTTTCCGTCATGGGTTAGCTGGCACATAATTTAGCTTTGCAGGCCACACATGGCCTCCGTTGCATATTTTTCCTTCTTTTCATTAAACATTTTAAAAAATACATTAAGAAAATTCATTGTTCACAAGCCATGGATAAACAAACTGGAACCTAAATCTGACTCATATGCTGTAGTTTACTGAACCCTGATGAAAGCAACAACAATATTATAGTGTAGGATACAAAATTTAAGCAGGATTAAAATATATGAAAAAATCTACAAAATGCAGAAGGAAAAATGTCGCTAAGATAGTTTAATGTTCTGGGGACACCTGGGAGGCTCAGGTAGTTGAGCATCTCAGGTGGTTGAGTCTCTGCCTTGGGCTCGGTCATGATCCCAGGTCCTGGGATTGGGCTCTCTGCTCAGCGGTAGCCTGCTTCTCCATCTCCCTGCTGTTCCCCCTGCTTGTACCTTCTCTCTGTCAAATAAATAAATAAAATCTTTAAAAAAAAAGATAATTTAATGTTCTTATATTTTCTGGTAAAAGTTCTGGTTTAAGGTAGATTTGTAGAAGTCAATTATGTATGCTGCAATCTCTAAGACACTAAGATAATAATAAAAGTACTTACAATTAATAAATGAATACAAGTTAAAATGGTATAATAAAAATAATTGATTAACCCAGTGAAAAAAGAGTCATCTGTGATATAAATAGAAAATAAATAGTAAGCTGTAGTTAAATCACATAATATGAGCAATCATTAAGTCTTGATTTAATCACAAATCATAATCATTAAATATAAATGGACTTAAACTCCAATTAAATCACAAATATTGTCAGAAAATATTTTTAAAAAATATATATATAGACTATGTAGAAAAGAAATATCTCAAATATAAAGATATATTCATGATTCATTACTTCGAGCTCATGTCCAACAACACTGTAACTCATGCCTAACAAAGCTTATTTAAGACATGTATCTTTTCTGTAAGGCACATCACAGTCTAATTATACTAAATAATCTCAATACACATTAGCAGTGAGTTTGAGGGCCATTTTAAACAATAAAATCACCCCAAAAGGCACTAAAATGAAAGGACACTTGTTTATAGTATGAGAGGTGAGACAAAAAGGCAGAGTATCGTCTTGTTCCATCTTATCTGGGAATGTATGTGTCGGTGTTTCAAATTTTTCTCCACTTGTTCACAATGACCATGAAGATACCACACGTATTCATTTCAGTGTAACAAATAAATTTCAGTGGGTAGGTGAATTCCTAAATATGGGATCTGTGAATAATGAGAATTGACTGTACACACACATACACACATATTTTCAGATCAACTATTTTAGTTGGTAAGTAAAATTAGAAAGGTTGTTGAATACATAAGAGAGTTACAAAAATAAAAAAACTGTTTTTCTAAATAACACTGAACAGCAATTAAAAATACTTTAAAACTTTAAAAACCATGCTATTTTCAAGTCTTAACACACACACACACACACACACACACACACACACTTATCAAGAAACCTATTTGAGGGGCGCCTGGATGGCTCAGTGGGTTAAAAGCCTCTGCTTTCGGCTCGGGTCGTGGTCCCAGGGTCCTGGAATCGAGCCCCGCATCGGGCTCTCTGCTCGGCGGAGAGTCTGCTTCCTCCTATCTCTCTCTGCCTGCTTCTCTGCCTACTTGTG
>NW_019154092.1:33242994-33331428 GCF_002288905.1 Enhydra lutris kenyoni | reverse complement strand
AAAAAAAAAAAAAAAAAAAAAAAAAAAAAAAAGAAAGATGTGTAAGACCTTTTCAGACAAAATATAAAATATTTCTACACCAATGAATTGAAAATGACCATAATTTTAAGAAGTAAAATCTCTCAAAATTGATGTACATATTCAATGCAGTAAGGCCATCACAATATAAAATTTAGCAGTTTATTTCTGTGGAAAATTATAAACTTTTTAAAAAGTATGTATAGAAATACAAAGGGCCAAGAAAACTAATGATTTCTAATGTTCAAATATAGAACTAAGATGAATACTCTATACTATAAGATAATCAAGCCTTCTTAGAAGGCTGTAATCATTGTTTAGTCAACAAAATTTTATCAACATAAAATCAGAGAGGTTGACCATTGGAATGGGGATAGAGAGTTCAGATTCAAATTCAAATCTGATTTATGAAAAGGTATTACCACAGGACAGACAGGAAAGACAACCTTTCCAATAAATGAGTAAAATGATTGCATACATTGAAATTTAGAACTTCTCTTTATTAAAAGACACAGTTAATAAAGTGGAAATGCAAGCCACAGAGTGCGAAAAGATCCCTATAATACATTTATTCAACAAGGAACTGGTATTCATAATACATAAATTATTTATACATAAATTTATAATGAATAAGGAAAAGACTGACAACCTATTCAAAACACCAGTGAAAGACTTAAACAGGCAATTCACACAAAAAAGCATACCCTAATGGCCAACAAAGATAACAAAAGGCATTTGCAATGACTAGAAATGAAGGAAAAGTAAATTAAGCCATAATGATATGCCATCAGACATTGGCCACGATGGCTACAGTTGAAAAGACTGACAACAATGCACCGTTGGTGAGGATGTGGGGCAGCTAGAACTGTAACATACTTCTAGAGGGTACAGACTTGAGCAACCATTTTGGGGACTCGACATATAATTATCAACCCACCTGAATAAATGCTTACCGAATGAAGCCACATTTCTATGTCTAGGTACCTACCCAACACAAATGCATTCACATGCTAGAATGCAATCCCATTCTACGCTACAGGAAAGATACTAGGATATTCCCAGAAAAGTTTTCATGGGAACCTGAGCCTGGAAGCTACTCAAAGGTCCATCAATAGTATCAGTGATTAGAAAAAAAGTGTGTTTGTTTCATTCACAAGTGGTATAATATACTACAGTGAAAATGACCATATTAGAGCTCCAAGCAATCACATGGGTGAATACTGCAAACACCCCAATGAACGAAAGAAGCTAGACATGAAAGAGTATATATTGTAACATGCCATTCATATAAAGTTCAAAAGCAGGTAGAAATAATCTACCATGTTAGAAGTCAGGTGATGAATCTCTACAGGAAAGAAGAGCGGATGGGAAGGGTTTCTACAATATATATATAAATCCTGGCCCTGGGTAGCAGATATATGTGTGTGCTCACTTCCCAATAATTCATTCATCAATACACTTATGATTTGTGTATTTAGGATGTTTTACTTGAACAACTGTTTCTTAATCACCCCATACCATACAATCTAATAGACACATTTTGAGCACCATTTCCTGTGCCAGAGACAGGGCTACATGCTCTGGATGCAGAAATCGGTACAACAACTCATCTTATTTTGAAAAGCTTAGAGCCTAAACACTAGCGCAGACAACTGTTCTGGATTATTCAGTTGTAAAGCTACAATAATAGTTGCAAACCTATTTGTAATCAGGGAAACCAAGTATATTCTCGGCTGATTATAAATATTTTATCTTTAGTATTACAGAGAATAAGGTCAAAAAGAAAAGGGAAACTCTCCTTGCCATTTAATCATTAGTTATATCAAATCCTTCATATGTGCTCATAACTGAAGGCTGAAGCACTATTTCCCCAACCCCTACAACTCTGCTTGAGTTCATGAATGGTAGGAATGAAGAAGGTGGTTTGCCTTGTGTAGTAATCTCCACTGCAGTCAAAATAAAGCCATCACTACAAAAACTGTACATATTTCTCACTGAGTCATCTATCAAGGCAGTTGAAAATGTATATTTGGTTATTTTCCACTGAGAGTCGAATGATTAGGACAGGGACGCTAACACAACGTACACAGAATGCAGCTCCTTCCCTGTACATTTCACTGAAGTGAATCCTGGACAGATTCAGTCACCTGACAGAGGTAATACAGCTAGTCAGACTGAGCTGAGACTCAGCTCTTTACCACCTTTTTGTAGTCTTGGGGTTTCTCCCCTTCATTCTGCTAAAAGCCAGGCAGGAAAAAAAAAAAGAAAAAACCCAAAACAAAAACCTATTAAACAAGGTGAGTAGTGGAATTAAATTACTTCTCAGGTCCTACATTCCTGTATTTCTAGGAATTCAGTAGACAATGAGCAATGGTGGTTTCTCATTCATCAGAAGGAAAGAGACCCTCAGGTCAGCTGAACATTTGGCAATTAAATTCGAAGTGTTTAGTAGCAGTAAAAGGCAATCTGAAAGTGACTAAGAAAATGTCTTCTTCTCAGGGGCTTGTAGTGAAGTCACCAACGCTTCTCATGCTGGGCACTGTCATTTTGCCACATTATGAGTTGCTAAGCTCCCTTCTTGTAGACCCTTCTCTTTCCCTTCAACTCTTCAACCTCTTTAATTGTGATTATTTTTTTCTCTCCAGTTACCTTGCATTCGCAAGTCCTCAAAGCTTGCTTTCTTCTGTTGAGAATGAAAAAGCCAGAGTCTGTTTCTTTTTCATGATTGGCTGCTAAGGTAATAAAAAAAAAATGAGTATCCAAAGGAATTGCATATTTGGTTGCACATACGGAATAATTCTCTCAGACATTTTCAAAAGGAAAGCACTTAAAATGTACTGTTTAAAAATCATCCTCTAACTCGTTCTTGTCTTTTAAATTTTCCCTGCATTTTTCTCCCAAAACACTAAAAATCTTCTCATTGTCTCCTCTTAGAAGATCGAGAGAAATAAAAGTATATTCACGTGCCATCTCCATTTCTACCTTAATCTTCCTTTTTCTTTTCTTTTCTCGTAGGGATCTATGGTTACGATCTGCGTTTTCCTTCTCCCATCCCAACTCAGCTGCCCTGTGTGGTATGACTAAACTGCCAGCCTCACTGGAGTGACAGTCCCTTGTAGAGTGGCAACAGTCACCATCAGTCACATACACGGGATGAATTAAGATTTATGCCAATTATAAAAAAAAATGATGTTGATTTGCCATTTTTTCATCTGGATACGTGGGCCTTAGAGGGTGAAGGAGAGTAATGAGGAGGATGGCAGACATAAAGCTAAACTTGTCTGTTCCCTTGTTCCCTAGAAACAAGGATGGTCTTGTTTCTAGGCCTCCAGAGTTGTCCATTTGCCCCAAAGAAAGCATTTCCTGTGACTCAGAGTGTCAGGTTGTGACTAACAGCAGGAAATGCCTCTGAAGGGGAAACTGGAGTCCTCTGATCTTATTCCAGGCTCTCCTAACTTGCTGTTGAAAATCCAAAGAAGCACTTTGATTTTCAGTGTTCTCATCTGTTGAATGGGGTGACTATCACTATCTTCTTTTCACAGACTCACCATGAGGATTCATGTGAAATTGAATGAGTATACTTCAAAATGGATAAAGGATATGCATGTTTAAAATGTCAGTGGTATCAGTGTAGTTATTAACATTGTCATTAACATACAAGTGTTAGTAGTTGCCAGAATCATGTTCACCTATAAAACAGTAGAGTTGAGCCTAAGGAAATCAGGCATGAAAATGGATGCCTCTTTAATATCAGTGCAGTTCTGAGGTCTCAAGACAGTGGCAGGTGGAGTTCACCTGACAAAAACTCCTTCTGGTGTTGCGTGGAGTTCAGTCTAAGGTGGACCTTACATCTGTCTCCTGCTTGGTCCTCCCAGGAGGGGAATGGCAACATAAAATGGCTTCTCACTCCCCTGGGCAGTGAAAAGAAACTAGCTTTTCATACCTATTTTCCAGGCCAACTATGAATCTGCCTATTAACTTCATGTTTCAGTGACGATTGTTTTTTTCTATACTTAAAGCTATAACCAAATGGGTTAAAAAATTTTTTTTGGTCTTCATATTTGGATAGTGGTTCCCTCAACATAGGAAGTCTCCCACAATATTTATCAAATGCCTTTCATTTTCCTTCATTTATCTTTTTTCTCTTAGATTTATTGATTATCAGGGGTAGGCCTTGGCATTCTCAATCCTGACCCAAATTCAGGCTATCGAGAAGTTTTATCTGAGTTTCAGAAGCAATAATTAGGTAGTCAGCAATGAGGTTTTCTTCCTGAGACACTTTGTTCTCATAACAACTGTAGTACATGTTGAAGAGGGGAGAAAACAATTAGGCATGAGGTCCTGTACCCAAGAGATCCTGAAGTGATGATGGACCTTGTCCCAGTCCCAAGTGCCAGATTTATAGTCATTCTGGGGTAACCACTCACTAGACAGCTATTTTGTTCCATAACCTTGTGTCATTTAATCAGAACACCTTTTCAAGGTATCTTGGAGTTGAAAACTGAGAACCAGAATGTTGTTCGATTGGCATAAAAATAGAGCAAATAGACTTGGATGAATTTCTGAAACATTTCTCTTTCTTGGGTGGTGCTAACCTTGACAAGTTTCTCTTATCAAATTATTATTATTAAATGCATTTTCAGTCATCAAAACTTATTTGCCTTTTCAAGATCAGTTAAGACCCCAAAACATAGATTATAGTTTTCCTCAGCCTGACCCCAGTTAGCCTAATTGGGTTGGGGAGAGAAATTATTCCTATTTCCTCAAAATTTTATTTAAAAAATTTCCCGAGGGTAGACACATAGGTTGTTTCCAGATATGACCGTATTAATTCATTTTTTGGTGCATTACATTGATTTGGATGCATTTCAGTTTCAGAGGGTTCCCCTTTTCCCTGATTTGATACTCACTTTCTCATTGTGGAGTGCATTTTTAAGATCTCTGACCCTCTCTGTATCTAATAAACTTGTGTGAAAAGTAAACAGAAAAAGATCAGCTTTATTTTAATATTCATAGTCATAGGCATTCATTTTTTTTCTAATAAAGTTAGCTACTATTTGATGGACCTGATTCTTCCAAGATTAATCCATTCATTTTATCATCCTTGATAGTGAGAGTTACCGAGAACTTAATTCTATTGCAATGATAGAACTTAAGGAGGCTGAAGGTACCAAAGTAAATATATATGGTATTCCACATGAAATTTCATTCTAGTAGACAAAGTGTGTAGCCTTCCAATACACCTTGGTTCGGAGTTCACTTTTGATTCAGAATCCCACCTCATATATAGAAGGACTAGTCCTTTTTCTCTAACATCTGAAGCATTAAAGCAATGATGTCAAAAAGGAAGAAGAAATATTGGAGAACGAGGGGGAGAAATGTCTCGAGGAGATCATTTAATTTTTAACTACAACAATAATTCTTTTCAAAATTACCTAGCTAAATGCCTTATTTAAATAAAATTTCTTCTTGAAAAAAGCTTTAGATTTTTTAAATGATGTACCATGTATAACATCCTTAGGGGAAAATATTAGCATTTAGAGGGAGTTACAATTAAAAAGAAAACAAAAACCTCTGTTTGAGATGTCAAAAAAAGAATCCTAATACTTCAAAAATGACACAACTTACTCCTGTGATATATTTCTGACTCTCCCTATTTAGAACCTGTAATAACTTAAGTTCTCCATATGACCCCCAAAGGGGCATAGCAGACAGTCCCAAATTTTCAATCCATAATAAAATTTTCAATCCATAATATTAGGAGTCATATGCCAATCATCCTTCCATTTCTTCAAGAGACTATCATACTACTTGGCATGTAGCAGGCATATAATATGTATTGGTTGAATTTCATTGAAGTTTTTTAATCACAAAGATGATCTCAATATAGTAAAAAACTCACCAAGACAGGTAAACTAAAATCAATTTCTAGATATGACATATTTTCAGGTGAAATTTGTATTCATTTAAAAACAGTTTTGATTCTCAATGAAGAGAGGATTATTATCAGTTATTTCCCAGGTAGACTAAAATCCAAAACATCCAAAGCAGCAGCTGCTTAGGTAGGTGAAACAATGTTCCCTGTATTGAAAATCTCTGTAGTTATTTGCTTGTTTTTCCGCTTGTTTTTAACCATATTTTCTGAACCATGCCTTCTATTTTCTGAGGCATGCCTTCTATTTCGAGAAAGCAACCACCAATTCACCGTTACGGAAATCCTCTCTAACACACTATATATATGTGTGTTATATTTATGTATGTATATTTATACACACACACACACACACACACACACACACATATTTGTATAATGTGTTAAAGATAATCAAGATTATAAATTGGAAGTGGTCTCTTAGAAGGAAATACTTTATCTCTGAAGGAAACCCTGAGGTTTCCTTGGGTCCCTGGATTTTGCAACATCTTTTTGGTTAAACATAAACATTCAAGCCTATCCTACCCTTAGGCTGACTACTTCCAGGAGATAACATAATAAGAAACCTTGGGGTAAATGTATTATTACTACATGTGACAGAATCAACTATGAATTCTGGTCATCTACATATATAATGGATGTGTGTAAAATGAAACAATTCCCTTGTAGTATTAAAAGCTGAAAATAATATCTTTTCTACCAATATTGTAATTTTATGTTTTGTTAGGAATTTTCATCCAATATTGACTGAAAAGATCAATAGACTATCTCAGCATGTTATGCTGTGCATTTATTTACTGTTGCCACTGATGCAATAAAATTAAATTACAGTACTTCATCAGCTTATACTATCCTGTACTTAATTTACTTACAGTGTCATTTCCAACAATATCTGGTTGGTCTTACGAACACTGGGAAGACAATGCCCTAACAAGTGAGAGAGGTGGGAGTCAGCAGGAAAGGAGGAGGAAGAAGAGCTTCTGCAGTACATAGCAGAGACATGTAGCCTCGATTTAACGTGCTTATTCCAACCACCTTCTTTATCCAGTTCCTTTTCTTATATTTAATACTCAGTGTCACCAGTATCAAGGTTCCTGAAATTCTCAGTAAAAATACTACTGTTGTCATTATCAATATTAGATAATAATGCAAATAATGCAGGATGTCTTTGGAAGGGCTTCTTAATATACAGAGGATATTACTTGCCTGGAAATTATGACTGAAGCCCCAAGTTTTCCCTTAGTGTGTAGTAATTTATTGGTACAGAAGAGTTAGGAATATATTGGTACAGATGCATTCATTAATTGATTTATGCATCAGACCATTAATTCAACAAATATTCATTTAATAACTTCCATTCACCTAAGAGTGTGTTTGGTTTTGGGGATAAACATGATATTGTGGCTAGAGAAACGATATTTACAGCTATATTACAACAGCAGTAATAATGAACTTAATAGAGGAAGACGCATCTTCATCTGCATAAGAGAGGAAACTTCATAAAGTATGTGATATGTGTTGGGTTTTGATAAAAGCCTAGCAATATTTCAGGAGGAAAAGCTGGGAAACTATATTCCAGGGAGAGGAAGATGCAGGTACAAAGATCACATAGGTATGACAGAGAGACACCCTCAGAACTCCAAGTACTTGGGTACTGTTGGAGCCTGGCACATAGCAGATGCTCAGTAAAACCTCACAGGGTTGTCTTTATGGGCGTACTCCAGGGGTTAAGAAGCTAGAGAAAGACCTAAGCCAGGTGGTTCAGGGACAGCCCTTTCGTCAATGTGATTGCCTCGCATTTTAAAAGGACTGATATTGCTCCTTTCTACTTAATTTTAAGACCATAGTAAGGTCAAGGTGACCTGAAAAAGAATTATTTAACTCTGGTTTAGTTTCTATAAACGAATCCATGAATTAGATTCAGATTCATTCTTCCCGCTCCCTCTCCTCCTCCTGTCCTTTCCCTCTCACCCTCTCTCCTTATCCCTCACTCTCTCTTCCCACCTCCTTCTCCCTAGTTTTCACTCTCTTCCTTTTCATATTTTTTATTGTGTGGATACAACCCAAATCTGGGACTCTTGCTTTTGACTTCACATTATGTAGAAAGAGCTAAGATGCATTTATAAAATCCTAAGACAACGTGCCATCTTGCTGGGGGGGGGGGTGGTCAGGGCAAGGCAGAGAACTGCACTTTCTTTACAGTATAAATTAATGGATTCATCATCCCAATAGACTTCAAAAATATTCCCCCTGTTGGTTTTTATCTGATGACTTATATCCTTCTCTAGTGTCCAAGTTCCCAAACATCACTCTCTGGCTGCGCTCATCTTACTCTAGCTCTCTCTCTACCACTCCTGCCCGGTGGCCTGTAATCACAGTCACCTGCACATCAGCATGTGCCCTCACCCCCACAAGGGCTCATGAGCCTGTGTATCTCAGAAGTAGCCCCAACTTCTGCCTCTGCCTCTAGGCAGCCTGGGTCCCAAGGTCCATTATTTGGGTCATTCTCTTGCCAGTCACCTCCAAGTCCTTCTCCTTTCACTTTTCCATCCCAACCAATGCTGTAAAACCTCAGTGCTTCTTAATGTAATCTTTCTGCACTCCTTGTCGGAACTTTAGAGCTCCTGGAGAAAAAGGCATACCTGTGATGACTGGTGCCACTACAAATTCACTATATTTAACCTAAGTTAGAACCCTCTACATTTCAGATATTTAAAATCTCCTCAAGTGATTCTGTCCTTTCTCTTCCTCCTCTTTTCTTTTTAAACACAGTTTTTATGTAGATATCTATGTTTACAATTGGAAATGTGGGAGTTAAAAATTCACAAGCTTGCCTGTGAGCTTTTTATATACATCCAGAAAAAAAGTCCTGGCCTTCGCTTCTACATTGTTCTGCTGTGCTTTATCCAAATGTATCTTTAGGATCCAGCTGCTCTCCTGATTCACACAAATTCACTTACCCACAATTTTACTTGGAAGATCCAAGTCTTGAAGGACTGCATCATGGAACACTTTTTCTTTTTCTTTTTTTTTCCTTTTTGTATCTTTTACATATGAGGTAGAATTCTCCACTGAGCAATAGTGACAACGTGCTTCTCACTTAATGTGTCTCCAATACATGCGCTAGCTGGATATGGATCAATCCGGGAATATTTCAGTTGAGGAACAGAAACAGGACTATAACATTCTTCTGACCCTTGCTAACTTGAATTTTCTTGGCTGCTGGGATAGTGAGCTGTCTTTGCTGAACCTTGGAATTTACTTCCAAGTCCAGGAGGATCTGAGAAATTCCAGACTCAACTCAAAATCACTGGACTTGAATGAAACATGAACTTTTCTGGCCAAGCACTCGGGGAAGAGGCTGAAGTCTTAGGA
Source organism: Enhydra lutris kenyoni (assembly GCF_002288905.1). Lineage (NCBI taxonomy): Eukaryota > Metazoa > Chordata > Mammalia > Carnivora > Mustelidae > Enhydra > Enhydra lutris. The sequence goes on along the minus strand of NW_019154092.1, from coordinate 33,322,103 downwards.
GAACTCAGTCTCTCACTGACAGAGGGAAGAGTCATTCCAGAATCACTGGCAGTCCTCTCAACTGGCAAAGCTTTGTCTTGAACTCAGACTTTGGTACTTGCCATGTCCTCTCCCTAAACTGCTCTTTTCTTCTACTTTCATTTCCTCTGTTCTAAGCCTTTTTCTTGATGAATCCTATTTTTATTTACAGTAACAAGCTCTTCTCTCCCTGAACTCACATTTCCAGCCTCATGTCAACCAGGAAACTTAACTAAATTTAATGTTTTATGTTAAAAAACCTTTTATTGATCACTCTTCCATACTTCTTTGCAAACAATAAGTAAATAAATAAATAAATAGCATTTTAATGTACATTAAAAATGATTTCATAGGTTCTAAGTGATCATAGGTTCTCAGAGTTAAAAAGTTTTTCTGGATCGAGTTATCATTACAATTATCTATTATTGCAAATAATTGGTCAAAATGATATAAATACTATGTTACATTTTGATAAATATTTCAAATAGAAAAAGTAAAATTTATTGGAACTAATTTCTTAACGACATAAAAGGGCTCTTGCTTTTAACTTTAAATTCATGCAACTAGTTATGAATATTAATCATCTCTCAAATGAAGCAGAATTCACCAAAAATTCCCTTTCTGATTTTAGTTCTTAAAATTTAAGCATGATAAATTTCGTCCTTTTACATAGGGAGACTTGAATGGAAAGATTTTTGTTGAACACATGTCTTTCAGATCTTTGACTTCCTTATGAATTATATGCAAACAGACAACATACACACACACACAGTCACCTAGCATGTCTGAGACAGGATAGAAGGGCCTCAAGCCCTATCCTTTCCCATATTTGACAAAGAGTTTGGATGTGTACTGGGTTTTTTTGGTTTGTCTTTTTTTTTTGTTGTTTACTTTGTTCTGAAATTAAGGTAACCAAAATAAAGAAGATACAGTTTTATACAAAAAAAATTATCTTTAATATTCTACATGCCATGAATTCAGTTAGCTCTCCTTCAATTTTGTTGAAAGCAGCTCATTGAAAACACCTGATTTGTAAAAGGATTTCTTAGTCAACAGAACCTTTCACTTTCTTGAGCCAGAAACCATCATTTTGAATTGTTCTTTGTTTCATGTCCTAGACATAGGTTCCGCTATCTGAGGGTGATATGCCCTAGTAAGCCTTTCTTAGAGACTGGCTGCTGAGAGGAGGTAGGCAGAAGAGGAAAACCAAGGAGGAAGATCAGTTTCAGAGCAGATGACACATATAAACTGCTGAGAGTATAGAAGTCGTTATCTCAAACACTCTCTGAACCATTATGTCCTCAGGAAGAACATCATCCCAGAGAAGTGGGAGAATCCTAGTAGAAAGACTGCTGTTGTCCATTTTGTCCATTTACCCTAGTCTGCCTCCATAGTTCCTTTTGTCAATCTATTACGATAATCACTTATAATAATTACTTTATGTTTGTGTCTTCACTAAAAGTTACATTCCTTAAGGAAAGTGCCTGAGTTTTGCTCTCTGCTTTGCTGAGTATGGCACATAGGAAGTGTTTAATTAATGTTTTTAGGATGAATGTAATGAAAAAGGGAATAAAAAAATTACCAAGAAACTAATCTGCTTGGGTTACTTCCTACTTTTGTCTTCCTTAAATAAAATTCCTTCCAGATAAAAAATCTTATGAATTGTCAAACTTCATTATAAATTAGTTACTACTTTACTTGTGGAGAGCAGCTGGTGAGCTTAAAACAAAGGCAAGGAAGACAATGGGACCTATATGGGAAAACAGTGCAAAGAGGAAGATGAAAGACAGATATGGCAAATGTTATAAAACTACCCTGTAGTTGGGAGAAGTATAATGGCTAAGGGATTATTAACATCTTAGGGTAATGAGGTCAGAGAAACAGGAAACCTTGAATTCAGTATTTCTGATGTGTGGCGGAAAGATAGGAAGCCCAATGAAAAGTTAAAAAAAAAAAGATACTTATGCACAAACTGAAGGCAGTTTCATATTTGAAACTGCAAATTCACTGCAGTAAAATCCATCCCTTTCCCTGCCCGAGTTTATTCTTTTCAAGGTGAGTTTATTCTCATATAGCTCCAAGGCTGATCTCTTGGGCTGATAAGGTCTTGGTTGGATTTCCATTCCAGGAGAATCGAGTAGAGGACCTTGTAAAATTAACGTTCCTCTGCTTCTCTGAAGATAAGTGCTTGGCTGACCCCAGAAGTGCAAAGCTGACTATAAAGTTCACCTTCTTTCCATATCCCAATGTTGAAAGAAGGCTGAAATGGTGAATAATTCATCTGGCTGTGATAAGCAACGTGGCCTTGTTGGTAAGGGCTTTGTGATGCTATCACCACCCATTCTCTGCATGGAAACCTATCAAAGGGTTTTGCTTTATGTCTATTCCACTTAGAAAGCAAACAAAAGAAGCTAACAGTAGTCAAAGTGCAAAGGTTCAATTAGAGTTACTTGGGTCATTTTTTAAAGTTTGATATTATTTCATTTGGAATATTTATTATATCTCACATGCAAGTTTTTCTGTATGGAATTTCCTTATTTCCATCATTAAGGGAGTCAGTTAAAATATCATGATTTATTGAGGATAGGGAAACCTACCAACAAGAAGCCTTTCCACACACATACATTGACCTTCAGTGTGCAAGAAATTTGAAATTTCTGTTTCTAAAATTTTTTCAGTCTCATTTCATAGGAGTCCCCCCTTTTCTTTCAGGAGTATACGTGCCCTTGTTCCCATCATCACTAAGAAACTTTCAGCAATTTATCAGAAAATTAAAAAGTATAACTAATTTAAACATCAATCCTCCCCCGACCCCCAAGCAACATGTTTGGACCAAAGGGAATCAGGGAAGGGTAGGTACATGCAGGGGAGTGAATTTAGTTGTTATTGCAATAAATGAAAGATAGCCTAGAAACTGATAAATGAGTTATCTTTTCAAAAACCACTTATATTTAACAGGAATTAAAGCCATAAATTAAACTAAGAAAAGAATTCTGATATTTAAATTTCTGCATTTAAATAGGAACATTATTTGTGTTTTAGAAGGATTTTATAGTGAACATAAGAATAATCAATACATTTTAGTATCAATTGATAAAGCTGGACTTCCTGGATCACTCATTCAATTACATGACAAGTATTGTGAGCCCAGTTTGTGCAAAGCACCATGAGAATAAAGATATATAAGACATGTTTCCTGTCCATAGGTCAAGGTCATAAGCAAAGGATTGAAATTCAAAAATATGGTGTTGTAATGTGGTGGTATACAAAGATAACTGAGGAATACTGGGATATTTAGACCAGGTTGGATATGTCAAGAAAACTTTACTAAAGTTGTTACATATAAGTGTGTATAAGTAATAGGTAGGTAGAAATGCATCCCAAATGAAAATAACATTATGTTTTAAGACAATAAGCAGGATTATAGGAAGTACAGGTTTCGTCTTTGTAGTTGTGCTAAGTTACCAAAAAAAAAAAAAAAAAAAAAAAAAAGGCCATAAACTGGGTTAGTCAGGTAGGTGGAATATATGATTAATATGCTGTATACATATTTAAATTTTAATTTGTAGGTGATGGGAAGCCATGAGGACTATGAGCAGGAATGTGGCCTGGGTATTCACCCACATCCCTTTCAGGCAACCCTTGCTCTATATAATGAGTACTTACAGGGTTTCCCTTCCTTTAACCTTTCTATGTCCTTTCTGGGCTCATCTCAAAATTTATCAAGGAATTCCTATGTATGGAATGTAAACAAACGTATTCATTTTGTATTTGGATAAGCCCACCAGTAGGATTGCATGGAACATACAGGATTCCTGTATGTTCATATAGTCCCATATGTCCATGATAGAACTTTATAGATATAAAAGGAGTTCTTATGGATATTTAAGAAATGGGGGCACCTGGGTGGCTCAGTGGGTTAAAGTCTCTGCCTTCAGCTCAGGTCATGATCTCAGGGTCTTGGGATCGAGCTTCGCAGTGGGCTCTCTGCTCAGCGAGGAGCCTGCTTCTCCCTCTCTCTCTGCCTGCGTCTCTGCCTACTTGAGATCTCTCTCTGTCAAATAAATAAGTAAAAAGTCTTTAAAAAAAAATGGAGCCAAAAAATTTTTTTTCAAGTAGGAATAAAGTCACAAAGAAGAAAAATGGAAATGCACCAAATTTAAGCTTATTATTTCATGGTTTTGAAAAGCATAATTATAGATAATAACTTTTCTGATTTTTGTGTTCTTCCTGAATCAGAGTCCCTCTCTTAGTTAATATATTCTAATAAAAGTCTATAAAGATTAAGAACCATAGACCAAAATTCTTAAAGGAAAACTTACAGCTATGCCATTCTGAATCCATATGGTGCTTTTGAGAAGATTTCTTGTCCATCTCCTGGTTTGTGTCTACAAGTCTTTCCTGTCTATGTGAACTCATCTTTGAATATTTCTATCTTATTTTTGCCGCTCATAAGTACCATTCTTCTGGACTTCTTCTTGGTCTTAACTGCTACCATATCTTCCCTGCTACTCTACCATTATTGCTTATTTCTACCTCTGAGTCTTTTCAGTTTTTATCTACCCTGTAGTGTGAATCCTTCTTTCCTTGAAAGCCATTAAGAGTTAATCATTTCAGAGGTACAAGCATCTAATTTAAATCTTAAGGTGTCTGGAACTATTCCAATAATTATAATCTCATCTTTTTTTAGTGGTTTAGGAAAGTATTCTTTTTGATTCCCTGACTGGAATGCTTATATCACTAAGAACAGGTTATAGAAAACACCACCAACAACAATTCAAATTGACCTGAACAGTAAAGGGGATTTATGGTCCCCCACACATAGAAAGGCCATAAGGTGGGCTTCAGAATTTGTTTGATTCAGTAGCTAAAGATGTCAAGGGGTTAGCTTCTTCAAGTCCTGTTGCTCTGTCTTCTGTAATGTCAGGTTTATTTTCATAATGGCAGAAAGGCTGTAGTTGTTTCAAACTTTCGTATCTCTACACCAAACTGTAGCAGAGGGAATGACTGGCTTTGAAATACAATTGGCCTTTTTGCTGGAGCCATAGATCTTGTCTCATCAGAGTACTTGAGTCCAGAGACTTTTGTTTCCCAATCTGAAAGGTTTCAAAGCCCTGCCCATCTCTGAGGCCCTTCTTTTAAGAGCATCTATATTATGCAAGGCCTTTGCCATTAGGTGATTCATAATGACAGATTTGATGGAGAGATGCTGGTAAGTTGTTCTTGCCCTCAGGCTGCGTCTTCTAAGGAGCTCAGCTGTCATCTTTGTAGTCATAGACTACCAATAGGAAATGCTTGGAAAGATCTCTGTATGAAGCTTTGATGATGCCATATTATGTTAGGTCATTTACTGCCTGACTTTCTTTATGCAGATTTTAGTTGGAGGAAGAGAATTGGGCTTTTCTAGTCCTTCTGGACTTCACATATCTAGACTTTGAGCCATTTGGTTCAGTCTGCAAGCAGAGAAGTTTGCTGATCACTTCCTACTCACCACATTGATGATGGAGGGGGTTCCCTTCCTTAAATAGTAAGATGGCAGAACACATGACACCTGACACTAGACAGATGAAATTGATGATAGTTTATTAGTCACATACGCCCACAGTTTGGGAGAGGAGGACACTGCCGGCCACACAAGGCCACACAGGGTTTGCAATTGAGAGCAGAGAGACTCATAAGGGTCTGTGGGAGGCAGGCTTTGTAGTAACAAAAGGGTGAGGTGCCTTCTGGTACCCTGGCCATGGGAAGATGTGATTGGCTTCACTGGATAATTCTGAGGGCTGGAAGGGAGGTGAAACCCATTAGACTGAAGACTGTGTGAGGTGCAGCTGGCCCAACTGATAGTGCAAGTAGCTTAGTGGGGGAAGCCTTTCCCACTGAGTGGGGGGCATATCTGACTAGGGCAGTGGAGCTCATATTTAGGCCTTAGGGACCCTGTGAGGATCAAAGATGTCAAGACAGCTTTTGAAATTTTAGATCTTACAATACAAGAAGTTCTCTGTTAACAATGATATATTTTCTTTTTTACTGCTTTCAAAAGAGCCAGTATCAGGCCAAGCGTGTACCTTTGTTTCTTTCTAAAGCTAGCAAGTATTCCAGCAAACTGCTTCTTTTTCCTAGGCTATGGTAGTGCTTCGTATATACATGGTCTAATTTCCAATATACAAAAGTTGAGGTTCAAATACCATTTACTATCAAATAATAAGTAATTCAAATACTCCAGCCTGGAATATTGAGGCTGTCTCTCTTTTAAACCATTTATTCTGTGGTTAGCCTGTTTGATGTTTTGGGGCTAGTAATTTGTAATACTTCAATGTTACTTCAAACAGAATTTTTTAAAAGATTTTATTCCTTTATTTTACAGAGAGAGAGAGAACCAGGGAGGAGCAGAGGGAGAGGGACAAGCAGACTCCCCACTGAGTACAGAGCCTGAGGTGGGGGGTAAGGGAAGGGTGGGGGCTCAATCCATGACCCTGAGATCAAGACCTGAGCTGAAATCAAGAGTCAGACACTTACCCAACTGAGCCATCCAGGCACCCCTCAAATTGTTACTTTTTTTTTTTTTTTAAATGAAAATCTTGTTTGCACGGAATAGAAATCAACTCTAGCAAATTTATGCAGAAAAGATACGAGTTACTGAGTAACTTATAGAATCAAAGGGAATGCTGGAGAACCATGTTCTTTAATGGCAAAAACTAAAGTAGTCTAGACAGTAACCCTGCAGGCATGTAATGACACAGGAAGAGTCTTGATCTTGATCCTGCTGGACTCCCCATGCCACCAGTGCAGTGACAAGCCCACTAATAACAGGACATGTTATGTCACCAGACTCTGCTTTTGTCACCAGACTCTTGAAACCATCATCATTGTAAAAATTTTCCAATTGTCAAAGCCTTTTTTCTTGGGATTTATTAGTGTATTACATGTGCATTAAGGGTAGCTCAATGAGTTTTTCCAAATATATTTGCCTTGTAACTAGGACCCATATCAAGATGTTGAAGATTCTCAGCACAGTAGAAAACTCCTTCAATACTGACTCCTTCTTCATTATGATTTTGCTTTCCATTTTTATTGCCCTAGGTTAACTTTTGTTTTTCCTATTCTTGAACTTCATACAAATGAGATCCTATGTATGCACTCTTCTACGCCTGGCTTATTTTTGCTAATATTATTTTTGAGATTCGAACATGTATCTATTGTTTGCCAGTCATTTTTTCCTTGCTTTATATTATTTCACTATATTAACATATCCCACAGTATTTAATGATGTGCCCTTGTCCTGCTACCCCAGTTTCTGTTTTTAATTATTCTGAATGGAACTTCTATGGACTTTATTTACATGTCTTCTGGTGTGCATTTACACTTATTTCTATTGGGTATATATCTTGAAATAAATTTCTGAATCACAGATTATACAGATGTTTAGTGCTATTGATAACTACCAATCTCTTTCAAAAATGATTTGTACATATCAGTCTGTAAGAGTGTTCCAGGTGCTCTAGAGCCTTTTCAAAACTTGATATTGTCAGATTGTTGTGTTTTGTGTGTGTGTGTGTGTGTGTGTGTGTGTGTTTAATAACCATTGTGGTAACTGTACTAGTATCTCATTTTAGTTTTAGTTTGCATTTCTCTGATGGGTTATAATGTGTAACACTTTTTCATATATTTTTGTAAAATTTTTATTTGTGCCTGTTGCCCAGTTTCATTGCATAGCCTTTTTTCTTTTGGTTCACAAGAGTTTTAAAACTTATTTTGTGTAGTAGTCTTTGGACAGATACAGGCAGTACCAGTGTTTCCTCCCGTTCTGTATTTTTAATCTCTTAAGAATTTTTTTTTTAAATTACTGGAGGTTTTTAAATTTAGTGTGGTTCAACTTATCAACTTTATTCTTGTGTTAGGTTCTTTGGTGTAAAGCTTAAAAAAAGATATCACCCAATATCACTATATTATCTTTGTTATCTTTTAGCTTGCTCTCAGTGATCTATTTGGAAATTAGTTTTGTAAAGGCTGTGGACAGGGGCATCTAGGTTTATTGTTTTCATATGCAGATATCCAGTTGATCCTGTAATATCGGTAGAAATAAACAAGCAAAGACTATTTAGAGGTTGCAATAGCAAGTGAGTCAGCCACCTCACTTGCATTTGGCAAGGTCTCAAAGCCAGGCAGAAGAGAGGGAAAGCTTTATAGTAGAAGAAGGGGAAGCACTGAAGTCTTGCTTAGATGCTGTCAGTATGGAGAAGCTGGAGACAAGAAAACAAGAAATGGTGATTCGTTAGAAAAACATATCTGGCTTTCTCCAGTTGTTCTAAGTCTGAAGCAGGGGACAACTTTGGGATTATTGATCAAGTCCTGGCCATTTTGGGCCCATTACTGCAGGATTGTGGTTTGACTTCCTGGACATTTCACTGCAGAGGGTGCTTTGATTTCCAGGCTGGTTTCTTTTCAGGCTGTGGGTTCGAGTTCAATTTTTATGTATAGTTTGATCATTGTTCAGTTTGCATATTCAATCTCTTATATTTTTAAAAATGTTACCCAATTCTCTGAGTTCCAGTAGCATCTATAAAGTAAATCAAGTGACTGTATTCATGTGCTTCTGGAATCTTTGCTGTGTTCCATTAGGTTATGTGATTCTCTTTGAACTAATACCAGACTACCTTAATAATTCTTGATATCTGGTAAGTGAACATTCTCCTGCTTTTTCCCCCTCAAGATTCTCTTTTGTATTCTTGATCTTTTGCATTTTCACATGAAATTTTTTGTTGATTTTCACAAAAATAACCTGCTGGAAACATGAATTGCCTGGTTTTGATTAAAGTTCAATTATGAGACATGATACGTTTACAATATTGAGTCTTCCACCTCTAATATGGTATATCTTCCTATCATTCAGTTCTTTGATTATTTTCTTAGTAACGGTTTATTTTTATTCCTAGGAATATGATGATTTTGTTCTATTGTAAATGCTATCTTAAAAATATGTCCTTTCCTGGGGCGCCTGGGTGGCTCAGTGGGTTAAAGCCTCTGCCTTTGGCTCGGGTCATGATCCCAAGGTCCTGGGATCAAGCCCTGCATCAGACTCTCTGCTCAGCCGGGAACCTGCTTCCTTTCCTCTCTCTTCCTGCCTCTCTGCCTACTTGTGATATCTCTCTGTCAAATAAATAAATAAAATATTAAAAAAAAAATATGTCCTTTCCTAATTGTTCGCTCAATTTACTCATTTTATCTAATAGTTTTTCTGTAGGATAGATAGATAAATGGATAGATGCCTGCTTATCTTCTCAGGTACTGGTTAGGTATGGTAAAATCCCTATGTCTGTGCGGCATTTGTCTTCTCTCTTTTTAGTTTTGTAAATCTTATGCTTTTGATATTCCAAAGTGGGCTTCTGTTTTCCCTCAAGATATAGAAAGCTTCAAAAAAATCATTCCCATCCCATCAATGAATAAAACCCAGATATACTAAAAATTATATTTTTTCTGAAGCTCATCAGAGTTGTGAGGTGGCACAGTAACCTATAATATGAAATATTAGTGAAAGAAGTCTTTCCACATATAGGTGGGATGTGTGATTTATCCCACCTACAGCACAGTATGAGGGAGGAAGGACTCCTTGCAGGCTACACAACGAGCTGAGAAGAATCAGCTAAAAAGTTAAAGGAACCTTCAGTGGCCAAGTATGGCATAGCAAATCAGTATTAAGTATTGCTGGGGATGCCTGAACAAAAGAAAATGCACCCTCACTTATAAGATCTTTCCCAGGAGTCCCCAGCATAGGCTCAGGAGCAAATCTGGCACAGAGCCCAATATTAAGTCCTGCTGGCAGTGCAGGAACTAGTGGTGGTGCTAAGGAGAGGCACACATGAAATCCTTTGGGCTTCTGGACCTTGCTCCCCCACCAGTCCCCACAGGAGGGAAAGCTTCAGGCCCATAAGTAAGGGACAGAAAAGCCTCTAATTTCAGGGAGTACAGATGTGAGTGCCACTGGTAGACAGGTCATGGAAAACTCTCCATCCCAAAGGCACAGGTAAAACGCTTTCTTGGACCACATCTGCCCCTGCTGTGATGGTTGGCATGCTGTTGCTGGTGCAGGGGTAGGGAGAAGAGGGGCAGCAGCATGCAAGACTCACCAGGTTCAAAGCCCTTGGCTTCCAGAGAGGTGAGGTAGGTAGACTGTAAAAATCCTATCCTATCCCAAAATTGGTGCATAGGGCCTTCCTAGAACCAAAGCAGAGCCAGAAATGACCCAGAAACCCCTTAGCAGGTGAGCAGCCAGCCAGAATCTAGACCAGGGGTCTGATGTAGTATGCAGATGTATGGTGAGAGTTGCATGATGGGAGGTGTTTTCACCAAGATTCCCTCATGCATATTGGAAGACTGAATGTCCAAAAAAGAGATCTTCATTCACTATAAACCTGTTTCCATCTTTTTTATTATTATTATTTTTTTAATCTGGGAAATGCCAGCCCTAGTGTGTTTCCCTTCTGAAGTCTTTTGCTTTATCTACCAAAAGAAGACTGTCTTCTTTTTGCACTACGGTGGATGGACCTCCCTTGTAGCTCTGTTATCTTTGAGCTGGGACTGATGATTGCATCTCAAAGGCAGGAACTGCATATCTTTGATCTTTGAACAACTTTCTATAGTAACTAGCATATATTGGTATTATTTGTCATCTATTTATCAGTGCATATATGAATGAGCAAATCCATGGCTCAGCAATTTTCCTAATGTTTCCCAGTTTCAGATTTACAAATGTACAATACCCATAACCCTATTTTTTAATATGCCAGGTATTAATAGTTCTCATATTCCTGTGGCTCTTCATCCCAGCATGTGAAGTCCTGATTTTGTCTCTTCTCCCTAACCCAGTCTCTCTGTTTGACCATTGTGAATCCTCAGAGGACCTGAGGTAGCTAGTGTTTTAATCTGGATTCCCCGTCTCCAACCTGACACCTTCTTTCATCAGAAGTGAGTAGGTATTTAGTACAGAACTGCCTACACAAATCAGATGTATTCACTGCTTTCCTAGATAAAAACTAAAACAATAACACTCACCAATTCTTTAACCCACTGAGCTACGCAGGCACCCCCCCCTTTTTTAAAAATTTTATTTACTTATTTATTTGACAAACAGAGATCACAAGTAGGCAGAGAGGCAGGCAGAGAGAGAGAGGGAGGAAGCAGGCTCCCTGCAGATCAGAGAGCCCAATGTGGGGCTCGATCCCAAGACCCTGGGATCATGACCTGAGCCAAAGGCAGAGGCTTTAACCCACTGAGCCACCCAGGCGCCCCTAATACTCACCAATTCTTTAGAAACCCATAGCACTCATTTTTTTGGTACCTAAGCTCATATAGAGTTGTTTAGCCAAATTAATATCTAAATTTCCTAAGCTTTAATCTAGGTGAGAGTGCAGTTAGGAAAAAAAGTCAGATCACAAAATAATATTTTCTCACAAGGATGTGTATCCCAGGAAGGATTTTCCCAGGGACCTCTTATTGAGACAAGAGTTGTCCCTGGGTGTGTGAAGGTAGATGAGTTTGAGAAGGGCGTACATTTAGTTGTGGGTATATGTGTTTATGAGTGTATGTTTCTCTCCCTCCTTGGTTAAAACAGAAATTCTCTCGGGTTCAAGTGAAACCAATTGCACTTTGGTTCATAAAAAATATATATATGACATGTTATTTAAAAAAAACACATCTTAGTAAAAATATTATATTCATCAGAAAATATTTATGAATCCATTCCAGCCCCCATGGTATAGGCCTTTTACTCTCCTGGGATAGTTGGGATGAGTATAATAAGATATTTGCATTTGTTTCTAATTATTGTCCTGAAGCCGCTTCCAGTGCTGGAGCTCCTCCAATGCTTGAGTCGTCCACTCTTTAGGAAGACTAACAAGCAAAACATTAAGCAAAGAGACTCCCATTGCCAACTGTTTTGCATCACTGACCCGTCCCTTGGCGATAGAACATCCACATAATTATTCCTTTCAGTCTGCATTTTCAACTCTGCACCCAGTCTTTGCCTTTTCCAGAAACCCTCCCCTGAAGAACTTGTGCAGGACTGATTGGGTTTTGTCTCTCAAAATCTTAACTCTCCATCATTCTACCTTGTCTTTGTCCTTAACACTTGACACAATGATGCTATGTTAGGCTTAAAAACAAAACAAAACAAAAACAAAAAACAAAAATAAAACAAAACAAAACTGGGGACTGGAGCAGGCAATGCATTGCTCATTAAGTAAATCCAAAATATACTCTCCATGGCAGTTCTACAAATAGAGTGATCACAATTGTTCCCTCTAACCTTCTCCAGAGGTTTTACATTATTCAGTTTCCTTTGTGTACCACTCTTTTTATTTTATTTTATTTTATTTTTTTGGTTTGTGTATACGACTTTGAAGATCTATACTTCTTTCAACATTCAAGGTCTTTGGGCTTCTTACCTGTTCACAAAGCTATGCTATTGGAATTAATATTAACCATCAAAGCTTGATGAATTCCACTGACAATAGTCATTGTGTAGTTAGCTTTGTTTAAATGCTTATTGCCCACACTGTCTTTTGGTTTTCAGTGGCTTTCTATCTCTGTGACCAAAGAAGCTATTTAATTAAAAACCTAACTGTTCTTCAATGGTGAAATTTTATATCCCCCCAAAAGCAGAACCAGGATCACCTGCTCATTATTTTTAAAGACCATAGAGGATTGAGCAGTGTGTTATCTGTGATGTAACAAAATACAGAATTAAAAGTAATGCATTACTTTCCAAATAGAATAATTCACTTAAGAAATGACAGGAAAGTTTTTGGCCCTGGATGGATGCGTCAGACTGGTGATTCTTGAAAAGATGATTACAGATTCCCAAGTAGAGGGGAAAAGAAGATAGGACATTACCATCAGGCACTAATTCACTTTATCACTCATTGATTCACTCCCTTATACATTCAGCTTTGTTTAAATATATCCTGAGAATTCTCAGCAGAAGACATTTTACTAAGTACTAGGGGGACTCTCAATTTTTCGAGGAGAAAGAAAGAGAAGAACATAAGGAAAACAAGAAAGAGAAAAAGAAAAACATAGGATGAGAATTAACATCTACTGAATGGATCTACATTACTGCTTCTGCTAATATTTTTAATAAGCCCCTTTGTGCCACCCATGACTCTTTGTACTTCTAAATCATTAGGTCATTTAATAAAAATAACTCTACCAAATAGTTACTATTATCACTGTAATAGGAAGGTGAAACTGAATGCCATAGAGGCTACACGACTAGAATTGACAGTGGATTTTAACCTTGGCTTCTTAGTAAGAGTGCATTATCTTCAGATTGCCTACCATGCAGGAGGACACCCCTCATATCACACGAATAAACAACAGACCGCAATGTACACCTTCTTTGCACAAGGTAATTGAGATTTATTCCTTTACACTGGTTTTACTACTTACTCAGTCTTGTTGATGGCACTTGATGTTTGGGAGTTGCAGTAGGAGGGGATAAGTGTCGCTAGGAAAGTAAAGGGTTTATACATAAGTTTTGCCAGCTCCCTAATTTTGACCAGAGTCATTAAGATAAAATGGCCTCTTCTCATTCCCTTTGCTCTCTACCTTTGGATCTCCTTCTGACTACAGCCGGTGAGTCATCTCTTCTCAACCCACTCACATATACAAAAGACACTTCTTGAATGTCTAATATGTGCCAGGAATGGTGCAGACTGACTCCTGCAGGAGACTTCCTATTAGATGAATGCTCAGGCGGCTGGAGAATCAGAGTCAGCACTCAAGCTGTAGGCTCAGGATTAATATAGGAGTTCATGGAAAATAAGGGATAAAGTGGGAATGATAAAGACCTTTCTTTTGGGGCAGTGTCACTTAAATATGAACTCCAGATCAACTGGTAGGAAAATGATTTTCAAAAGAAAAGCAGGATCCTGGTCCTTTGTTTCCTGTCTTGTGGTTATATTTCTTCACACATGTGTGCCTTGGTTAGTAACATGGTAACTACTTTATATGAAGAAGGAAAGAGAAGGACTTTGGCCTTGGAAGAATTACTATTGACCTATGCTTGAGTAACTGATAAAAGAGGAAGGCCAAGCCAAGTCAGTGGTAAAAGAGGATTCTTCAATAAGTGTTGTGTGGAGGATTATGTCTCCTTTTCTGTTCCTGTACTCCTCCATTCTTTCTGTACTTTCCCAGAAATGTCTCTCTCTTTAAGCTTATCATTTTATTTCTCTTGCCTCCCCCTCTCCTAACTACCCTTGTTCATTTCATACCCTTCATAGACTGAGTTGCCCAAGAGGAAAAAGTGAATAAGTTTAATTTTTTTTTTAAACCAGGGATGATCAGTTTTCCTAACGAAAGCAGGTTTACTGATAATAATATGAACACACATGCACGCACACATGTATAACATTGAAAGGGTCTTAAATAGGAGTTTAAGGTAGAGCCCAGATAGAAACTCTTTGCTCCAATTAAATTAGTTCACCAGTTTTCCTTTAAATATATACCTTCTGTCTTATTGCCTGTGTTCACTTTGATCCTTTATTCTACACTGCCCTCCCACATACTTAACTTCATTGATAAAATGCCTCGCTGTCCTCAGAGACCCAGCTCAGAGATCAGTAAATATTTATTGAAAGGATTTGTTGAATGAATAACAATGATCTCCTCTGAGATGATCTCTCATTTCCCTCCTCTACATACTTAAAGATTTCACAGTCTGCAGAGAAACCTCATGGAGGAAAGTAAAGGTGAATGGTTCCTGAACGTGATACTGATGGGGCCAGAACATCTGTCACTCATTAATCACACAAGTGGTTTCACCTGGCTTGGTTGGCTGTGTCATCCTTCCCCCATTAAGGATGGCTGCTCCTTCTATTCCCCAATCAGTATGAGCCCAGAAGGAACATCTGCCAATTAGAAAAGATGCTGGATGATCATGCAAGTTGTACGCATTTGGGAACAATCTTCAGAGCTTGGTGACAGATGAGGTTGAGAAGAGGGAGGGAATTGAAGACCCACAATTACTGGGATGAGATCCCAGGGAATACAGAAAGCAATACTAAATCTGGGAATATTTTGGATTGTGGGAGGGAGGCCTGACGATATCCCTTCTTTCCCTAAGGGCTTCTTGGTAATATCTTTGGGTATAGACATATAGAGCTGGATTAGTGGAATGGATGAGATCAGCTCTATATCTTTGATGATGGATTTACTTTTTGTCTTTGTCCTCTTTTGCTTTCAGTCTTATTTAGACAAGAAGCCCACTGAACCGAGACAGGTATCACCCGCCCACCGTACAGAGCTAAGTGCGCTGTCACTGCTTTATAAATTGCCTTCTTCTTCAGGATAATAACAATGTAGATCATTCCCCTCTTCTGGGATGGCAGATCTCATGTTCATTTATAACATTTTAGACATCCAATTCAGTTTGCATCTTCATATTTAAACACCTTTGCATTTGTAATAATAATAAAAACTAAAGATGGCCAGCATATTTTACATTTGAGACATGGGGCTCAAAAATCGCAGTAGGTTTTTTTTTTTTTTTTTTCCTCCCGTCTCTTTATTATGTGGTCTATGTATTATCTGGATGGTTTGCTAGGTGCTCATTTCTTACTTTAACTGATTGGTGGGATTTATTTTCTGCTTTAGAAGGGAGTCTTCCTATTCCCCAAGTTAAATTCTCAAATTCATTGTTTTCTGTGTCATATGCTTATGTGTGCACATTAACATGAATACTAGAGAAGTTTCTTGAGTTTAGAAAGTGTTTCATATGCCTTTGAAACTCCTATAGCACCTCAAAATGATCTGATCATTTGAATTAGATTGAAAAATTACCCCAAGGAAGAGAGTTTTCTTAAATCTCTGAAAGAATAATCTGTGTAGAATAATTGCTCTGTAATATTTTTCTTTACCTGAGTAATGGCTATCACTTTTTGAACTGCCACAGAAATTATAAATCATCAAACATTTTTAGCAAATCTCAGTGCATTCATGAAGTCAAAACAATTGGTTTGTGAGGAGAAGGCCTGTGAAAGATGATTTGATATCAGTTAGGCCAAAGCGACCACTCACACTATTTTACTGAATTGAAATCATTATTTCAGTCAAACATGGTGTTGTAAAAAAATATTCGGGTGTCCCCAGCTGGAAAATAAGTCCAAAACTATTCTCTTTAAAATTTCAGACTTACATGGGAACCAGTTTAGAAGAATTTTAATGTCACCAAGCAATCAGTGTTGAGAAGGGGGGAAAAGCCCATATTCTGAATTATGAATTGATTCTAAAATATCAATATACATATGAAATTGATAAGACAAATGATTTTTTTTTAATTTCCTTTTCCTGGTAAGTACTATTCTTAAAATGTTCATCTATGTTTACATAAATGAAACTGCTGAAATAGGTGCAGGTATTCTAAAATAATTCAGCTTGTTTCTATATCTAATGCTAAGATACAGCATAGATCTGAAGAATTAAAGTAAAAGCATCTTTTCTCACTCTCATCAGAAAAGATGGAGATGATGAGAGGCAAATCAGAGAAACTATTGTATGTTATTAGAATAGAGATAAGATGCAGTGTTTTGTCTACAAAACAGGATTCTGGTTTTGCTTTCAAAAATTTTAGTCCGACCTCTGCCAGGTGAAATACAGGAACAAATTCTCAGTTTATGTCCCACAGTGTATGTTCAACTTCCATTGCAACTCAGTTGCTCACCAGAAAAGACACAATTGATGACTCAGGCTGTCTCTATATTACAGTGAAGTTACAGCTTTATAAAGTGACAACTGTCATTTTAGATTCTCACCAGGGAGAGTAAAAATAAATTAATCTTTGTCAATTTCAATGTTTCCCCTTGTTTTATTGTTATTATAAACCATTCGGTGGAAAGGGAAAAGTACAGTGTCACCCCAGGTTCATCAAACTTGAAGCTAAAGGTTAAATGAATTTCTCAGACTGAGCTCATTCAGAGGGAGAAGGCACACGTATCTCCATATAACACAGAGATTAATCTGCATTTACTGGACACCTCGCTTTATTTGGTAGCTAAGTGTTTGTGATTAGAATATTGAAAGTCATATATTTATTTATTGAGAACACTGGGAGAGAGAGAAGCATGAACAGCAGAGTAAAGAAACATGTTAAAGGCTTTATAACTTTCCATGTAGGGTTATTTTTGAGAAATACTAGTGAAAATTATCATCTCTACTGTCTTACCCTGATGTCTAGAATGTTTATGATTTGGAAAGATGGACTGATAGAATTCCACCCCAAGAAGGGATCTGAGAGATCATTTCCTTTGGTTTCTTCTTTCTTCACCCAGGGAAAACTAAGTTACCTGCCCAAGTTCATGGATCTGGCTCCAGGCAGAATTTGAAATGGAGTATATATCTCTTGGTTCCCAGGCCAGCATTCTTCTTCTTGTACCTACCAGAGGTTTCTGCTTTTGACTCTAGAAGTGTTAAGACCTCAGGTGCCCACTTAAAAAGGAGCATTTTGCATTGTTATTCTTTAAAATTTTAATGTAAAATAAGTTTGCAGATGTTTTCAATTATGGCAACTGACTAACAAATAAGTTCCTGAGGGAATAAGATGTAGAACAGACATCTGGATAATAAGGATTCTAGAAGGAAGGAGGGGATACTTACTTTTGCTTCCATTCTAGATGTAAGGCGAACAAACTGATTAGTGAAATTTTGTTTTCAATACCGCACACATCTCTGGTGTGTTCATTTGTATGCATGTGTGTATTTTCTGACCAATACTGAAGAACAAAGCCCTATGCTTAATTCTTTTATTTATATGCATATTAAAGAAGTCTACTTAGTCTTTAATGTTCCTTCGAGGACAGGTTTTTTAATTGTTGCATTATACTAATTCCAACTAACTAGATGTGAAAAAATCAGGCTGCTGATTTGGGACAGACCTGTATACAACTGTCTAAGTTTCAAT
Organism: Enhydra lutris kenyoni; assembly: GCF_002288905.1. NCBI lineage: Eukaryota > Metazoa > Chordata > Mammalia > Carnivora > Mustelidae > Enhydra > Enhydra lutris. Next base: position 33,304,135 of record NW_019154092.1, on the reverse strand, counting down.
CCTTTAACCTGTCCTGTTGTGTTATTCTTCAAGGTCCTCTGATTCCATCCCAATCAGGATATTTCTGGATGAAAAGTAAATTGATTCACCTTTTCCCAGTCTGGTCAGAGTCTGCAAAGACCATGTAAGGAATGCTTGGGTGGAATAGGTAGCAAAGTAATTGTAAGGGGCACAACATTTGATGCAAAGGACTCAAGTAAAAAATGAACAAATACTACATGGCATGAAGCAGTGATTCTAGATTCGCTCAATGCAAGCTGTGGATGTGCATCAGCCAGGAAAATCAGAAGGAAGATTTCTAGAAGAGTCCAACTCTGGCTACTTTAGGCTCCTTTACAGAGTTAGTCTCAAATCTCCACCTTCTTTGTTCAAACTACTCACATAGTACCTCTGCTCTGTGTGCAGAAGGAAAAGGTAACCCAACTTTGCAGACTGCAGAATTATACCCTCATCTTAAATAAAGTGGAAGTTCCTTTTAAAGTTGAACTTTGGTTCTGGAGAATCCACATGAGGAAATCCAGATGTGGTCTCCTGTCTAAGACCCCAGGGGCAGCTTTCTGTTGCGGAGCCCACACTCATCAACGCCTTACTTCTTCCCAAAGGTCCAAAGACTGAATTCATTTCCTGCTTCTGTTGCTTACTAGCCAGGGAAGATGCATAGATATTTTATTTTATTTTTTTTTTTTTAATTTTTTTTTTTTTTTTTTTTAATTTATTTGTCAGAAAGATAGAGAGAGCACAGGCAGAGTGGCAGGCAGAGGCAGAGGGAGAAGCAGGCTCCCCACAGAACAAGGAGCCCGATGTGGGACTCGATCCCAGAACGCTGGGACCATGACCTGAGCCGAAGGCAGCTGCTTAACCAACTGAGCCACCCAGGCGTCCCAAGATGCATAGATATTTTAAAACAGAATCACTCTGAAGATTAAATGTGCTTAGCACAAAAGAGCCTGATGAGGGGCAAAGGCAGATTCTTGTAGTGGTGTTATTTCTCCATTCTGCATAGCTGCTACCATTCATTCATTGCATAACATGTTCCTTTCTACCCATTCCAGCTGAAAAGGATAATACTCTCTTCCTACCTCTTGTCTTTTTTTGCTGTCCCAAGAATATGTCAAGGGGCCCTTTTCATGCAAATCTATGTATAGCAACTCCTTAAGGGAGTCTGGGAGACAGAAATTACCAACAAATCTGGAGAGAGCAATTTAAAAAGTTCTCAAGACTATTATTATCAGATCTATTACTTTCTGACATTAAAAAAAAAAAAAAAAGTATGGCATTTCATGCCTAACTACCATTACTCTTTTGTGATAACAAAGTCATTTTGAATATGAATAAGCTTTTAAATTGTTGAGCATAATACAGAGAGGAGATTTAGTTGTGGTGGGGCCAGATATTTCTTGAAATACATGGAATCGATTCTATTGATCCTCTTCTTCATCATCATCGAGGTCCCCTCAAGCATTCCTAGACTAACGGCAATCAAGTGCTCTTTAAGCTCAACGGAGCGATTCTACTTCAATACATCTCCAAACCACTAACCCCACTTCAGAGTATTTCCCCTGCTCGATAGGAGAACATGCTGCTTCAGCTTTGTGGCCTCATTTTCCCAATTCAGACAAAAGAGTCTGGCTATTTTTCCAGGAGCCAACAGCCATGACTGGAGAAAGAAATAGCTATTGGGGGTGGGGGTGGGGGTGGGGGTGGGGGTGGGGGTGCTACAGGCAATACGCTGACTCTACAACCTGAAGAAAGTTGGGAGCTGTAACTTGTAAGAGAGGTGGCAGGGAAAACACGGAAGTCAGGCTCTACCCACCCCATCCCCAGCCCCGGCCTCTCTGTAGTGAACCAGTTAGTCTTTGGTTACAGTTCAAGGCTCCGAGGCACTGTGACCAGGTGAGAGGAGGGGCCTAGGTGGGATATGTGGGGGGGAGGGGTGATGGGCAGGGGGACTTCCTGCAGCCCTGGCATTGCCCTGAGAGGATGGTTGCAGCCTCTGCCCATCTTCAGCTTCTTTCCTTCCTTCCTTCCTTCCTTCCTTCCAAAGAATCCAAACCAACTTCTTACGTCCTCAAGAGCACAGCACAAAGTGAATGCGTTACCACCACACGCGCCTTTATTCCTGGGCTTTCATGAGGCTTTCTCTCACTCCGCAGAGCTCTGTGACTGATGTGCCTTCACTTCTTGGCAGCAATCAGCATGTTTTCTGGCAGCTCAGCAGAGGCGCAAACCTGCTGCCTCCTGACTTTTGAACTGGAGACCAGACTTTCATGGAGGTCCTAGGATGAGCTCTGCACTCTGTGGGTCCCTGGGAAGATGACAGAACCCCAAGATGACACCAACGATATGGTTGCGGGTGTTAGCAAGGAGCCGAGACTTCATGGCCCAGGGAGTCAAGACCACACGTTTGAAGTTTTCAGCCTACGCAGACATTGGTATTACAGTAATGAGAGACTAGTATATTGTGGTAAAGAAAGAAATAGCAGAAGATCCAAAGTTTTGTTGAAGTGCATTCTCCTACATTTGGCTAAATTGGAATAGGAAGAACATTCTGAAATGTTTGAGTTCATAGATCTGCAATTATTAACCTTAACTTTATAATATGCCAGGCAAGAAAAGGAGTTATTATAAAAATTTTAGAGAAAAAACCCCCAAGTCATTTAAGAGCAGTCTGGAATTTTAAAAACAACACCCATCATATTTGAAATTCTACCTTTAGTTTTTGTGTTTGGTTGACTAATATCAGATGTTTCCCAATCCATGCTTTCCCTGTGCCCTCAGCATAAATGTTCCATAAGGACAAGGGCTGTGTCTGTTCTGTTCACTTCGTGTGACCTGGAACTGAACATCTGAGACAGCAACCAGAAAAGACGAGAGCACAAGGCTAGGACGGGTTGGGGACAGGTGGGCGATGTGACGATCTCAGGCCCATGGAGTTGCCGAATGAGGAACTGTCTGCCTTGTTTGTTTCTGTCCAAATGGAAAAGAATCCAGCCTAATTTATTGCTTCTTAGGGAGAGCAGCCTGGAGCACAGAAGCAGCTCAGTAAATTCCTATTTACTGAATGAACAGATACGGGAGTAAAATGCTACTTTTTATAGATGGCAGGTTAAACAATCCCGGGACTAAGCCCTTCTCTCCCCCTCAACGGAGAGGCTGGTCCTCAGCAACGTTATGAGTTCCTTGACTTTGGGGAAATTATCATCCCGATTCCTGTTTCTGATGCCCCTAATTGCTGTGAGACTTCTTTCAGGTGTTTAACAGCTTTACCTGTTTCTTCTCATCTATTATCAAAGTCTGTTCACTTAACAAAGCTCTAAGATCAGTCCTAGACGCCTACTGGGAATGGAAGTCACTTGGTTTCTTCTCGCATTGTTATTTCTCTGCGCCTTCCCATCTCCCAGCAGCTGGGTCTCAAATATTACAGGCCTGTAAGCGCTATACTTTGCCAGGTCAGAGCAATCCTGTCAGAGTCAGGTAATATATTAAAATCAGTAAAAATTGAGAAGATGATTACCGAGTGCTGATTGCTCCTCTGACTTTTCTGCAGTAAAGCATATCCAGATGTCCTAGGGAAAATCACTGATCTCATATAAACCACTTTATTCCTTAACCCAAGCTACCCCTTCCTTGTTTGCCTCTTAAATTCCTAGTCCTGAGGATGGTGTTTCTGCACAAAGCAGAAACAGAAACAAACAGCAAAAATAAGGAAAAAAATCTCCAAATACTCCAGTCTACCAGTTCCTCAAAAAATACCCAGTTCATTAGAATAATCAATCCCTCAATTCCAAAACCATCATCTACATTTGAATCTCTCCATTTCTCTCATCTCATTCCATTCCTATAGGCCAAGTCACCAACCTAGCTTGGATGAATTCCATGATAAATCTTCACTGCCTTCTCAGCATTTTCTCTGATTTCTCAGTCTATGAACGGTTTCCTATCAAGAGATCTCTACTCCATGAATCTGATCATGTCACTTGTCTCCTACAGAGCCATGCTGGTGCTATCTATCTCTCCAGCACTATTAGCCTCCCACTCCCCCAGGTACCACGGCTTGCAACATTTCTTAGAGCAAAACAGGTCTTTCCCATTCTAAGGCCTTTGTACACATTCATCTAGAAACTGGAAACCTTAGTTTTCCATTTCATTATCTGATGCCTTTCTTCCTTCAGATTCATTGTTTTACCTTCCCAAATAGTGTTTTACCTTCCCAAATTGTGTTTTACCTATATCCACTTCTACTCTTCCACCTCCTTTATTTTCCGTCACTTTCATCATAGCATTTATCACTAACTGTACTTATTTTACTTACTGTTATCTGTTTTCCTCACTGAAATGTATGCTCCATGAAGACAACACAATGTTTGGTTCTTCAGCATTTACACCAACAACACAAAACATTGTGACCAGCATGGTTAGTGTACAATAAACATTTGTTGAATGAAGGTATGAATGCATAAATGAATAAAACTAAATTCTAGCTTTCTTTGGTGATACTCACTTAGGTTTCCTTTATTCTGCACTAATCAATCTTTAGTCTCCCCAAACTATGTACCTCATTATCGTTACCTGATTCTGGAAGGATCCATACACTCCTCTATTAATCCAAGTAAAACATCTTTCTTACTAAATCCAATGGTTTTCAACTCTTTGTACATTGTTTTTTGCTTCTGAATACCTATATATTTGGTTTGCAAATGGGCAAAGTATCCTTTTGCCTATATATAATTAGTTAAGGGGATTTAGAGTCCCCTTTTTCTCTCAGGTTTTGAGATTAAAATTATTTTGAGATTAAAATCATTGCTTAAAATTATACTCATAGAGAAAGGACACAAGAAGGGTAAAGGACAATGAATTGTCTTTCTAATATTTTTTGGAACACTAGAACACTAGAGTTTTTGTTTCATAAGAGATGCAACCAATATTATAACTTTCACCTCAAAAGGAAAAGAAATTCTGTATACTATATTTGGCCAAATCACAACTTGTATTACTTCCCATTGCTATTAACAAAGCAGAAAGAGATAGGGTTGCTCAGTCCAATTGTGAAAAAAACAACAACAAAAAAAAAGTAAAGAAAAAAAGAATGAAAGAAAGTCCTGTCTTTCTTTTTGCCATTCAGCTAGTATAGTCCCTTCTTGCATCTTTGCTTCTGCTAAGTCCTCATTTTATAATTTGATTCTGTGGAATCTTGCTCTCAGAGAGCACTGGGGTAAATTGCCATGACCCTGGCATCAGCAAAAGCTGAGTTAGAACACTGGTTGTGCCACTTTCCGGTTGAGTGGTTTCAGACAGTTTTGTCATTTATAAAATGCTCTTATCAATATCTTGGGTTGTCATGGCAATTAAATGAGATACTGAATGAGCAGTAATAGCATAGAGCCATAAATGCGGTAAACGTCAATCAATGTTTACCTGTTTGTATTGATAAACCCATTTCATTGTGGGATCTAACCACCATAAGAGCCTTTAATTACCAAAAAAACAGATGACAGACTTTGGGATATCAGGCACCACTATGGAATGTCACTGGGGTATGGGATGAGATTCTTTATGTGGTTCTTTTTTTCTAAAGCCGTTTCAAGACTTTCTTAATTTTTTCTCAATGCCTTTCTCTATACATGTCTTCAGCTGAACTTCATGCAAGCATTTGGGCCCAAAGCAGAGTTTGTTTTACTCTATGGGTAATTCATAGCTAAAATGTAGTTAATGGGTTACATTTTTATTGAAGAAGTCACAAGTTTGGGTACATGGATGAACTAGAGTTGACTGCCTGTCACAGATTGTACTCGTCTCATCCATTCATTGGAAATTCTTGCTGGGATAGAGTTTCTTTGTCTAAAAGCAGGAGACCACATATACAAATGTTTTTGGATGAGGGCCCCAGTTTTTGCTCTTGGCTTCCTGTATTCCTTTGGGCAGGGCTAGAATAAAGAAGAGAGTGCAGGAAGAGCCATGCTGCCATTCATTTACAGTATTTAATTGAATGCACTGTCTTTGTACTTTATCTGTTATTCCTGGCCCCTAGGGACACTGGGCAGTATGAGGTTCTAAGTCACAATTCCGTTCACTAAGTGTGTGCTGGAGCTTGTAATGAGTTTGTCTAAAGCCTTTCACACCTCTGCTTTCCATAAAAGGTTCATTTACCTTTCTGAAACAGAACAGAGCTGTTTTTAGATTTCCCTGATTTCCACAGACAAGACACTCCTGGGAGCCTGCTGTAGAAAGTGTTCACTAAGGCACATTCTTAGCTGACTGGCTGTTGGGGGAATAGGGAAAAGCAGCCAGAAAGCCCATGTCCTGTATGCTTCATCCCAGCCTCAGAGTTATTAATTGTACATCACAGCATTCTCTTTCCTCTAAATACATGTCTAACTCCTTTATTAAAACTTCATACTAATTACTTCCATTGCATCCCTCAATGGGTTGATTCCATATGCAATGTATTAATTACTCTCTCTGCAAAGGCTCTAACATAAATTCCTCTGGTGTCTGTCCCTTATTGCTTCTTAAAACCGTGTCCTTTCATTCCTTTATTTGATGATAACTTATTCTAGCTGCTTTTCTTCCTGTTCTACCTTCATCTTGACACAGCAATCATATTGGTAGGGAAGATTTCCAGCAAATATTGCCAAAAGTGAGTCCAAATCCTTGCATATATCCCTCTATTTTTGCAAACAATAAAATCTGCCAGACATTTTTTGATAGGATACTGCCTCTAGGTCTTTGAAGGCTTGTGGGTGTGAGTAACTAAGACAGAACCTTGGTTCTGCATAATACAGCACATTGTTTTCACTAGTAATGAAAGAGTGGGAAGTTGAGGCAATAAAGGGGGAAGGGAGCATGAGAACAAAAGGAAGACAGATGAGAAAGGGGAATGTTTTCTGACAAGCAATGTCTCATATGTTTTACTCTTCAAAGGCAAGAAACAGCCATAGAAACTCCTTGGAATGGTAACAGTACACTGTACATTCTCTGTTCTTGATAATGGGCATCACCATATGCAAAATTGAAAGGGCTCAGTGGCAGTACCAGTGCATCAAACAAACAATCAGCTTCTTGCAATTATTCACTTCTTTTGCTCTTTAGAAGAAAGACTTGTTATGTGGCTCAGGTCAAAAGTATACAGAGACTTTCTAGTGACCCAAACTGGATGTTTACCTTGACTATATATGAACACATTATTTTTTTTATTTTTATTTTTTTTAAGAATGCAGCTGTTTCCTCAGACAAGGTAGCAGGTGGCATTTTATTTATTTATTTTTTTTAAGATTTATTTATTTGACAGACAAAGATCACAAGTAGGCAGCGAGGCAGGCAGAGAGAGAGGAGGAAGCAGGCTCCCTGCTGAGCAGAGAGCCCGAAGCAGGGCTCGATCCCAGGACCCTGGGATCATGACCTGAGCTGAAGGCAGAGGCTTTAACCCACTGAGCCACCCAGGAGCCCCTATATATGAACACTTTAAAAGACTAAGAGGCAATTCTACATTTCTGTGATTTGTCCATGTCGTGTGTAAATGTGACATCATTTTTGACATTTGGAAACTCTGGAACTTTTGGAAGATCACTATCCTAAATATATGATTGCCATTTTATTTCCTAGTAATGCAGGCAGAGCTATAAATACTGTTTCTTGGGACAATTAATGGTGGTTGGTCAGCATGAGACAAATGATCCATGGGGTAATCTAGCCAGATTAGCATGGAAAGTAAACCATATTAACTCTTCCTATCAGCTTCGCGAGCCATATAAAAGCGTCACAGACAATCCCTGCACATGGACAGAAAAAAAACAAATACCAGATAAACTCAAGCTTCAGGGAAAACAAGACACTTGAGAACTGAGGATATGTAAAGGCACCATGTAGGAATCAGAACATATGCATCTATTCTGATGTAACTTACTCCCTCCAAACTTCAATTTTACAATATGTAAAATGTAAGTAATATTTGCCTTACCAATATTTTAAGTATCGGTTGTTTGATGAGCATAATGCTTCAACACCAGGGAAATGAGTCATTATTATCATTATCATTCATATTGGTCAAGTTGACCACTGCCTACTTGCAGATTAATCCTATATTTATACCATTTCCCCCCTTTATTTTGGAAGTATAGGTGCATATTGTTTAATTCCAGACATCTATTGTTTGAGTCCATTCTGTTCAAATATGTTCTATTCTATTCTATTCTATTCTATCTTACTCTAATCTACTTTTTGATTTCTTTGATGAATTAACTAATCTCATTGGGTACTTGAAGTCTACAAATTAATTCTGAGACCTAGAAGCCTTTTGGAAGTATCCTGGAGCTCACATTTAATTACACAGAAATCATTCTTCTCTATCTATTCTGTAAAATAACTAGACATTTGAAACACCTCCCCAAAGATCTGTATCTCAAAACATGGGCCTGCCTTAGAGGAGCCCTTCATAAGAACTTGGGTCTGGAAACGGGATCACCAGTGCTTTATTGATGTTATATGCCCGAGGCAGCCTTCTAGAGACTTTTTCTGTGTTGTATTTCACTATTATAACTCCATCATGGTCAATTAGCAAGACAGACTCCTGGCTTTTAGGCTTGAAAATGAGGCTTCTTGATTATTTATGTTTCTAAGATGTTATTGAGTAATTCAGCTTAGTAAAGAACTTCAATGCGTTCCATCATGATGACTGTAAATCCAGGTGTTAATACTCTCACATGGCCCATCATCTCACTGGAGATACCTAATAAAGCAGCCATTAACCGACTGTATATGGTGATGTAAACTATACTGCTAGCTGCACTTCCCATTACCAAGAGTACCACTGTGGAGGTGGAGGAGATTATCTAGGTAGGGACTAGCCATGATCATAAAGAAACCACAGAAACAAAGATGTTCCCTTTACCCAGTGCGAGTGTGTTTGCATAAGATGTCAGGCCTGAAAGGTAGGTATGAAAGAAAAATATTATATGTTGCATTATAAAATTTGAAGGATAAATTACTTTCACAGGGCAGGCACTAAGCAGGTATGGAATACAGCGGCTTCTGGTGATGCTGGTTTGTCCCGGGGGTATTCAGTTATGTTCCCTTTGGCAAATCTAGCATCATAGAGGACTGAACATCAGATTCAGGAAGCAAAGGAAATATGTTCTTCCACCTACAAATATACCCAGAAAAGCTTCTGACATTATCAATATTTGGGTCAGAAGATGTCACTTAGTTTTACACTTTGGGGGAACAGAGAAAAATAAAGAACTCCAACGTCCCAAAAAAAAAAAAAAAAAAGCATGTGGGATACAGGAATAGTGAACAAAGGCTGGACCATGACCCTGGGAATATGGCTTTCACTCTTGTTCTTCCTTCAGAGTAACTCACTGTTAGACACTCATCATTTCACTTTGGATCTTAGTTTCTTCTAAGCTGAGGGAGGATGGAATTGACAAAGACAGGCCTTGTGTGTTATCCTTGCCTTATCCTGTACCAGGTAGATATTAATTCATTCTTTTAAAAAGTCTGAACCCAGACATGGCATCATGGACCTTGACACAGTGCTCAGTGGAGCAGTTTCTTGCTGTGGGAGCACACACAGGATAGGGGAGCAAACTCGTGGGCTATCATATAGTTCCAGGACTGCCAGTCTTTGTGGTCAGCAAAGTTACTCCATCTACTATCCACGTGGAATTAAAGGGCAATTCTCCACATCATCCAAACCTCTGTGCCCCAACAAGCTGACATTTGTATTGACCCAGTTCAGGTCAGTATTGTCTCCTCTTTCTCTTCTTCTTTTCCCTCTTAACTTTCTTCTCCTTTTTCCAATAACTTCTCTTTTCACTGGACACAGGTTTCTAGAATCTCTGGCTCAGGGGAAAAAAAAAAATCCTCTCAACTTAGCCTGGGAAAGACACTGTTGCTTTGTCCTAAATAGCCTGAAAAATTTGAATATTCCTGATCATTTGGAGGCTTTTCTACATACTTAACCATCAAGAGTAACAGACCAGCACTGGGCTAAATGCTGTGGGAAATTGAAAGAGTCAGCTGAAAGCATGGTCTCTGCCTTACTAGAGTTTATAATCCAATGGAGGAGAGAAAAATATATACAAAACACCCCCAAGGAAACATAAAGTACTATAACAATATACAATCTTTAAAATAGCATCCATCCTGCAAACCAGTGACAGATTAATCTTCCCCCAGCACTACTTTTATCATGTCCTCTGCCTCTCAACAGTCTTCACAGTCTTATTTCTTATCACATTAAGTCCAAACTCCTCTGCTGTTTTTCAGGACCTCCTTAATCTGGCTTCACCTGGTTTACCCAAATTTATGTCCTGCTCTTTCCCCACCAGGCCACAATGTCTCCAGACCTTTGGTTGTGCTGGTCTTTCTTTGTTTGATTGCAGGAAGTATGGCCCTGTCCCACCTTACATTTCAGTTCTTTGCATATTAGGATATTACCCACAATTCCATGTATAAATACAAAGCAATAAAAGGTCAAATCTGACTTCCTCCTTGAAACTATTTCTTGGTGAGCAGGCCATACTGATCTTTCATTTATTTGAATAACTGCACCAATATGTTGTCTACAGCCTTTAGATATTTAGTTTTGGACCTTGGGCTTTTCAATTATTATCTGACCTGTGAACTTGGACCCTGTGAACTGCACTTGGTCCCTAAGCTTGGTTGTCTGAACCATAAAATTGGGAAACCTTGAAGAATTACTGCAATAGCTAGAGATAATATATTCAAGGGACTGAAGAGAGTTTGGCTAATCAGCATTAAATAATTATCTTTAAATCACTTCAAAAATAAAAAAAAGTACACATTTTGGTACATGAGTAAGGTTATACATTTAGGGAATAAATGTTTTGGGGGCTTCACATTCCCTGGCAGAGGTGCTTAATAAATATTTGATATTCAGTTGAATTTTCAAGAAGCACCGTAATGTTGTAGATAAGGGACTCTACCCTGGAGTAGGATTCCTGAGTAGGATTCCTGGCAAGTTACTTCAACTATTTACTCCGAGTTTCCTCATCTGTAATGGGGACAATAGTACCTATCTCACAGGTTGTTATGAGAATTAGGTGAGTTAAAATTTGTAGAGTTAAGGGGCGCCTGGGTGGCTCAGTGTGTTAAAGCCTCTGCCTTCAGCTCATGTCATGATCCCAGGATCCTGGGATCGAGCCCTGCATCGGGCTCTCTGCTCAGTGGGGAGCCTGCTTTCCCTTCTCTCTCTGCCTACTTGTGATCTCTGTCTGTCAAATAAATAAATAAAATCTTTAAAAAAAATTTGTAGAGTTAATATTTGTAACATAGAATACTTGGGCTAAAAATGGTGACTAACAAACAGCAAACACTATGTCAGTATTCATTAAATACAATTCTAAACATACTTTCCTCCTATTTCTTCCAATTTTCTCTTTTTTCTCATTATCAGAATATAATTATCCTATGTTTCACTTTGATCTTTGATGATAATTTCAATAAATACATGATGTAATTAAACTAGGTTTGGAAATAAGAAAAATCTACAGATTATTTGATGAAGAGTTTTTTTTCTAAAATAAAAGAGTTAAATTACAAATATATATGGCAGGTGTACAGCAGAACACATCAGCCCTCACATGTGTAAATTTACCTCTGAGATAAAGACTTACTATAGGAAGACTTAAGGAAGAAAGGAGGAAGAGTAAAAATCCTTGCAGGTGCTTTACAAGACAATGTGGGCTTGGAAACTCATTTATCACCTTTTGGATGGAAGTAATTGTTGGCATTTCCTTTTTTGTTAGCTCTAGAGATCAGGTAGAATCTCTTGTGACTCAACCACGAGAGTTGGGTAGCCTCTCAGTAAAGGTTTGCCAGCTGTTTCTACTCTGTTCTCCACTGTCGTCGTGGACTCTCCCTCTTTCTCTCTTTTTATAGTACCCTTCTCTAGCTATTAACACTTAATTCTCTTTTATTTTCTCTCCTTCTCATGATTCTGCACACTACCTTTTCTCTCTGCATCTCATTGCCTTTGTGTCATACCACCATATTGCCCCTTCTCTGCATCTTATACTCACACATTCCAACAAAGAAGTTAACAAAATTTCAGTGCATGACCAACCACCATAAGATGTCCTTGTGGGCAGTGCACTCATATCTAGTTACCTCATGGACTGTTGGCTAAGCCATAGGAATTTCCTGTGGGTAAGTGACCTTTCACTCCCATATCTATCAACAACTGTGTATGGAGTGGCAGGGTCACAGGTCACAAACCATTCCAACTATGATTAAGAGGTTCTTCTGAAGAGGTTCTTCTGAAGGGTTCTGTTCAAGCACTCAGAACAATATAGATTCCTTTTCAGTGCATCTAGTCTGTCAGTTTCTAATTAAAGAGTGATCATTGAGAAGTCTGGATATAGAAATGAATCAGCTTTGATCTACCATAAGGACACGGAATTCTCAAAGATTCTACATGAGAATTGGTCTTTACTATACATGGATTAGCTCACTCTTGAAACTGGATCCGTACAGAAGAAAGCAGGCAACTATAGGATAATATAGTGGAGTTTAGACTCTTAGGGCTAGTAAAGGGACCCTAGAAAAGAGTTCTAGAAAACAACTCTAACCTGGTCACAAATGGCCCTTGCTCCTTCACTCTTCTTTTTCCACCTCTTTTTTCCTATTTTTATATCATTTGTTACACTTTGGGGGCTATAGTTTTAAGAATTAGTATTCATAGAGCACCTGAGTGGCTCAGTCAGTTTAGCATCTGACTCATGATTTTGGCTCAGGTCATGATCTCATAGGTAGTGAGGCTGAACCCCATGTCAGGCTCCATGCTCAGTGGGAAGTATGCTTAAGGATTCTTTCTCTCTCTCTCCCTCTTCCCTCCCCTACTCTCTCTCTCCCTCAAATAAAGAAATCAATCTTGAAAAAAAAAAAAAAGAATTAGCACCAACAATTTTTTCACAGCCTATTTCTATTTCCACCACTAAGTACCAAGCTTCTGCCAGTTAGTCTAGATGTTAAAAACTCCCTTCCCAAATTAGAAGTATGGCCAGCGCATGTAATGTATTGCTGAGAGAAGCAGCATCACATATGAAGAGGCAGTGCAATATGTTTATATAAAAGCATTGTCAGCAGAGCAAACTGGGGGTGGACAATGTCTTTCAGGAGACTGGTATGTAAAGTGGCAATGAGTATGGGGAGCAGTCAGGGCAATCACCCAGTTCTTTGGGAACTGAACAGTTTTTAAATATGATTCTCCAAGTGAAGAAATATCAAAAACATCCAGACTGGAATGCTGTACCCTGCCACTGCTTTGTAAAACTGCACTCCAGTTTTGAACTAAAGTATGTACACCCATGGAGAATCAGGAAGAATATGCAAATTATTTTATTTCACGAAACAACATATTTGCAAATGCTGTTTCTGGCTCTGCCTCACACAGGCCATATGACCTTTGACGACTGAGCTCTAATGCAGAATCTCCAGGAAAACCAAGAACAATAACTAAATAATCCATCAGTTCCTCTGGTTTCCATTGTGCAATGATTTCATCAATCTGCAAACAATTAGAGTAACTCTCAAAAACTCTTAAGCTTTACAATAAATATACAAAGTCATTGTACTTTGTCAAGATCCTGTGGAATTATTCCCATGCTCTAGTGGTTTGACCAGTTTTACAAAAGAGTATAAGAACTTCAAGTGTCTGCATTTTTCCATACGAAATTCTAGGTCCTTATTAGGGCCAACATACCAAACACAGCTTCGAAAAGCCCTACTTACTTTTGTGTCTCGGTGTCTATACACATGGGTCTGTGTGAGCGCTCATGCTCTGCTGATGAAGTTGTTGAGGGAATGTGGGGGAGGAAAGGTGACCAGGAATCTTCAGTGATCAACAACACACCCTATTAAAGGGAGTGGGGAAAGGACCACACACATTCTCATGACCTTTTGTGGTGGGATGAAGGGCCCAGAAACAAGCACTGAGCCTGGCAGTTCTGACTCTACTTGCCTTTACTCAATTCAACCATTAAAAAAAAATGTCAAGAGGGCAAACCCTCTGTTATACTCACTGTTTGCACATCTGCCGGTGGGAGGGTAGGTTCTGAAAATGTCCTCATAAAAACCGAAGGCAAATAGAGAAACATCCAAGGAAAACACTGGTCCTGTTAAGAGTGCCTCATTTCTACCAGCTCATTCCGGATGCACAGCTGGTTGCCCTGCCACAGCCCCTGTCACTCCAGCCCCGCCTGCTTCACATCCCCTGTGGTGCCTTAGCCCTTTTATACTGTTTCCATGTTTATCCCAAGAAAAAGCAAAAGAGGAGACAAATATATTACTTTTTTTGTTGAGAGCACTCGTGCCATGTGAAGCAACATATCTACAGTGCCTAGTGGTTTAATTGGGAACTATAAGACTAGACTACATGCCATAGCTTTGGCCCAACTTTTATGGCTCAATAAATTTGGGGTTTGTTAATGCATCTGCTATAAAAGATTAAAATTCATTTATAAATATTGATTCACAGCCCATTATATTAGGATTATCTACAGATTAGAAATGAAAACTATGTTAAAACGACATTAAAGCAATAGATTCAGATCTTCTCTGCTTGGCACAAATCATCTTCAGGCTTGAGAGCGAGAGGAGAAAACAGAGAAACTATTATTTTGTTGGAGACAGAAAAAGAGTAAATCTTCCTAACGTCTTGGTCCAGTTTACATCCAGTTAAAGGGTCCCCTGATAAATATTTCTCCCTGTCTGACCAGCTTCAGACTTTTGCAATTGAGAGAAACAAGTATCATGTGAGCAAGAGTGTTCCAATTAACAGTTTAATGGTAATAATCAAAGACAGCATCACATACTTTTTAGGTTCATGTTACCTAACACTAGCCATTCAACTGACTTTGTTTCCAGAACAAAAGTCTCCCGCAGGCTACCTAGAGGGTGATTATTTTCATTCCCTTGACTTGTCAGTGCCCTGGACATGGTCACAGGCTTTGGACATTATGGAGCTCAGTCACCATTCACCAAGCAGACGTGGACTTTCCTTCCAGTCTTTTCTCTCACTTTTTATGGTTAGCAAAGCTATGTCAATCTTGTGTTTATTGGTCAATTGCCAAGTTGAAGGTAATAATGCCTGGCATTTGCAAAGCATACTTTCAAAAGAGATTTCATTTATGCTGTCCAGATGACCCTCGTGGTGTTTCCAGGAGGTGGGTATAGCTGATTTTAGCCCTACGTCTAGATGAAAACATGGAGCAGAGAGAGTGGAGTGTCTGTTTCAGGCTATCCCATGATTATTTGCATTTACTGCCTCTCATCTGCCCATCCCTGTCCTCTCTCAGTTTCGCAAATACTCATTCAGGAGTCCATTCCTGATCAGATAACCTAACAATTATTATTGTTTTTTTTTAATCTATAACCTCACCAGAGAATTTCATGGTTCTTGCTAGGTTAATATTATCCCAAAGAGGGTCGCCTACGTGGCTCAGTTGGTTAACGCCTCTGCCTTCGGCTCAGGTCATGATCCCAGGGTCCTGGGAGCCCCCCCATCTGGCTCTCTGCTCAGCAGGGAGCCTGCTTCCTCCTCTCGCTCTGCCTGCCTCTCTGCCTACTTGTGATCTCTCTCTCTGTCAAATAAATAAATAAAATCTTTAAAAAAAAATTATCCCAAAGACAACTGGTTATATCTGATGACATGATCAGATGAATCCAGATCACTCAAGACTAATTGGTGTGTGAATTGTGCGTGTGTGCACTTTGAATATAGACTTTTATTTATTTATTTATTCAAGAGAGAGAAAGTATGCATGCCCCTGAATCTAGACTTTTAATTCTCATTCTTAACCAATCATAGAGGATTTCTCCTGGGTTGGTGTGTGTCTGTGCATGTTGCCTGTGCGTGTGTGCATGCGTTTGTGTGTGGGAAATACAGCGATACCACATTATCTGTTCTGTAACTAATGTTCTCTGTGAGAAGAGAGTTGGGACCAAAAACATGCAGCTCCTTCCAGATGTTTGTATATCTGAGCCCGCAGAATGCAAAACCAGGGCCAAAGGACAGATAGGAGAAGGACAGAAGTACATCAACATGTAGGCAGTGAAGCTTCGGGTGTCAGGACACTTCACTTGCCCAGGCCAGACACAGGAACAACGCATGCAATAACTCACAGGATCATGTCCTTCTGTAAAATTTGCAAAGTAAGACATTTTTACCTCTTGATCTTTCCACTCTCTCTCTCCACTTTAACTTTCCTTCTGCCAAATTAGCCCTTACGGCAGGTGGCTTTAGGATAGCTGCAGGCTTTTTTAAAAATGTGGGTAAGAGGAAGTTAGTTTGCAGATACATTTAAGGTGAATTTAGTAGGTTATACTTACATCGTACACAGTCACTTCAGTGCGTGGTTCAGTGACTCCTAGCTGGGTTCCACAGGCTCGTATGTGTAACAACTGAATTTGTGGAACGTGACTGAAAATCATCACAAGGCTACACTTCATATGTATAATCATCCATTAACAGGTTGTCACTTCCTTAACGTAAAATCTTGATGGGCTAAAAGCCACGACTCAGCCTTCAGCTCTATCTTTGACCTCCCTCCCTGGCGCCAGCACACATTTGCTGTCCCACCGTCCTTGGTGCTGCTCTTTGCTCTACTCCATTCAAACTGTTCTCCTTGTTGTACCAGGCCGTTCCTTTGCACATACTTTTTCCTGTCTAACCTGGCCTTTCCCTTTGCATCTATTATTTTAATTTCTTGATCTGACACAATGTACAAATATTGATGAAGATAAACTAGGTGACTATAAAAAGGACATTTATCATAAACTGGTCAGTGTATGTCATCAGTTCACACAGGATTTTAGGTTTTTCACTGCACATGCGTGTGTGTGCCCCCCACCGACTTGCCCGACCACCACACTGAAACGCCCTGACACAGCTTGTATTGGGAAAGAACTCAAGAGATGTTCACCCATTTAAGGCAACAGTCTTAACAACTTATGCGACATTACAGACAAGTGAAGAGGCTGAAAGAAAATTTAACAAACTATCAATGATTAAAAACCCATTTCTATCAAATCTCACTAAAGAAAAGACTGAATTATCCTCCTATTCACTCCAAAAAAAAAATGATGCTACTCAACTGCTGATAGATGAAGAGGTGTTCAAAGGGCCAGCAGTCAGAAACTTTCAAGAAAATAGTAGATAAGCATGCTAGGCACTGAATAAATAAATATAACAAATGTACTATTTTTTTTTTTGGATTTCAATAGCTTTAAAAATACATAATATATAGTGGTTTCACCTATCATTTTAAATAAATATTAATTTTCAAACCTGATTTAGTATTTATAATTTTAATTTCCCTTAAAGAGCATCACCAAAACTGCAGGCCTCTAGTTCTATAATATCTAGTTCGATATTATCCTTAAGAAGTAGATAAATTTTGATAATTTTTAAGGATGCATGTTGCCTCCCTCAGGAGTCAGTAAGCCTCACATATGTGGAATAAACTAGAGTTTGGATCATTATCAGCATGAAATTTAATAGAAAAAATTTATGAGCCAGTTGAACGATCAAAATCCCATGATTCTTTTAAACTGCCCTATGTCTCCATTTCTCAACATAAGAAAGATTATCTTAAGAGAAGAGATTCATTACACCCAATGACTCTTTTCACAAGATAAAGGGGAAGAAGAAAAAGGAGGAGGGGGAGGGCGAGAGGGAGAGTAGGGAGGGGTAGAAAAGGGGAGAAAAAAGGAAAAGAAGAAAAATAAGAGGAGGAGAAGGATGAAGAAGAAGAGGGAAATATACTAATTGTATTTCTGCATTGGCAGTCTTTCTAGAATGAAATTGAAATCTCATTCCATAAGATAATACAGATTGCATATGTGACTGTACAAAACAGAGGTGCCCGAGTATGAACATACCACAAGTTACCAAGAATTCTCTTTTCCTCCAATTTAGATATTACTCAGAATTCACCAGTTCAGAGTGAAATAGCACCCTGTTCCCCTGGCATTCACTTTGGCTTGCCTTTGGCAAAATGCTACTTTTCCTTCTTATATTAGGGGAGGGGGAGGAAAAAAAAAAGATTTTCCAAAGCATGTTTGAAAAAGCCCAAGGGCTGTTGAATATCAAATCGCTGATATTAAACAACAAGGATGATTGAAGTGTAAATGAATTTAAAAAGCTGGATTCCCCCCCCCCTTTATATTAAATATCTTTAAAAAGCTAAGGGAAGAGCGAGCTATGTGAAAAATGTTCTGAAATATTTGATGAACAAAAACCAAACTCTGCTTATTTCTGCACACAAAGTACATGGGCTCACAGAGGAAGCACTCGGGTAGGTGTGTCAAGATAGAACAAGGCTGTATTTATTTTACAGCCTGAAAAGGCTTTGATGGGGGAAATTTTGTGACAAATGTTGATAGAATGGGGAGTGATTTGTTCTGTCATTCTGTTTCATCTATGTTTTCTTACTGAAAATGGCACTGGGAACTGAAGTCAGTTGATCCATCAGGTTTGGGGGCTTTTTTTGCTACTACTGCCACCGCCATCCCCCTCCACTCGCCAGGACTCTTGCTGTCCTTCTGATCAGCAGGAGGCTAAAGCTGATCAGCAAGTGGGACACATGAACGCAAACGCTAACTTTAAACTTTCCTGCACAAAAGGGCAGCTTTTTCCATGTGGACCTTGATGTAAGCATGCAGGTGAACAAAGGCACAGGCCCTCATGGCCCACACGCATTAAGGAAACATATAGAAGGCATAGTCATAGTTGATAAACCCAGCTGGAGTTCAGGTTCATAGAATTCTCCAAAGATTTCTGAATTCTTAGCATTTTTTGGAACGAGCAATATGCAGTATCCTTTGATACTTTTTGCTTTCCTCTTCTTTAATCTTGTGCATTTTAAGTCTGGCAGTTCAGATGGAAGAGAGACACATCTAATATTTGAATCATGAAATATTATGGACAATTTTCACTCTTCAAAGTAGATGCGTATATTTGACTTCAGCTTTTGTCCAAAGTGTCCTATGTTTTAATCACTTTGAGAACTGACTTGATCAAAATTTCAAAGTTTCATTTATGTCTCCGACTTTTCTTTAAGCCCCTTTTTCTATAAACTAAAATGAATATTAATCTTGTTCTGATCAGGGGCAGCATGGGTGCATTTCAAAAATATGTGTGGGTACCTTTGGTTTTCACAATGACCGGGCCCAAGGAGTGGCACAGAGTATTGGGGTTGGGCTAATTACCCTCAGCGAAAGTCGTGATGCCACACAAGAAAGAAGTGCGTAGCATTCCACAGTACTTTCCAGTGTTCCACTGGATATCCATGTAGGTAAAAAAGCAGTTTAGTAATAGCCAGCGCCAGCACACAACTCAGTTTTAGAGTGTAAACTCAAAACATTATTTTCTCAGTGATAATAGGCAAGATAATGTCCAGAAATGCAACTATGCCTACAATCAAGAGTAGATGTCATTTTGTTTTATTTACAACTTTTCCAAGAGTTGTCACCATTTCAGTAAATCATTCACTGCTAGTGCTACTGCTGATGGCATTTGAGCTGTCCAGAAAGCACACCTGTATCTTCACTTGCAGCTGTCACCACCACATTACCCGTGACCTCTGCCTTGTGCTTTCTAGGGTCGATGTGCGTGAACATTTACATTCTGAAATTATTCAGTGGCTTTTCTTTTTAAAAATCACTTGACTATTATTTTCTTAAATTTTTTAAAGTTATGATCTCCGTAAGTTCAATTATCTCTGACTTTATAGTAGAATTTAGAGGAACAATATAAAATATGTGGTCTAAATAGAAGTCATTAGTTCTGATAGGCATGAGACTCACTGCTCAAGAGGAAACCTGATCCTGCGTCTCCAAAAGTCCTTTCACCGCCTGGCTGATTTCTCCCTCACATCCTCTTATCACTGAGTGGGCGATAAGAAGGTGGATGTCTTTCTCTTTCTTTTCTCCCTAATCTCACGCCATCAGATTGAAGAATCTGTTCCCCTTCCCTGTTGCCATCTAACAAGCTCTCAGAACCATTCTATTTCATTTCTGGGATATTTTAGCTCCGGGTTCCTTTTCATTCTGTCCAATAATTTCACTTTAGCCCCCCATTTTAAGAAGCCCATTCTCTGATGACTATTACCCACCTTTCCAGCTTACACTCTAACTCAGATTTAGTAAGTCTTTGACCTCACAAGGACCTATAATTGATTTTGCCACCTTTTCTGTGTTCCTTACTCCTCCCCAGGTTCTCATTTCCTTCCTTATTTTAGATTCCATCTTCATTACCATTTCCTTGTTTACTCTTTCAATTCTCTTTATCCTATTTCTCTTTATTATACTTATTTGGGGGAAAAAAAGCTTAACTTAGTTAAATCCAGCTCCTACTGACTCTGAGCCTTAGAGCCAAAAACAAAGCAAACAAGCAAAAAACATATACCCATGCTGACTGGTTTAAATTTATGGCCACCAGCCTCACGGGGATCTTTGGCACTATTTCCTGTGGCTGGAGGATACTTTCTCCAGGTATCATAACGGCTCTCTTCCTCACCTCTTTCTTTGAGAGCTCAGTGTCACAACATCAGTAAAATTCATCTTGATTTACTTACTTAAATTAGTGTGCCCAGCCGTATCAGGCACCCCCTAATCCTGTTTTAGCTTTCTCCTGACCTTACTATCGTCTGACATACTATATATTCTACTTATTTGTATATTGTGAGCTCTTCAATCACATTTTTTAAAAGTAAGTTTAATGAAGGCAAAGAATTTTCCTAGAACATTTCATTGTACCTATATTTTTGTTTATATGACTGTCTTAGTTTTCTTAGATGAGTAGATCAGTTTCCTTTTTCAAGCCATCTCAAGCGTTCTGTGATGACCTCCATCTCAGGAAACATCATTGGCCAATTGATGTCTAAGGACTCTATAAGAAGTTTCAAGCCTTTATTAAAGATGTTATAGATAACTGCATGCCATATTGTAATGCAGCTCCTCTCAATTCTTTCCATCCCTTTCACCATAATAATCTATAATGCACAAACTTACTTAACAGATAGGAAGGGCCAGTTTGATGATATTTATTTTGGCATTCTGTGATCTGTAACATCGCTGGTTAATTTGCGTGGATTCCAAATTTTAAAATCTTTCCACACTTCCCATTATAATAGTTTGCATTACCATTTGAGTTTAAGATGCTAAGCCACTTAATATTACATTTTATGTTACATTGTATGTTTCTATATCTATGTATATTATCAGTTGGTGAAAATAAGGTATCTATCTAGAGAGGTATAAAGAACTCCATGGGATGGGCAAAGGTTATGGTATGAGCAATATTAAAGGAGAGGAAAAGCATACAGTTTCTGCAAGGCAGCCATCCAGGGATGGGAAAGAGAGAGATTCCAAGATGAAAGGCCAAACTTAACCAGGAGGTATGCCAGGCAGCTCACGGGAAATTACTTCAGAATCAAGCACAGAAAATTTGCCACCAGAAAGGTCCTTAGGTCAAGCATTAAGAAGCAGAAGAGAACTAGAAGATGAGGGAATGAAGCCAGAAATGATAAACTGAGGGCTGAATGATATATAGAATCAAATTGAGAGAAAAAAGAGAGACCACAGTAAGAAAAGGAAGGTTTAGGATGGATTTGAAGCATGTCTTACAGTGATTATGGTACTCATTTCATTGGTGGTTCTAGGTAGCCAGAGCCTATTAGGTGATAGAATGATGTCTTTCTTACATTAGACTCATGCTGTGTACAAGTTCTCTGCAGAAGATAATTATTGATGAATGTATGAGTACTGCCACATGCCTAGAACTAGAGAACACATTAAAACTTTGATAAAGAAGGGTAATGAGAGAGTCTTTCTTCATAAGAAGATAATCTAGTTAGAAAAAAAGGGCAAGTTTTATACATAGCATAATCAGCAAACTAGCTAAGGTATGGAATAATGTTTAAATCACATGATAGGAAATAAGATAAACTTATTATCATCATTGACAGTATCTAAGTTATATATGGCATTTAGGAATTGTACTAAGAGATAAGGAAAATGGTTCAGATACTAAAGTTGGTCTTACTTCCTAGAAAGGGATCACGAAGTAAAGAGAAGAATAGAAAAATTTTGACCATGCGGATTATATGTGATATTCAAGCTGCTACATGAGAAATTACTGGGCGGTACTGATAGCGAGACTTCTAGGTGGCAGTCAGTTCTTGGTAACCAATGATTGAGTCATAGCTCAGAAGCTCTATTCAAGGCAATGTAAGGGACACCAGAAATAAGGCCTGATATTGGGGAATGGCCAGATCTTGGTTAACAAGTTAGGAATCATGTGAGCACTCTGAATTCTGGACAGGGACCTGGGCAGCAAACCAGCATGGGAAAAGGACGTCCCAAATAGGACTTGTCAAATTTTTAAGGTTGGAACATGAGGCCCTAATGTTCCTCCAGAGCTGACCATCTGTGGTTGGGTGATGAGATAAGGTTGAGCTATTTGGTTTGTTAATTTGTTAAAAAAGTAAAGGGTAGACAGAAATGGACACTGCTTGTGCAGAGCAGATAGCGAAAAACAAACAAACAAACTCAAAAGTAAAGATCAGTGAAGGATAGAGGTAGGCATCAAGGAAAGCCCCACCTGAGAGACATGGTTTGAGGCTAACCTTGAAGGATGAGTAGGAGCATAAAGACTACCGGAGAAGGGCATGGGGAAGAAAATATTACCGTCTCTCAACTAGAGAACAGGTATAAGCACCTTCAAATAAAATATGGAAGAATGTTAGAACCATCATGGCCATGAAATGGTGAGAAGGCTTGCTGGTGAATGACAAGGATGGCCATATTGCTGATTCGTTTTTAGACAGATCTAGTACTTTGTTGCTGGATTTGGATGTCACTCTTCTTCAGTTCTTATCAGTCTGGCTGGGTAAGCTCTGTGCTCAGGCATGTGCATAAAAGCTCCTAAAGTAAACCCATACACAGTCATTAGGAAAATGAACCAGGTCCCTGGGGAAGCATTGTGATATACAGTGTCTGAGCTTCTTCAATATCCTTATGTAATAAGGTGCCTTATAAATGTTATTAGCTGCAGGTTTTATAGCAAATTTTATACCATTTTGATTATGATGCTGCTGGATGACAGCTAGTTTACATTGCTTAAACATCCTCCGTATCTAATGTCAAAAGGAAGCTAATTAGCTATAACCGTGAAAATGGCTGTGTCATGTGAAAAGGAAAGTATGTCGAGTAAATTTCTTTACCCCAGGATTGAGAATGTTATACAATGATTACCTTCAATTTTAAAACATTTAGGCAAGCTAAAAGTCACAGAAAGGAAATTAAAAAATGAGAACGTATAACTGTTGTTTCCTAAATACATTTTTATTTGTAGCAGGCATTCATGGCCCAAATTCTTTAATGGTTTACAACCCAATGAATCACTTTCTCTTGGTCACCAATTCCATGTGGTTGTATGTTTATTAATGTTTCCTGATGGATCATCAGTCCATATTTCTTTAGAACATCCTTGACAACATATTCAGAACATTATTTAAGACTCATTATTCACTGAAATAAAACATGCAAAAGCACAAGTTGGGTAGTGGTGATATTTTATTAGTGTGCGTTGTATTCTAAGTCCCTCATCAACATAAAACACTGTAAAGAGTCTATAAATCTAATTAAGGGCATTAGAATAAGAAAAAAATCACTGAGTATTTAGTTAAGATAGGCAAGCCTTATGCAGAAGGAAATTCTTTGTTGCAGTTACAAAAGGTAATTGAAAAATCCCTTTTTAATACTTAAATATAGAATTGATGTGCATATGTATTTATCATAAAACAAGTATAAGCATGGGAACCAGGTAAAGGCCACTACTTCTTTTGTTGTGGAAACTACATTTTCACCCAAGGAAGTGATGCCAAAGGTTCGAAGGCATTTACTACAGATTTTTTCATGTACCATTCATAAAAAGGTGCTTCTTCAGGAAATATCTTTTCCCTTGGTTTGATAGGCATGGAACCTGACAAGGTGGGGGTCAATTCAGTGTGGGGGGTGAATTTTGGGAGAAGGGGTCAGGACGAGATTCTTTTCAAGACAGTCTCTATCATACCACAAGTTTGCTTTTAAAAAACTAGAGGTGGCAAACCAGGGGTCTGGATATTGCCCACAGACACATTTTATTTTTAACAGCTTGCTAATATTTTTAAGCTAACATTTGAAAATGAGGAGACATCACATAAAAAGTCCATTTCTGGCTCTTAAGATCTGGCAACACCGAGCCTGCCTTTTCTGTATGGCAATGGGCAGAAGTAGGTTCTCTGCACACCAGCCTGCTGCCATCTTGCCCCTCTCTATCATCCCCAGTGCTGATACATGGTTTTATGAGCTGCCTGACCTGGAGGAGCCTTCCCTTCTGGAAACGAGAGACTCTCTGACCTACAAGTGATAGCTGAGAGGTCACACTCATAAATTCTCTCTGAACAGACAGTATTGTTTACTAGTGACCCTCTGACTCCCATATATGGGAAACTAGTTGGACATTTCTTTCCAGAAAGAAAAAAATATATATGAACAGTGGATGTCCATTCTGCCATTGAGGTCATCATGCCTTATTGGATTATTTGTCAGTAATAGAGACAAATACCTAAACTTCAGAAAACCAAAGAATGAATGCAATTGTTAAATAGACATCTATTAAGCCCAAGTCCCTGGGCCATACTGACCTTTACATAGAGTGATTAAGCTGTTAGTTACCTAATTAGTCTAATTTTAAATTTTTGCCTCTAAAATGTCCACTCTCACCCAACTTCCTGATGTCTGGCATTCCACAGATAATGATGAATCCCTTAGGATAATTTCCCCAGGCTTAAAATAAACCCTCTTCCAAACACAAGGGAGTAAGCCCTGATGTTTTCTGATGGCTTTCTTTGGGAGAAAGAAAGAACAAGTTCAGGTAACCTCAGAAAGGGAAAAAAGTGAGAATTAATAGGGAGAAAAAGGAGACATCAAAAGGAGATTGTGGGGGCATTTGGGTGCCTCAGTCAGTTAAGCATCTGACTCTGGGTTTTGGCTGAGGTCGTAACCTCAGGGCCATGAGATTAAGCCTGGCTTTGGGCTCTGCCCTCAGTGTGGATTCTACGTGAGATTCTCTCTCCCTCTCCCTTTGCCCCTCCTGTTTGTGCTTTCTCTCTCGGAAATAGATAAATAAATCTTTAAAAAAAAAAAAAAAGGAAACTGTACAGTACAGTGAAACAAACTTGGTCCTGTCCATCCACCTCATTCTTCATGGCCTTGAGCATTTTTGTTAGTATCAGAAACTGCAATATGCCATAAACACTGGAGATTCTTTTTAGGTTGGTGCAGAGCTCACCAGGTAGCAAAAAGACTCAGGGAAGACTTTCACAGTTCCACTTTTCACAGACCAAATGAGGTAGAGGGATCTTATATACTTTTACATCCAGCTCTATGACTGTCAGTGATGAACACAAGTGACTTATAAAGTATACATCTGTGTTAAAAAAAAAACTAAACCACATCTCAATACTAGGTCTTCTGAATTCAGTCCACTTATTGAAACATTCTGATTCACCCCTGGCAAAAGAAATCAAATTCATTAAGTAAGAACAATACATCTAATATCAATTTTGTATAATATCCAGATAAGCAAGGGAAAAGAAGAAAATAAGCCAAACAACTTGGTGTTTTATGCAAATTGACACCAGGCTAAGTATTTTGATTAGTTATTTCCCAAACTGAGCACTTCATTTGTCTTGGAATCATATATACATAGCTTGGTGCTCATTCACTTAGTCTGTGAAAGTGCCACCATTAGCAGTGCAGCAAATTCAAAGATGACTGAGGCAAGGTCTCAGCCCTCAAGACACAATACTGGACTGAAATAAAACCCACGCACAAATTGCTGTAACATCAATTGACATAAAGCCAGTGTTACATGAATGATCCAAATAAAAATCTCTTATTTTTTTAAGGGAGAGCAGGGCCTACCACAATGCTTGGCATATAGCAGACCTTCAATAACTTGTGTTGAATAAACAAATGAATGAATGAACAAATGAATAGGACACACTATTTCCAACTGGGTTGATCAGGCAATGTCTTATGGAGGGGCTGAACTACGCACTGGTCTGTGGAGGATAGAATTTTCATAGCTGGAGGGAGGGCAAATAAGATTACATTCTAGATAGAAGCAATGACATAGAAGAGAGTATGAGAGATATTTGGAGAACAATGAGTAGACAAATTTGGCTAATGGAGAATATTGGGAAATTATAATGGGATACTAAAACTATAAATGAGGAGGTAAGTTAGAGACAACCTATGGATATAATAGTTACAATATTCAAAACAAAGACAAACTTGAGAATGCTGGAGATGAAACCTTGTATCGAATATGTATTAAAGAATTTGGGCAGCAGCATACCAAGACAGATACTTAAATCTGTTTCTGGCCTTTTTTGTTTTGTTTTGTTTTATCCATGATACCCTACTATTGATACTCACAAAAGGCCAACAGCATGTATATCAATAAATCAACCTCAGAAGATTTGTGGTTAAAATGCATTTGCTATATCCTTTAATTTTGCCTATTACATCACTGTATATTTGATCTCAAAAACTGGTTAACTGGATGCCTGGGTGGCTCAGGTGGTTAAGCATCTGCCTTCAGCTCAGGTCATGATCTCAAGGTCCTGGGATGGGGGCATGCATCCAGCTCCGTGCTCAGCAGGGAGTTGGCTTCTCCCTCTGCCTCTACCCCCTACTCATGCTCTCCCTCTCTCAAAAATAAATAAATAAAATCTTAAAAAAACAAACTGGTTAACTTAATTTTTCAAATTGTTTTTTACTTACAGTTTCAGATACACAAGCTTAACCTCAACATAAATAATCAAACTGGATAATGAGTGCTGTGTAGTCACAATAAGTTAAGTATCTATAGTTTTATGTTTTTAGCTAATTATTTTATTGTCAGGTAGATATTTACATAAAATGATCACTAATTGTTTGTTTAAAACAGTAATTTCCCTTTTAAGTTTTTCCTTGTTTTTTTGATTATTACTGTCCTATATGAAGTCATTAAAAACAAGCCTTCAAAAGATTAACCAATTAAATCTGACTTTTGAAATAAAGCAGAAACCTACTCAGAGAAGAACAGGTATAGAATGTAGACAACTGGGATAAGCAATTTTAAATTTCATGTGCCTCTTCTCATAATTTTTTTTTAAAGATTTTTTTTTTTTTATTTATTTGACAGACAGATCATGAGTAGGCAGAGAGGCAGGCAGAGAGAGAGAGGAGGAGGAGGCAGGCTCCCCGCTGAGCAGAGAGCCCGATGCGGGACTCGATCCCAGGACCCTGGGATCATGACCTGAGCTGAAGGCAGAGGCTTTAACCACTGAGCCACCCAGGCGCCCCTCTTCTCATAATTTTTGTTAACACCCCAAATCCAAAAGAAAAGTTGAGGAACACATTCACAGGAACAACCAGAAGTTAGCTCGGTTAGCTATTCTCAAACTTTCTGGTGAGTTGTCCCTTTAGCTATGATAATTTGTACAATTCAGTTGTTTTATAGGGAACGGGTTGTCTGTCCCTAGTTGCTGCCTTGTCAGTGAAATGTTTAATAGTTTTCTCTTGCTCGAATAGGGCCCCAGTGAGAAATGAGACTCCTGTGCAACTTTTGTAATTAAAAAAGCACATATCTCTAGAGTTCTGACCAACTGCCTCATATTCCAGCAAAACAAACACCTTATGCACAATCTTTTGAATGCACCAATTACAAGCTCACTGACATTTGGTAAAAGAAACAGGTGTCCCTGCAATTCCTACAGCATCAAAGCATAGTGCTCTAATCTTTACTACTGATCATTTTATTTTCTTTCTGAATTTCTTTTTCTTTTGAATTAAATTATCCATTATTCCATTAAAGATACCTGGCCAGGTAAAATGAGAACATTTCCAAAAAAGGGACTTAATGAACAGAATTAAGAAAGGTGTAGACTTGTCTCTCTTTTTATTGTCCTAAGTATTTTCCCTTATGTTTAATTATTTGGGTGTTAGGTTCTGTTTTAAATAAATATCAGAACTGACCTGATGAGAGACACAATTTCTCCAAAAGGAGAACAAGAATCCCGATTGCAATATATCCATTAAAACGTCCCCACAAACTGTTCCAATCTAAATTATCTCAGGCCGCTGTGTCTTTCCAGCCTTATTGATTTGAAAAATAACAAACAAGTATAAATGACATTTACAGCTCTTAATTGGTGTCATTAGCGGTTCTTATTATTCTGCAGGACAAGCACTAACCCTTTATTGAGAATTCAGTGATGCAGGTCTGCTTGGGACTCATCAGCCTTAAAGACAAGTAATAAAACAGCTGAGTGACTGACTTAGAGCCCTATTCATCAACAAAGGCCACAGGCAGCTGGGCCCTATTTTCCCTTGATTTGTTTTATGCAGTTATTTAGACCTTGGAACTCCAAAAGAAAAAAGGCACAGCTATGGGAGGAATTTGAATTGATCTCTCATACCCTTTGGTCTTAGCGATCCTTTCGGCAAATTTTAGGGTTATTATTTGTGCTTGCTCATTAATTGATTCAACTAGCCACAGAAAACAATGGGTAGGCAAAGATGGGGATTTCCTTTGTGACCCCCATGTGAGTTCAGTTTGGGTATCCACCAGTTTTCCACAGAGGAGATAATGGTTTACTATGGGGTTTTGCCTTTTAGTAGGGTTCAGGGCCTAACCTTGGGTTTTCCAGGTTCAGCCATCTGTAGGAAGATGTTTGAAGGCACATGGCCTTCCTGGGTCCTTGAAGCCATAACTGTTTTTCAACTGGGCCACTAGTTGGTTGTTGATAAGTAAAAGAGCTGAATCTTCTTTAGGTTTCTCAAGCTTCTGAGCCAGGTAAGGGTCAGGGGAGAGCTATACAGGTTTTTCAGGGCCAATCATCTCATCAGGCTTTGAGAGCTAACTGACCTCTCTGTGCAATAATCTATGGCTCCCACATACTTTCTCATGTGATTGCCTTTGGATTTAATTTAGGCTGGCCGCTTGTTCAGAGAGTTACTGACGTTCTACTTGGATAGCTATGATGAATCAATGTTTGTTTTTCTTTTTTATTCATATCTTTCATATTAACTGCAAGGTGATTGTATCTTGATATATAGATAACTGTTTCTTCTTACATTAAAAAAATTTCAGAAAGGTAACAGAAAATGTGCATCCCCAATCTTATAACCCTGTCTCCATGAGATTGACCAAATAATTGAATGTAAATAGTTGTGCATGAAAATCTAACAGTCTATGAATCAAGTTCCTTAGAAATGAGTTGCACATTCCATGTGCAAGGATTTATCTCTTTTAATTTCATAATTAATTTGCCATGGAAATCTCAGCTGAGAAGTAGTATCTGGTTTTCATCTACAGCCTCCTTTTCACCTAGCTGTATAAGCTGGACTGTATGAAGCAGAAAGGAGGTCAAGTAGTGCATACTAGGTGAGAATGCAGAATTGCTGGTGACATACTAGGGCAACTTCACATTCCTCCTCAATACTCTTCTTAAAATCTTCTTCTTCACATTCCTCCTCAGTACTCCTTCCTGCCATTAGACTTTTGTGTAATGTGACTGCTCAGCCTTGTTCTCACTCTTCATCATGGGGGTCTGCAGTGAGCTCAGAATGACATAGTCAAATTAATAATCCAAGAATTTATGAAGAAAACAGTCTACATTATATGCCTAGGTTCTATTATAGGAGACTGGGAGAAAAAAGTGCATATCAAGAAATCAGGGACCATTTGATAAGCTGGTTCAAAATTGCCATTCAATAATAGAAATATATATATTTATACATTAAAATATATATTCCTGCTGAGTAACATATATACATTTCCTTACAAATATGAAAATTGGATGTAAATTTCTGCCCAGCAGTGAGGTGTTTACATTCCATAAGGAAAGGGTGGATGCCTTTTTTTCATTCTCATTTGCCTGCCAAAACCAAGCTTAGAGTTGAGTGTGTTCCATGCTGGAGCCAATGTTATGACTTGTCTATGAAAAACAGGGTATAGGTGACAAACGCAAGCTGTTGTGTGCTTCCCGCTGTAGATCTGTGAGCACCCAGGATTCTGCACGCCTATTCTGGTATTTAAGTGCAGGAAGCTGCACTTTTCTATCAAGATGGCATGGGGACCAGGGCTGGATCTTTTCTACTCACTGTGCAAAGGTCAGTCAGGGGTCAGAAGACAATCTGCATTGGTAATGAAAATTCCAAAACCTCAAATGCAGTCCTTCTGGTCTTTCTTTCACTGATGGCAGCAGGAGAGGAGAGGTCTTACCTAACCCTGCATAGCACTCCCCAGCAGCCAACTGTTGACAGTCTTCTCCAGAGAGCTTCGAGGCAGGCTTGAACAGAACTGGTTCCAAGTCATGGTCAAACAGGAGCAGCAGAGGGTGAAGAAAGAGGGTCTCTGGATCAGAATCCTCAACCTTCTGTTCTTGATCCTCAATATTTTTTTTCCAAGCTCTCACTGTTCAGCTGACCACCCCATTTCTCTGTTTATCAAAGTTGGTTTTTATGTATTTCTTTCTTCAGACCAGTTTCCTAATATTTACATACTTTACACATAGATACAAACAGACAAATACAAAGGAAAAAAAAATGTCTCTGTTACCCTAGTATGTCACCAGCAATTCTGCATACTGTCAAAGTTATATCTACCCAGAACTTATTAGTGATTCTTAGAAATTATTTTTATTATCAACTACCGTCACTATAACTTCTATTTGCTGAGTATTTGCTTTGGCCATGTGCTGTGTTAAATGGCTTATATGCATGATTTTCATATAAGCTACACTAAAACCTTCAGAGATGGGTATTACTACCCTTAATTAAAAGATGAAAAAATTGAGACTCATGAAGATTACATAACTTGCCCAATGCCACACCAGTGATGAGTACAGACTAGATTTTAAAGCCCATGCTCAAATTCAGAGCCTATGGTTTTAATCACTGTTCTGTAGAGTTTTATCTGATTAGAAACATTAATCCTTAAAAGGAATCATTTTAGACATTCTGAACACAGGGTTCTGAGACCCTTAGGGATATATAGATGATCTTTCTGGGACTGGGAGTCCATTGAAAGATAAATATGTGTGCGAATATTTAAATGTGGGATGGCCCTCAGTAGATTCTCAAAAGGACCCTAAACCCAAAATGGCTGTAGACCACTAAATTAGTTTTACTGCTCTCAGGTGTTATTGTGGAGAGGAACATTGCAATCCTGGGTGCTCAAGTGCTCAAGTGCATCTTTTCAGATGGAGGTCCTGAGAAGCTGGTGGAAAACATTCATGTTTAATCACATGCTGTAAATTGTGAAACTTGGAGGAGATACACAGTGGAGATCAGCACTTCATTACACCACCATGAGAGGGAAATGATTTTAGAGGACCACTTTTTTCACATCAGTACATGAAAGTGTGGTTAGAGAGGTTGGACGAAGTCAGAAGCTGATGATGGACGCAGAGTTGTAGAGGGTCTGGGGCACAGGTTCTCAACCCTTGATGAACAACAGTTATCTGCAGTCTTAAAAATATCAATGGCAGGGAATGATTCCAATTCCACAGAATCAGAATTTGGGGGATTGAGCTCAAGTTTCTGTATTTTTGGCACAGAGCAGATTGAGGATTACTGATCTGGTAGCTGGCTCTTCTAAGGAAGTATAGGGTCTCTGGGGGAAGAAGGATTATAGATAATTTTCACTGTTGGAATCTTCTCTTGATTTTTCACTGTGTCCCAAAACATAAACATAACACACACACACATACACACACATATCCTCTATGATGTCATCTGCCTACTCTTTCCTCCTTGGCGCTCTCATTAAATCTGTGCTATGACGTTTCAAATAAATTCATCCATTCTAATTTGTAAATGGCAAATAAATTGCTTGCTGCCTTTCCAGAGACATTTAATTTTTAACAGGAATGATGTTCACATGATGAGATTTCTAGCATCTGAAAGTATAGAGTTTGTCTATTCCCTAGAACCTACACAACACATTTGCATGGGGATTTATATGTGGGTAACAGTGGTTATGAGGAGTCATTTAATGAACTGACAACAGCTTGAAAGAGAAGAAGGTGAGTTGAGATATTTCAAGTTTGATCTTCCCATGAGAGATTGAAATGGAGATTGTGAGCGGGATGATCTATCTTAAGAGAGACCTCAGGGATGGTGAACACAGCATTCCAAGCTATGCGTTTCTAATTTGTGGAATCAATGGTCAGGTACCTGTTCCCCTTGATCCAATTTTTGGAAAGTAAATACAAAGTTTTTGAGGACCAGCTATTTGTAGTAGCTTATTATTTTTTATCATCTTGTAAAACTGCATTATTGACCAGGCTCATAAGCTCCACATGTGAACACCAGGCATCACATCCAGCAAAGCAAAGCCTAGTGTCAATGGAGATCCAGAAACCTCAATCTGCATGGCATCTCCACATTCCTGTTAACAAACTTTTATGACTTTGGTGAAGAGGAGGTTTGCATTGAGGTTCTCCCCTCCTTATTTCAGGACAGTGGTGTGAGGCTTTACATGTTGGTTTCTACAGATCCTCAGACATTCATAAACCCTTTCAGTTGTGATGAGGACTGGTTCAAAAGCCCTCAAATGCCATATGAGGGTTTCTTTTGATGGTAAGATGTACTTTAAACTGCTCAACAGAGGATGTCAAATTGGCAACATTTATTTTGGCTAGCCAGTGTTACTCTATGAATGGCACTAGATCCCTTCCTAAACAGGTCTTGATCTGTAGCATTGCTCTGAAAAGCCAAGACTGACCAAGAGAAGCTGTGGTCTCCATTGCTCAACCCAAGCATTCTAAGGGAAGCAAATAACACATTTCTCCAAACCCGTCCATAAAAAATACATGAAATCTATTACAGACAGTCCATCAAAGGGAAAGGTGGGTATTCATGATGGTATTTTAGACATTATGATATATGAGTTTTGTTATTTTGAGAGGAATTACCCTCTTTTAAAAGCCATGTCTTCTGAACAACCCACTGTGAAGAGTGAAAAGAGGACAACCAGGAGAAGCAATATTTAAAGATTTAACTATTCTTTTGGTTTGTGAGAGTCCTAACTTCGAAGGAAAATTGTCATTTACCCCAATGTCATCTTAATTAATGATTTAGAAGAAAGTACATTCCACTAAGATTCACAAAAACCTGAGTTTTATACCTGGCTTCCTCACTGATTGACTTTGTGACCTTGGACTATTTACTTAATATTTCAAGACTTCAGTTTTCTCAACATAAAATGAGGGAATCAGACTAAATGATTTCTAATATTCCTTCCAGCATTAACATCCTGCAAATGTATTCGTTGAAGATAGGAAACCTCAAATGAGCATTTGGTTTAAAGTGTGACTGGTTTTACAATCAGATTTATTGTCTATGACCTATTCAGAATCCAATATCTACCTGAGGAATTTTCAATGCTCATCTCAGACACCACAGCATTTGGAACTTTAGCAGGGAGAGACTTTAGCAGGATTTTACCCTGACCCTTTATATAATAGATTAGGGAACCATGTTCTAATTAGACAGTGTCTGGGTAAGGCTATTTAGCTATAGACTGAGCTAGACATAAAACTAGAATATTCTAATTGAAAATATGTACCAAATGTTGTATCTTTAATTAAAATGTATATTTCTATATATAATCTGGAACCTAATTATTGACTTCACCTGATTTTAAGGAAAAGTGACTCAATTAAGTGAATGCAAAGGTGATAAAAGTTGGAAGCTGCATAATGATCAATCCTAACAGAATTGTTCCTTGCAAGCTGCATGAACAAACTCCAGAACTGATAAATCAGGAATTGGTCAAATTCTTTCATGTTGTTTTTAAAGTTCACATTAATTAATCATAATTTTTCAGGCTTTCAGTTTCAAAAGTCTTGACAAGTAAGATCCCTGAAGGTAGAGCTCATGTTTTTCCTGTTTTAATATCTGCTCTGCACCTGAAGGCTGGGCAACCAGGGACTCAGGATAGAAATCAGCTCAGGCACAAGTTGCCTATGTAAACTTGAACAAATAATTTCCTGTCTCTCTGAATGTTTTCTTCAAACCAATAAAAAAAGGAGACTGGAATATAGCCTTTAATGCACACTTCAACTCTGAAATTCCAGGATTCTAGTTAATGGATAGATAGAAACATACATACATACATACATACTTGATTGATAAACATTTTTTCTGAATTAAAGCAGATATAAACAAAAAGTCAAAGTGAGTGAGACATTCAAGTTCCCAGCTCAAAGGAATTTTTGTCTCTTTTTCTCTTGTAGCATGCAGTAGGAACTGGTTAAACTAGAAAAATTCAAGTTATAAATATTTAAACTGCTTTTTTACAACATGAAGCTTAGATGCAAAGGCGTTAAGTACTTTAAGAAATAGATTGAAAAGAAATGTCATTATCTTGATTTTCTGAATTGATTTGCTTAATAACAATACTTAGCATTTATATAGTGTTCTGTATTTTCAAATTGCTTTATAATCATTAATCAGTTAATTCATGCAACCTCTCTGCGAGGTCAAGATTATTATCCCAATTTTACAGACAAAGAAATTGAGATGTGGAGAAATTAAGTGACTTGCCCAAGGTCATTGAGGAAGTGAGTGACAGGCTCTGGAATAAAACTTTGAGACTGAGTCTACACTGGCTAAATGAATTGTAGAATTGACATAATCAACTGAATAATTAAAGAAGAAATAACCATTTTCTCCAAAATAGCTAGAAAATTGATATAATGTTCAGCACTTACTAGGCTTGAATTATCTAAATGGTTGCTATTTCACATTTCACATATAGAAATAAACCACAGAAATACTTGTAAACGAAATGTAATTTGTGCTGTTTTGTTCTGCTTAATCGTAACAGTCTGCCCCAATCTGATTGACCTTCTGGAGCTCTGCAAAGCATTTCTCTTTGATTTTAGAAATCCTAAAAATAGCCCCAGTTAAAATTTCTCTGTTTTAATCCAGTGAACACCTGGAGAACTTTTAATTAAGACTGCAGTCCTTTTTATTATATCATGAAGGATAAGAAGCAGATGAAATAAATATTTTGCAGACCAGACAGTTTTTCATTTGGTCCTTAAAGGATGAGTTATATTGTGATAGGAAGGAACTAGATCCAAAGGGACACCCTGGGTGAGAAGACAAAGATGAGGAACAAACAGTATGGTAGGTAGAGGCTTCAAGAGAAGTCAGGCTGGGTATGAAAAGGTGTGAAAGCAGAGACAAGAATGTATAATATGATGAGGCAGGGGCATGTTAAGGAAAGAAGTTTGATTCAGAGCAGCTCTGGAGACTTTCAGGTAGGAGACTGGAAAACCATAGACCAAGTTATTTATTCCTCGCAATTAGTTTTCACTCTTATTATTGTTTCCTCCCAACTATCTTTAAAATTTTATAATGAAAACAATGCTTGAAAGAGGGATGCTAGAAAGCTTCCAGGTTTGCTGTGTGTTTTAACTAGCTCTAGAACCTGGGACAAATTTTCAGACTCAGTTTCATCATGAAACTGTGGAATACAGACAAGAAAAAAAGGGCCAATGTCTCCTGAGCACTATAAGGCAGTATCGTGCCAAATCCTATCCATCCATCAACTCATTTAATGCTGGACAGCCTTAGGAAGTGGATGCCATTTATTTATGGGTGAGCAAACAAATATTTAGAAACATTAAAAAGCATGCTCTAAGAAGTGGTAGAGCTGGTTTTTTAATTCAGGTCTACAAAGACTTTGAAAGCGAAGCTCTAGTGTCTTTATCTAACATCCACTTCTTTTAGGATAACATAAAATGAAAATGAAGTTAGGATAAAGGGAAATTAAGTGCATTTTCAAGTATACCACTAGGTCCCAAATGTTGTTGCAAATCAGAATCATTTGGGAAACTTTAGAAACTATTATGTCACGAGGCATTGGGACATTTTAAAACTTCCCATGTGAGTGGGAAAGATGGATATAAGCAAATGATATTAGACCCACCTGAGAGATGCAGCAGCCAGCCATACTCAGCATGAGAAATGATTAAGATCTCTTCTGGTTGAGAATTTTTACCAAAAAAATTTTATAGAATTAACATAACCTATTGGCTGAAGTTTATGCTGATGAGCCTCTAAGACATATTAAGATTTTCAAAGAATGGAAACCATTTTACCTGCTTGATAGTGGGTCTCATTGTCTTCCTCTGATTCTATTTTATTTCTCTCTGAGTCTATCTCGTTCACTCTTTCTTATCTCTTCTGTCTTCAGGGCATGGAGATCTAATTGGAATCAACTCAAGCCTTAATTTTCTTCAAAAATTTTCCCTGGCAATAGTTCTCATTTTTAAGATCTCCATGCCATGCTCATGAGTAAGGAAAAGCAAAGACGTTGGGGTGATATACTCCCAAAGTTTCAACTTGGCTCTACCAATTATGTAAATCTGTAGTCTTGAACAAACTGATTAATCCCCTTAAACCTCAACTTCCTCACTTGTAAAGTGAGAATAAAAATATTCACCTCAAAGAAAAATTGTAGACTCACACATGCTTCCCTGGTCCCCACACTGGCATACAAAGGCCTTCTTTATTTTCTCTCCAACCTGTCACTAAATAATGCCATTCAAAACAGTAAATTCCTCTTTCCTTGTGACTCTGTCTTTCCCATGTATTTTGGCATTGACTTATAGCTTCTTTCATACCACATTGTTTCATTTCAGACTTACCTCAACTTATTATTGCTATTTTATCTTTTTATTTTCTTGTGATTTTGTGCAGTTATTTTTCTCTGCAAATACTTTATAAGTTCTTTAAATATAGAGAAATATGATATTAAAAAGATTTTATTTACTTTTCCAGCCCTCTCCAATCTCCTCCTTGTCCTTGTTCTCTGTCCCTACTCCTAGGCATCCATAAAAGCAAGTATCTCACAGAATTTACATCTATAGTTGTTGACATATACGAGATATAGTTTTTACAGTCATGTTTCCAGAAAAGCAATGATGTTCTCATTACTGATACTTTTCCAGGTGGTCTCAATGGTGAGAATTTGAGCAAGCAGAGGTTTTGGGGGGATTCTCTAAATGTTGAGGTGCAGAAAAGTGGGAATGTGTCAAAGTCCATACAAAATTATTTTTGTCTAAGGCCACATTCACACAGGACACCAATAACTTGATCTTGAGTACAGCTTTTCCTTGACGTTATGTGACAGTGAGACTGGATAAAAATCCTCAAGAGGGGCCAAGAGCAGAATCTTGATGCCCTAAAGCATGGGATTTGATTGCCCCTATCTTAGTGCAAAACTTCAAATATTGTTTGACTTGAGAAGTCTTTTAAATCCAGCTACTGTGCTCAACTGGAACAAGACAGTGAATTTCCACAACTGACGTATACTGTTGTCTAGGGGAATTTACCCCCCTTTCATTTCAAATTTTCTAGATAACATCTTGACTTGGATTCTTTGTTTGAAATTTCTGGGTAAAAAAAATTAAGTATGCCCAGCTTCTGCCCCAATATAATGGGATATAATGGATTTATAATGTATAACGTATTTCCAAATCATTCTTCTTCTGGACAGTGGAACCTGGAACATACCTTCCTTTTCTTTCTGTTTATTCAAATCCTGCTCAGACTTTAAACACCATTTTAAAGACCCCTGTGATGCTATCGCTCAACTTAGCAGCTCTTACTGATCTGTTCCTTTAATGTCTTATAGTGAGGATGCCCTGCACCACACCAATTGAACAATTGTATATTTTCATGTGCTGTCATCTCTTACTTTCTACATTGCATACGTTTTAGTCAGCATTGATTGGAAGCCTCTGAATGGCAAGAGACTTGTTTTCTCAACATGCATTTTCCATCATTCTGAATTTAGAGAAGTTACTCACAAATTCATGTTTATTTCTTGATCTTCAGTGACTTTGGTTTTGAGAAGGAGAGGAATGAAAAGAATTTTAAGAAAGAGAAGTTGGCCTACAGAACAAAGGGTAAATTTAATGAAATTTGGATTATTTACATACAAATTTTCTTCATGAATTCTCCACGGCATTTGAAAAGCTTATCCTGGTTCTCTCTCCCTTGCTTTTTTTCTAAGTCCCCTTCCTCTGTTATTTGGTATGTGCTTTGGGAATGCAAATT
This sequence comes from Enhydra lutris kenyoni, assembly GCF_002288905.1. Taxonomy (NCBI): domain Eukaryota; kingdom Metazoa; phylum Chordata; class Mammalia; order Carnivora; family Mustelidae; genus Enhydra; species Enhydra lutris. The sequence goes on along the minus strand of NW_019154092.1, from coordinate 33,265,936 downwards.
ATTTCTTTAACATTAGACCAAAGCAAAACATAATTAGAAAGGGAGATCAAAGATGCATCCTCTAATACATCTCAAGGCCAAATATGAATGATTTCTGAATGATCTGCTATTTTACTAAATCGTGTCACACAGATAATCAAAAGTTGTGCTACCAAATTTAATCTTGCATTAACCCCTGCATTTTGAGGATGATAGTGTGAATTTGTCCAAAATAGTATTGATCTCCTTTAACGCTGCATGTGGACTCTGGTTTGGCAAACTATGAGTTAGTGTGAAATTTGCTAAAGAGCATGGGGATACTTTAAAAAACATAAACAAATAAAACGTAAAAAGCAATAAAAAGCAAACCACTGACTAGAATCGCCAGTTCTCATGATGCCTTCTGAAGCTCTGTGGATTGGCAAGAGATGGAAGTATTCATCATAATAGCAGGAAGGAAGGACTATTCCACATAATTGTCTGCCTAGTCTGGCATTCCTACTTTGGTGATAAAATGTTTGTTGAAATTGTGAAGCTTAATGAAAGTAAACAGAGTTATTTTGGCTCAAAGAAAAAATATAGAGTGGAACATCTATTTGAATATTCATAAATGTGAAAGACTGTGCTAAATAGTAGTAGGAAGACCCTATTCTCGGGCTTTCAATATGTAGTATATGGGAACAAATAGACACCCCCCCCCCAAAAAAAATCAAACAACCAAGAACAATATCTGGAGGTAGACCATACCTTGGAAATCAATTAATCCAACCTCCTTATTCTGCAGGTGAAGAAACTGCCCTAGGGAGGTCAAGTGACTTGCCCAAGATAACACACTTCTGTCACCTTGGCAAAATATAGCAAAAACTAAAAATGGCTACTTCCCAATTGACCATTCCTTTCACCACATCATCGTCGAAAGAAGGAATTCTGATAGATGTAGTTAACATGGTGGGAAGAATTTTCAAAGAGAAGTAGGGGTGCATTTTTTTCAGAAAAGCTTTGTAAATTGTAGACATATACTGAATGGGCTAGTTCAATATACAGAATCATCTGGGGAAGAGAAACTGATGAGGTGATATCTAACATGTCTCTGTGCCCCAGAAAGGAGGTTCAGTAATACCTGTTTTGGGAGTGGGTTGATCAAAATGTCAGTAGACTTCAAAAATGGTCATATGTGCCAATTTTCAGTAAATAGTGATGCCCTATCTCTATAGTAACTCTTATCAAAGCCCCTCAGTTTCCAAGAAGAGATGTCAGACTCAAGTGGAAATTGTTCAACACTCTGACTTGACCAGGTTATGTGAAGCTACAGAAGACAAACAAGCTCTCAAACCTGAAGGTATTGACACTGGTGCAAGCTATGTGTGGAAACTTCCACCATCCTGGGATTCCACAATGAATTCTGTCTTGCTTTCTGTCCCAGGGATTTGGGAAAGTTGAGTTACTATTAGTTTCATTTCATAATTCATTAGTTTGATTGAGTGTCACTAAACTGAACATCTGGAGACAAATGAAAGGTACATAAATAACAATCACATTTTTACAAGGTGGGAAAATAAAAATCTATTTTGGAAAATACAGTGGTAATAAGCTGCTCTAGAAACTGTGTAAATGAAAGAAAGCCATCTATGTTCCACTTTGTCATAAATCCAAGCAAAATGGCTTCATTAGAAATATTTACAAGATTCCAACTGGCTATGTATTTTACCTGGTAACTTTATAAGCATGTGAATATCTTCCTGAAATATATAAGTACGTATTGTGCACTTAATTATACATATACATATGTATGTCAATGTACACACATCTATATTCTTCAAAATATTTCTATGAGGTGAGCATATGTTAGTGAAATTTCTTCTCCACTTTCATTTTTGTTTCAGAATCCTAAAGTAGAAGGGGATTATAAAATCTACCAACTGCTCCATCACTGTAGTCTCTACACTTATCCACCAGAACATAGAACTTTGTATGCATTCAACTGGTAAATGAGATCATATCATTTCTTTCTTTAAAACCGTCCAATGGCTTCCAGTTATACTTCAACTTGAATCCCTACTCAAACCATCACAAGACCTTAATCTATATGGTCCTGCCTACCCTTTTTCAAACTATTATTTTCTTTTCCCCCTTCTTTAGCTTACTAGACTTTTATTATTATTATTTTTTTAATGTGCAACACAGAACTTGTTTCTACCTTAGGGCTTTCATATCTGCTGCTCTCTGCCTGGAATCGTGGAGTCCCAGGCATTTTATATCTGCCTCTTTCATGCCACTTACTCAGAAGGGTCATTAAAAGAACTCTATTGGGGCGCCTGGGTGGCTCAGTGGGTTAAGCCGCTGCCTTCGGCTCAGGTCATGATCTCAGGGTCCTGGGATCGAGTCCCGCATCGGGTTCTCTGCTCAGCAGGAAACCTGCTTCCCTCTCTCTCTCTCTCTCTCTGCCTGCCTCTCCATCTACTTGTGATCTCTCTCTCTGTCAAATAAATAAATAAATAAAATCTTTAAAAAAAAAAAAAAAAAAAAAAAAAGAACTCTATTATTCCAGCTACTCTCATCTGCAATCACCCTGGGTTCCTATCTTTACAAGAATTACCTTTCTCTTTAAACAATTTTAAAATTTACTTCATGTGCTTTTTTTTTTTTTTTAACTTTTATGTCCATATTCCACAGGAGAATTTAAACACCCTAAAATTCTGGCTATTAGTTATCCTTTTCATTGCCATACCCCTAGTATGTGGAAGACCGCCTGACCTAGTGAAGATGCCAAGTAAATATGGAGCAAATGGACTAATTCTTTGAAACATGGGACTAAGAAGAAAGGGAGAGAAAATACCCACATTCCAGAGTATACTAAGGCATTTTAGTTAATCTACGTTTCTCTCTCTAGTTGGGAAGAGATGATAAGTGTTAAACTCTTTTCTCTACCAGAGGAATAGAATCACAAGATTTAGGATGGATATCAAATGCTTTCTCTCTGGACATTCCTAGCTTTTATTGGAGCTGAGGAAAACCCACTACTGGACTCTGGAAGGTGAATCCCCATTCCCTATTTTATCTGTCCACATGATTCTGCTTAAATTAATAGGAAGTGGGATCAAGACATCCCGGATTTTAACAGTATTCCCAGCTAGTTTTGATGTCTAAACATTTTGGAAATTTAAGAAGGGCAACTCCCATTTCCTCTATCTTAGGAGACATGTTGCACTAGCTAGCTTCATTGTCACTGTGGTACAAAGAGATGCCTTTGTTCAAGTCTTCACATACATCCATTGATGGGAACCATGATGAGGATGCTGGCAGGTGCCTCACTAACAATTAATATCTCCTGAAAACCTCTTACATTCCTGGTAATGTGTTGAGTTCTGTATGGTTCAAAAAAGAAAGAAGGATGTTTCATGACATTGATTCTACTTCAAGTAACTAAATGATACTGTGAGGAAACAGGCTTATAGGACAAATCAAAAAACCTGCATAGTCAAACTGAGTGCAGCACAAATTTAGCCCAGTCCTCCTTGGTCTTCTTAGAATCATGACTGAACAGGATGGATTTCTGATTATTAGATGGCTGAGTTTACTTTAAAAGTGATGTGTATGTATGTGTGTTGTACATGGTCTAAGAGGGTTTGATTCCAACTGTGAATCTATATAAGGGAAAGAAGGATGAATTTGGCTAGAACCAGTGATCATCAAGTTCCAAGGCTCACTTATTATAAGCGACGTTTGGGTCCTTTGGCATCAAGTTTGTCCATCTCTAATCCAAAATAAACCTAATTTTAATTGTGACGTAACCAGGAAAACCACTCAGAAACAAATCTTTTAGAAATACAAATGTAAAAATATTTTGTGATGAATAAACAATGAAATTAATATTGCCTCAAGTAAACATAAAAGGCTTGATTTTGGAGGTGAGACTGGAGTTGGTTTCTGAAAAATTCTTCACATTTGTATGGGTGCAAACAAGGAAAGACATCAGCTGAAGGAGCGAGGATGATGAAGACGCCTTTAATAGCGACAAAATGATCTCGCATTCCCTCCTGAAAACTTTCTCATGCTATATTTATTCACTTAACATTTATAAAGCCCCTTATGTGTATTAATGGGATATCAGGGAAGACAATACAAAATCAAATACAGACCTTAAGGTCAGGATTCAAATCTTTGCTGGCTTTTTTGCTGGTTTTATGACCTTGGCTATGTTAGTTGATTTCTCTGAATCTCATTGTGTGTGTGTGTGTGTGTGTGTGTGTATAAAATGGGGATTATAATAAATACCTCATAAAATTACTTAAGATTTTACTAAAATAAATAATATCTACCACCTAGCTCAGTACTTGGCGTATTTAATAAATCTTAAGATAATATCTTAAATAATCTTAAATAATCAATAAATATTACCCTAAGTTGGGAAGGAGGCTGTCTTGTAGGCCATAGGTCAGTTACCAAAGTATAGCTAATAAAGGCAGTCTTCATTACAGCAAATTAAAGAACAGTTATGGTGTGGTAGGGCTCCTCATGGACTGTTCTTCATTACTGTTATTTATAGCTGGAATCCCATTTCCCAGAATTCCATTATATTTAATTTAAAAAGTGCTTAGTGAATACTGTTTTGGTCCAAGCTGTGTGTTCGTTCACAAAGAAGCAGGTCCTTTTCTCATCCTTAAAAACAAAACAAAACAAAACCCAAACTCCTCTGGTTGGAGAAACATTGCAAATCAACACAGAAAGCAGACAGACAGTAAGAGAATTAGAACATGATTAAATTTTGAGTGGTATAGGCTAAAAAGGGAGGAAGAGACATTCATGAAAGACATGGGTCCCAAACTGGTATTTGAAGAGTCAACGGCAAATGAATATTCAAGATGAGTTGATTCATTCTGGGAAATGAGCAGCTAAGTCCGCCCAGTGTGAGAAGGAGGACCTTAGTGAAAGACCGATCAGAAAAATAAAGTTAGGATAAAATTTTCGAAGGCTTTATAAGTCAGGCTGTTGAGTTTGGAACTGAACTTCCACATGAAATATAGGAATGAGGCTCACTTTGCAGATGAAAGGAAAGGATCTGGGGTCAGCCAGTCTCCTGTCTCTAATGGTTGGCTCTACTGATGAGTTTCCAATCACAGCACTAAAATGCACAGTGCTCAGGACTATAAAGCTTTCCCATGTAGGAGTCCAGAAATAGCATCTCCACTTGCATTACATTTAAAATATGATTTAATTTTTCAGGTATCTCATTTAGACACAACTTACATACTTTGTAAAAAATATATATATATATCCCTCTGTAATAGCAACATAATATCCAGAAGAGAGAAAAACACTAATCAAGCCTATGTAATTCTATTTGATGCTCTTAACCTCAGGATAGTGAAAATCTGATGGATTAAAACAGCATAATAGACCTACATCCTTTATAAAACTCTACAGGATGTTTCTGGGGTGAAAATCAGCAATTTTGAATTCTGGTGAGCAGCAAATATTGTTTGGGCAGACTTTTTAATATTTCTGATCCTCAGAAACCTAATCTTTTCCCATTTGGGGGTGACAGTGACCTTAAATCAGCTATTCACAATCTGTTGGCAAGTGAAATCAAAATATATGCTTAGACAACCTTTTTTGCACATCTTCATGGAGGAAAAAAAAAATAATAAAAGGAGTTCTCAGCCCAGAATATAAACTATGCTGACAATTACACTTGGCCTGCCTAGACGTTTCCTGTGTTAAACTCCACGAGGAGAGTAATGCAAAGCTGCCTTGCACATGGAGAAAAATCAATTTCATAAGAGATATATCTTCATGTGTCATGATCTAGTGTATGATTGTGGCCTTTGATGTCTATTTAGCTGGCAGCAAATTTACAGCCATAACTTTTAATTCCCAGCAATGAGTGCAGCAAAAATAACTTAACAGTTAAATAGGAACCTTGTGCTCATTGGGTGACTGTAATCAACTGCCAGGAATGACCTTGAAATTGGACATTCCTCTCTGCTTAAGTGCCATTAGCAATATTTTTCAGAAAGCAAACCATTTAGCTGGTTGGGGAAAAAAAAAAAGTACCGATAAAAATCTACTCTTGGCTACTCTATAAATTGCATTGCACTATCTGTTCGCCAGCTGAGGGTGAAGAGCATTGTATATTAAAAGATTTTCATTGTGTAATAATGTGAATACCAGCAGCAGTAATTATAAAATCAATAATTCGTAATAAATATGTCCTCCTTATATAATTACTAAATGATTGCAAAACCAATATTATGCACTAGTTTGAATGGAAAAGGTTGCCATTAAAGACTTTCTATGTTACACATTATTGTTCAAATCTTAAACACCTTTGGTCAAATGAAGCAAAGCTTTATCCTCATCAGAATTAAGCTAAATGCTATTTCTTTTCAAGCTACTAAAAAGTATTTGATTCACGGTGAAACTAATTATTAGATTAAAATACCCATCTTCAACATGACTATGTGTGGTAATTCCACTGTCTCCTTTGTTTTGTGTTAGATCGTGTTGTGATTTTTACCTCAATGAGGGTATGTGTATGTATCCACATTCATCTGTGTCAGGCGTCCATCTATTGTCATTTCTCATGTCGTGTAAATAAAGCCAAACCACCAGAGAAATTTTCATTAGCCCTTATATTTCAATCCACCACATAAGAGAGCATGTTCCTACTGGGAGAAAGTCAACCATGTTTGCCTTTTGTGAAGACAAAGTACGTTTTTGGTCTTTGATTACATTACTTCTGAATTGTCCATAACCCTGTGAGGTTGCTGAAAAGGGGTCATTACTGTTTACTGCTGGCCTTAGCAACACATTTGAGCTGAGCACTTGCCAGAGACACCACAGATTGGAGCACAGCACCTATGGCATCAGACTTAGAGATTAGTCCCCTAACCTTATGCTTTCTAGGAAGATAGAATATCAATATCAATATTTCCTCAAGAAGCATTTAAGGTGTGCATTTATTAAGCTCCTACTGTGTGCAGCCAGCCTATGTAGAAAATATGAGGAAAATAAAGAAGAAAAAAAGGGCAAAATATGGTTCTTCGCTTCAGGCAATTTATCTAATTGGGATCATAAGCATTTTGGAAATATTCTAGCAAAAATAATTTGTATGTCACACAGACTGTGATGGCAGTCTTAAGCCTTGAAGATAATGTTTATTAATTTACATGATGAAAACCCTCTTATGTGACCACATGAAACAAAAAAATCTGATCAGTACATATGAGATTAATGTCAAAATCAAAATGGATCCTGTGGGCCACAGCCTTGACAACTCAAATATATATCATGGACTCCATATTTCTAGGGCTTATTTCTCTGATCACTCAACCCTAACCTGATACCTCACGTTGCTGACCTGCTATAGTGCAGACCATTCATCAGTCCTGCCTAGTATTTTGCTCTTCTCACTTTGCATATTGTATTAAGGTTCTCTGGAGAAAAAGAACTAATAGGATGGATGTGTGTATGTGTGTCTGTGTTAGATGGAGAGAGAGAGGGTGAGAGATTTCTTTTAAGAACTGGTTCACACAGCTGTGCAAATAGACTAGAGATCCTTGAAACTCAAATCCAAAGGCAGACTGGAGGCAAAGTTTCTTCTTCCTCAGGGGATCTCAGTCTATATTCTCTTTAGGCCTTCAGCTGTTGGAAGGGACCAACCCATATTACGGACAGTAACTTGCTTCACTCAAAGACTACTGATTTCAGCGTAATTCTCCTATTAAAAATACCTCCACAGAAATATCCAGACTATGTTTGATTATATCTCCATATTGTGGCCTACCCAACTGCACACATAAAATTAATCATCACACAACTAAACTCCCCAGCAAGGAATCCATCCATCGGAAGAGACTTTTGACATCAATTCTTATCCAAATAGTTCACTGTATAAATGACAATACTGAGAACAAGAACTTTTGCATAGCTTCTTATAATTTCACTGTACCTAGGAGTATTTGGGGCTCACCCATTCATTTATCCTTTTTCATTCACAAACACATATCAAAAGGTAATTCTTTTTTTTTTTTTTTTAAGATTTTATTTATTTATTTGTCAGAGAGAGAGAGAAACTAAGTGAGCACAAGTAGGGGGAGCAGTAGGCAGAGGGAGAAGTAGGCTCCCCTAAGCAAGAAGCCCGATGCAGGAGTCCATACCAGGACCCTGGGATCATGACCTGAGTCAAAAGCAGATGCTTAACTGATGGAGCCACCCAGGTGTCCCTCAAACGGTAATTCTTAAATGGAATTCTAGCCTTGCAACATAAGTTGTACATAAATATAAAACATAAAATGTGTGATTACAAAGCAACATGAATGACTTGTGCTGGTGTCTGATGGAAGCAGAGAGGTGATCATAGCAAAGGAATGGTATCATATATTTCTGATTCTTTGCTTGCTTGAATACAGACATTTATAGTGGATTTTTGAAGTACATACTACTTTATGTTATCAAAAATCGAGTGGCTATACTCACTATTTTCAGAACGAACACTGATAAAGACTTTTTATGGGTATTTGGTACCAGCTTTTGGAATTAAAGTAGCAAATCTTAAGTACTTGTAAGTTTTTTTCTAATAATTCTTTTCTAATAATTCTAATAAATAATTATTAGAAAATTAGAAATGTTCTAATAATTTTAAATAATTCTAATAATTTCTAATTCTTTTTTCTAATAATTCAAATTTTAGAATTTCTAAATAATTCTAATTTTCTAATAATTTCTAATATTTTTAAAGAATTCTAATAATTCTAATAATAATTATTTCTAATAATTTCTGATTCTAGTAATTTAGACTACATATACTTACATACATGCCCAAAGACATATCTGCAAACATGCAGTATTTTTGTTACAGAAATAAAATAGAAGCAATACATGTGTTTATCAATAAAGGATTAACAGTTATGGTACAGTTCTGCTCTCAGTCACCACGGAAAAACTATCAAGCAACATAAATAAGACTTATACATCCTCGATGGGCAAGATCTCCAAGATTTTAAAGAAGTCACATAATATATGGAGCATGATCCCTCTTATTTTAAAAAGAAAGATATATGCATATGTGTGCATATATGCAAATGAGTAGGTAAAAGACTGGTGGGAGACACACTTTATAGTGGCTTTCATGAAGAAGAAGAATGCAACTGGGGGACGCCTGGGTGGCTCAGTTGGTTAAGCAGCTGCCTTCGGCTCAGGTCATGATCCCAGCGTCCTGGGATCGAGTCCCACATCGGGCTCCTTGCTCATCAGGGAGCCTGCTTCTCCCTCTGCCTCTGCCTGCCATTCTGTCTGCCTGTGCTTGCTCTCTCTCTCTCTCTCTCTGACAAATAAATAAATAAAATCTTTAAAAAAAAAAAAGACAATATTTAACCTAATATTGTCTGAATATCCCTATGTTAAAAAAAAAAAAAAAGAATGCAACTGGGATGAGGCAAAAGGAATATTTTGTGTTTTAATCTACATACTTCTGTATTTTTTCAATCATTTAAAATTATTGTTATGTCTTGAAAAAGCAAAGCAAAGCTGGTGGCAACATAATTCTAGATTTCAAGTTATATTACAAAGCTGTAACAATCAAAATAATATGGTACTGGCACAAAAATGGACACAAAAATCAGTGGAACAGAACAGAAAGAACGGAAATGAACCCACAGCTATACTGTCAATTAATCTTCGACAGAACAGGAAAGTATACCCAATGGGAAAAAGAATGTCTCTTAAACATGTGATCCTGGGAAAACTGGAAAACAACATGCAAAACACTGAAATGGGACCATTTTCTTACCCCATACACAAAAATAAATTCAAAATAGATTAAAGATCTAAATGTGAGACCTGAAACTGTAAAAATCCTAAAGGAGAACATAGGCGGTAACCTCTCTGACATTAGCCATAGCAAATTCTTTCTATATATGTCTCCCAAGGCAAGGGAAACAAAAGCAAAAATAAACTACTGGGACTACATCAAAATGAAAAGCTTCTGCACAGTGAAGGAAGCAATCAATAAAACTAAAAGGCAACCTACAGAGTGGGAGAAGATATTTGCAAATGACATATCTGATAAAGAGTTAGTGTCCAAAATGTGTAACAAACTTATAAAAACTCTGCAACTATAAAGCAAATAACTCAATTAAAAAGTGGGCAGAAGACATGAATAGTTATTTTTCTAACAGACACATGAAAAGATACTCAGTGCCACTGACGGAGAAAAATACAAATCAAAACTACAATGAGATATCATCTCACACCTGTGAGAATGGCTAAAATCAACAACACAAGAAACAACAGGTGTTGGCAAGGATGTGGAGAAAGGGCAACACTCTCGCACTGCTGATGGCCATGCAAACTAGTGCAGCCACTCTGGAAAACAGTATGGAGGTTCCTCAAAAACTTAAAAATAGAACTACCTTATGATCCAGTAATTGCACTACTAGGTTTTTACCTAAAGAATACAAACACTAATTCAAAGGGATACATGCACCTCCATGTTTATAGCAGCATTATTTACAGTAGCCAAGATATGGGAACAGCCCAAGTGTTCATAGACTGATAACGGGATGGAATAAAATGATAATGGAGAATGGAATGGAATGGGATGGGATGGAATGGGATGGGATGGGATGGAATACTAATCAGCCATAAGAGAAATGAAATCTGGCCATTTGCAATGACATGGATGGAACAAGAGGGTATTATGCTAAGTGAAATAAGTCAAAGAAAAACAAATACCATATGATTTCACTCATATGTGGAATTTAAGAGAAAAAACAAGCAAAGAGAGAGAGAGGGAAACCAAGAAACAAACTATTAACTATAGAGAACAAAATAATGGTTACCAGAGGGGAGGTGAGGGCAGGATGGGTGAAATAGTTGATAGCGATTAAGGAGAGCACTTGTTGTGATGATTCAACACCTGTATGGAAGTGTTGAATCACTACACTGTATACCTGAAACTATAGTACACTGTATATTAACTGGAATTTAAACAAAAACATTAAAGAATTAAGATTATTGTTATGTGTAATTTTAGTTTACTCATTTTCATTATTGTATAGCATTCCACTTTACAAAATATATACAGATATATTCTTTAGTGAAAAGGAAAAGAAAGAAATATGTATGTTTGTTTCTCAGAGAAACAGTATGTTTCTATTTTTATAAATTTCAGAAGCCAAAAAACCCCCAAACCCTATTGTTTAAGGATGTTAACATAGTGAAAATATGAAGAGAAACAAAAATATAATTACCACAAAAGCCAGGACAGTGGTTTTCTCCAGCGAAGGAGAGAAGAGGTATTGATTTAAAAAATGCAGAGTGGGGAATTTTGGACGTGTTCTATTTCTTCACTTGTGTTGCAGTTTGTAGGTACTGATTCTGTAATTATTAAACTTACATAGATATTTAATGTACTTTTCTGTCCACATTGATGTTGTACAATAACATATACAAAAGTATAATTGCATAATATAAAATGAGAGAACAAAGTCAAATTGGATGACCACTATTACAAAATTTGGTGTAAATATAAATGAAGGACAAATAGGTAAGTTAGAGACTTTTTTTGAAAATATGCCAGAAAAGAAGTTCATGGAACAACAATATATCAAGAACAAAGGATTTTACCTAGTATGGAACATATTAAGATGGCATTAAGAACCGTAAAATGCATTCTGTTTTATAGAATTTAGAGCATTTTTGCATTTGGGCACCATTTATTTATCAAAAGAGTCAGATACAATATTTTTACAGATGAGACTCAAGGATGAGAGATTCTGAGGGAACACCTAGATCTTCTTATAGGATGATTGATTCTATTACCAGTGGGTGCCCCCTTTAATTGCAACAGTCTCTCTCTTCCACCACCATGTTTCTGTCTCTCCATGTCCAGCAGTGGGCCCCAGAAGGCAAGAACTGCTCCACTGCCCCTTTAATGACCATATACTTCAGGGAGATTGTGGTTTTCTGCAAACACTGAGTCTTAACGAAAACCATTTTTTTGTTACCAACCCATTTTTTTTTCACTAGATAACAAATTCATAATATATGTGAAACAATTTTGTGCCATATTTTTGTATTAATTAGGTACAGCATACATTATATTCTATTGCATAATGGTATTTACATTATTACAGTTTATAAAGTTGTTTTTTTATAATGTGAGGCACCCTATTCTTTGCTATATATATACAGTCACATTGAAGTCCCACATAATCTTTTGAAATTGTTATTATCCCCACTTTATGGGGAAGGAAATGGAGGCAAGAGATTTTTAAAAAGTGTCCTATGTCACACAGTTAGTAGGTGGGAAGCTGGCTGCTACTTACAGGTCTTTGAACGTTGAGTTAAAACTCCCACTTTCTACATTAAGAATCCCCACCTGCCCACCCTCAAAATTAGTTCATATAATACTATCCATATAACACAAGGGTTATGGACTGACTTAACATTCCCCACAAAAATGTATATATTGACTCCTTAACCCTCTGTGTGATTGTATTTGGAGGTAGAGCCTTTAAAGAGGTAATAACATTAAATAAGCTTATATGGTAGGCCCTAATCCAATATGACTAGTGTTCTATAAGAAGAGGAAGGAACACCGGGGACATGAGCACACAGAGAAGAGGCTGTGTGAAGACACAGTGCGGACATGGCCATAGCAAGCCTTAGGGGAAACCAAGTCCACCAATTCCCTGATCTTTGACTTTCAGCCTCCAGAATTTTGAGAAAATATATTTCTGTTCTTTAAGCCACCCAGTCTGTGCTATTCCGTTACAGCAGCCGTAGCAGATGAATATACACAGTACTAACACATGTTTTAAATACTAACTCTATTTCCACAGACAATTACCCATCACCATCGTTTTGTTAAAAATAGCAAGAAAAGCTTGCATTTTTAATTCAATGATATTTTAATTGAAAAAAATCTATTTTATGAAAAATAATTCAAACATGATAAAAGTGTGTATAGTGGAAGATAAGTCTCCTGCCCAGGGATCTTTCCCCCAAATAGCCTGTTACTTATTCCTGCTCAGAGATGTTCTACACATACCTAAGTGTGGTACATGTGTGTGTTTGTTAAAGTGGAAACTTTAACATATTCTTTCCTCCTTCATTTTTTCATTTAACCATATGTCAGAGACAATTCAATAATTAACACATTATATTTTAAAGTTCTAAACAAGGGTTAAAAAATAAAAGAGCACTAAAAAAATAATAATAAAAATAAAAGAGCACTGAAGCATATAAAGAAACAGAGCAAACACCAGTTTCACAATCCTCCTCTCCAACATCACGTGTGTCTCCCTTAATAATTTTCTCTAGTTCCTATGCAATAATTTGTGTTGTCATGTCTTGGTTTACACATTTTAAACAGTACATATACTGACTTACTCCTATAGGACAGGAACCTTTAGCTCTGCTATAACACCACCTCCTACTAGCCCTTATCCATTCTCCCAATGTACATTATTTTTTAGTTACTTCACCAAATACACAAAATAAGTAAACTAAATTGAAAAAGATAATCAGAACAACAAATACAGTTTAACTATTATAAGTGTACAAATATTGTTCATTGAGTGGCCAGGACTTTTACTCTTATAACTTTTTTAGAAAGTTTTTCTAACTTTCTATTTTGTTGGAGTTATAATATTATTTTTTAAATTTTTATAATTTTTATCTATTCTTATTTGTCATAAAACTATCATGTATCTATTAACAATTTTCTCCAGATGCACAAATATTTTACACAATACAGCTTCTTCCCTCCTTTATTCTCTCCCTTCCTTCCTTTTTCCTTTTCTGTATGTAAGTATGCATGTATCTTATCTATCTATCATCATAATATCCTTTGCCACACTTTCAGCCTCTAGAGTTTTGAGAAAAAGCATTTCTGTTGTTTAAACTACAGTTAGGTTGTTGTGCTAGAACTTCTGTTTGCTGGTTATTCATTTTGTAATTCTGGTTTCCTACATCTCACATCTTTTTTCTTAGTTTTGCCCTCTTTTTGTTGGTCTTCATCCTCAAGTAGCATAACTGTTGAGTCCTTACATGCTTTAAAAGGTCCCTGACTACTGAGAACATAAAAAGGCTTAAAAAATATTTTCACAGGTCTCAGAAAGCTTTCCCCCACTATCTTCTGGTTTCCAGTACTGCTTTTGAAAAGTCTGATTTATTCCAGTCCTATTTCTTATATGGTAAGCCCCCTACCAACCCTGAATTTAATTATCTTCATCTCTGCTGTTTTATAATTTTCAGTGCTGTGCTTCGTTGCAGTTATGTCCAATCCTTACTTAGAAAAAAAGTTTTCAACTTTGTAACTATTGTATTAAAATATTTCTAAGAGTCTTCTCTTTGACAGCGCAGTTTAGAATAATCCTTTTTCGAACCATGTTCTACACAGCAGACACTATATGCTGTTCATTTGAGATAGTCATGAATCAGCTGGGCTATCATCAGCATAGATCCTGTATAGAGCATCCAAATATCAATGATGGCTGAACGAATCAAATCTAGTGTCGCTTTCAATTCTCTCTTGTGTAGCTCAGACCTAGGAATGAATTGCACCAGAGCCTATGATCTCTTGGTAAGATCCCATGTGCGTCTCTCTTGTTTTCTTAGTAGATTGAAAATTTCTTTGTGAATAGAGACCCTGTCTTAAATTGTCTTTGTGTGCTTCACGTGTCTAATACTTTACAGAGAACGTGGATAATTTTCCAATGGATTTCTGTTGATTTTATCACAAATCCATTCATACAGTTTTTAACTCTGATCCTTCACTTGGGTTCTCTAATATTCATCCATAAGGAGTCAAACCTGATCTTAGCAAGGTGGAAAAGAAGGTATCACAAAGGATCTTTGGCATTCTCCTGTTTTCCTCTGTTCAAATATACTTTCTTCCTTTTCCTGTCCCCCCTTCACTCTGCAATGGATACCCTTATATGGTCACTTAACTTCTCAATGCCCACAAATTAAGTGCATTCACACTGCCTGTTATTCACAATGCTGTCTTATTCTCCATTTTTTTTCTCTTTCTGGGGCTTGGTACAGTCATATTCAAAGTTTTCCAATGTTTCATTTTCTGAGGGAAATTGTAACCATTATCTACTGCTGGGTAACAAACCATATTAAAATTTATCAGCCAAAAAACCCAAACAATTATTATTTCTCCAAAGCTGATGGGAAGTTGACTGGGATTGTTGATCTGGCCAGGCTTGGCTGATCTTGGATAAACTCTTGTATGTGTGATTAGCTGGTAGGCTGGTGGTGACTGATTGGTCTGGATGGCTTTACTTATACATCTGGCAATTGACTAGCTGTCAACTGGAGCAATGGGGTGAATGGACCCCCTCTTTTATCATCCAGAAGGCTACTCTGGGCTTGTCTATAGCAAGGCAGCTGTGTTCCCAGAAGAGAGCAGAAGTGTGCCCAGCTTCTCAAGGCTGAGGCTTCAAAATGTCTTACTTTTTTTTTTTAATTTTTTTAATTTTTAATTTTAATTTTTTTTATTTTTGCATTCAGTTGGTCAAAACAAGTCACAGGACCAGTCCTGACCTTGAAAAGCACAAATATAGACTCCATAGCTTGATGGGAAAACCTTGAAAGTTTCATTGCAAAAGGACATATGGTAGTGGGAGAGAAATAATTGCAGCCATTTTGTAATCAATCTACAATGGCTTGTCCTCTGGTCATAATTATTCATATCCCTTTTACATTGAAAATACCCATACTCCTTCCCAAGACCCCCCAAAGTCTCATTTCATCATGAATGACACGTCATTCGTGCGTTCATCACGTTCTTGTGATCTCTGTTAGGTTCATAGGCATCTCTTACTATATAACTTACATTGTTTCGCAGACTTATGAACAAAAAAAAAAGACAAATTTTGCATCCCTCTTCCATCCACCACATCCAATGTATAATTTTGAGAATGAGAAAACAAAATAGAGATTCCCATTTCAAAAAGAAAAACAGTCACTAGCACAGAGTATTTCTGAAGTCCCACAGGATAAATGCTGTGGGATTCCAAGATCAAGAGCGGAAGCATGCCAGGACTATTGCAGCCTCACTGTAGAACTGGCACAACTTTACTTTTGCTGATTCTGTGTACCAAAGTAATCTCAAAGACCAGCCCAGATTTGAAGAGTGGGAAAATAGACATAATTCTTGGCAAGAGTTGGAGAATCATAATGCCTGGCTACATGGACACAGAGAAGGGAATAATCCAAGCCATTTTTGTAAAATCTACTTCAGAGAGCTTCTAGGGGGCAAAAGCTCAGCTGATACATTAATTCGTTAATACCATTAATTCAACTTAATATATCTATGAGTAATGACATATTCTAACTTCCTCATCACATTCACATTTAAACTAAGGACTTGAATATCTTACCAGTTTTTCCAGCTAAGACTGGTTAATTCACTACCTCATGAGCTTGTTCATGTCCTGTAGGTTGTGTACATGCTTTTATTTTCTGTTTAAATTTTATCTCTTTTTATTGTTTAGGGTAATACGTGCTATTATAACAAATCAATGACTAAATCTCAATGGCTAAATCAATAAAAATTATATTTTACATATCCAAAGTCCAAGGCAGACATTTGGCAGAACTTTCACGTACGGATTCAGAGATTAGGGCTACTTTCAGTTTTATAGGATCTTTCCCTCATTTCTATCTCCTACTCAAAAAAGATAAGAAAAGAAAATACCCTTTCCCTAGCACATATTCAGTCCTACTGATAGAATCTGTGCAGGGCCCTTTCTTGGGAAGTTGGGGAAGTAGCCTGATTAGGCCACCTTTCTTAGACACTTCTCTTGTCCAGTGTTTGTCAAGGCCCCTGACTCATATCTCTACAGTTTACCTAGCTCATTATCCTTCTTGGCCACAGTAACACAGGGTGTTTGGAATCTGCCATCCTTATGGGCTGAACAGTTCTCGTAGCCCTCTTTCAGATAATGCAACTAAGTACCCAAAGTTGTTTAATGACATGGTCACCTAAACCATGCTTCAGTCCAGGCTTGAATTCTTTGACAATAAGCTTATCTGAAATATTAGCAGGCTCAAAGTGTGTTTTTTCTAGGCTTTCTTGTGTGCCAGGATTTATACCTACAGTTCTTCCTGTTATGGTCCAGATGCACCTTATTATTCCAACCCTTTGAAGCCCTTTTCTTTGGATTTGTTCCTTCCTCAACCTCTATTTGAAAACCAGCCAATTCTCTCCTGAACTCTTTCGTGTAATACTTTGCTAAAGGCCATGATTAAGAGCCAACTCACTATCCTACTGAATCCTTCCAACCACTTTCCCTTGAGCCACAAGCTCAGTGGACAAGATCTTCCTTCCAAGCTACTGCACATATTCTGCTACCAGACTACTGTTTGTTTTTTGGTTGCTTATTCTCTAACAATAAACTAATGCTTCAAATTTTAGGGTTTTTTTAAATGTTAATACCTAGCTTCTATTATCAATTTAGTTATTAATTAGTTCAATGACTCTAACTACTAGTATAAACAAAACTCCAATTCTGACACCAATTCTGGGGTGTGTGTGTGTGTGTGTGTGTGTTTCCCACACCATCAAGCAATTCTGATACTATTTATGTGGAAAAGGCATCAGATCCCACAGGCTAAGGGCTCAGTGCCATAAGACTGCCCTTACTCCAGATGCTAATCAGAAGTCCAGGTTGTAACCTGTAATTCTGAGCAACAGGCTATAAATAGGAGGTTCCCATTACTCCCTCCTTGGATTCAATTATGTTGCTAGAGCTGCTTATAGAACTCAGAGAAACATTTCTACTTACTACATTATCAGTTTATTATAAAAGGGTATAACCCAGGAACAGCCAGATCGAAAAGATGCATGGGGCGAAGAAGTATGGTACGGGGAAGCGGTTCAGAGCTCCCATGTCTTCTCTGGGTGTGCCACTCTCTGAGCACCTCCACAAATTCATCCACCCAAATGCCCTCTGAACCTCATCCATTTGTGTTTTTATGTGGGCCTCATTACACATGAATGATTGATTAAATAATTTCCACTGGTGACTGAACTTAATCTCCAGCCCTACACTTCTCCTCTCTGGAGGCCTGGGATAGGACTGAAAGTTCTAAGCCTCTAATCACCTGGTTGGCTCCACTGGCAACCAGCCCCCATTCTTAGGTGCTTTCCAAAAATTACTCCATTAACATCACAAAATACACTTTTATCACTCTTATCACAGGAAATTCCAAGTGTTTTAGGAGCATTATCATCAGGAACAGGGGTGATGACCAAATATTTGATTCAAATATTTATTACAAATTATAATATCGCACCCATTATGTCAGTGGCTTAACACTGTTAAGAGTTTATTTCTTGCTCAGGAAGCCCGCAGTGATTGATGAGATGTTAGTATGGCAGCCTTCTATGCAGGATTCAAGGATTCAGTCTCCATTTGTAATGGCACGACTGAAAAGGGGGCATATGGCAGAATTTTCAAGACCTTATCAAATACCCACATGGGAGAATTTTCCAGTTCTGGGAATTAATTCCACCCACACATGCTTCCCACCTTAGCTCAAAGACAATGAGGTAGGAGGTTAATACCTGATTGCACTCAATACTTATTTCTACTCTCTTCCAGTTCCATATAATTTGGATCTTATCACTAACTCTTTCTGCAAAATGCTGTCTGTATGTCTTTCAAGGTGTGTGTGTGTGTGTGTGTGTGTGTGTGTGTCTACAGAGTGCAGATGAGACAAGGAAAATCCCCTTATGTGTGTAGAGGCAGGAAATTGAGTTATCCAGTGGGCTAGGGTTGGCTAGCGGGAAGGAGACAGCCATGATGATGTCACTGGTCAGAGGAACAGGGAGTTTCACTACAGACCATGGTCTGTACTGCCTAGAGGAGAGTCAAAGACATACCCTGGTCCCAGAACCCAGGAAACATTTTCCCAATTTTTGTTTAGTCATAATTTTGGCCTGCATATGCTTGGACTTTCTATAATGTTTATCATCTCTGCCATTGATTTGGCTATTCATATGGATTAGCTTCTTGTTAAATGTATTTTCAAGGACACAAACTGTCTAGTTGTCCCTTACAGGCCTTTATCAAAACTATATTATCCATAACATCTACAAGTCTTTTGATATACTAGCTATCAAGTAACTTTTCTGACTAATTGATCAATTGTTTTGAGTTCTTAGGAGACCCATAGAGAGGTTTTTTTCTCTTCTTGACACCAACTATGTTCCAATACCACTTCTCTAACTCTCTGACACCAACTGGGTGTCCAACAATTCAATTCTGACACTGTCTTCCTGGAATCAGGGTCAGGTCTTACAAGTTAAAGGGCTCAGGTTCACAACACTGCCCTCACTTCAGATGCCACTCACAAGTTCACCCATACTTCTGACCGACCTATAAATCAGGGGTTCCTAGGAATACCTCCTCATGTTTCATAATTTGCTAGAGAAGGTCATAGAACTCAGGAGAACGCTTAGTTACTGTTACTAGTTTAGTATAAAGGATATGATTAAGGAAGAGCCAAAAGGCAGAGATTCATAAGGCAAGGTCTGGGGAAAGATTAGTGGGGCTTCCACATGCTGTCTGGGTGTGTCAACGCTCTCAGCACCTGTTCCCTTCTGGAGGCCCAGGGACTGTGGCTAAAAGTTCCAGGATTCTAAGTAAGACTTGGTCTTCCTTGCAACCAGCCTCCATCCTGAATTTATCTATGTGCCCGCCAGGAGTTGCCTCATTAGGAAAAAAGATTCCCTTACCGATATTATCACTCAGGAAATTCCAAGGGTTGTGTGAGGAACCAGGGACAAGGATCAAATATTGATTTCTTATTATACCATACCCACCTGCTTTCCTTAATAAATTTAAGACAAGACATGTGCTGGGTATTGAGGAATCTGCTCTTTTTGGAGGAAAGTGAATCTGATTATATGCAAGCTATAAACAAGACAGTATTTTTCTAATGGACAAAGTGCACTCTGTAAATTAAAAGGACTGCCATGGTGCTTTCATAATTCTTTTTCAGCCTCAAAGTGAATAAAACGAGAATACAGTTAGTAAATAAACAAGTAAATAAAATCAACAATAAAATCTTTATCACTTCTCTCTGTCTAGAAATATTACACATGATACATCTCTCATAATGTTATTTTTTTCCTATCTCTAGTTTATGTCATTCTCCCCCTTTGGTAGAATGATCTACGCAGGAGTGTAATACACTTTTTTTTTAATGAAAGGGGTTTTATGAATAAATTAATCAATCAATCAATCAATAAATATAGTATGAAGGTTAGCTGTCACTGGACTATTCGAACTGAAATGCTACTACACAATTCATAAACGTACGAAACCTCATGATTTCATCCTCCGCTCATTTGAAATTACTGTCATTCATTCTTGCTGGACTAAAGTTAGCTCTTATTTGACTATTTTTTTAAAAAGTTAAATTGACAATGTTAAGATGGAAAAATATTTAGCTCTTTTGATAATGAAAGTCATAGGATTACTGCTCAGGCTGCATAAATAAAATGAATGGGCTCATTAAAAATGGCTCCTCTAAATAAATAAGTATGGCTTTGCTTTGTTAAAATACAAAAACCAGTGTCAAAAATTCTTCCCAGCTTTAGAACAAAATCACTCTCTATTCTAAAAAAAGTTCTATAAAGCTTTCATTAAGTTTTTATTTCTTTCACCTATTTAATAGAGCAAATTTACAAGGTTTTACTGGACTACACTACTATCTATGGAAATTAATCATTGTTATATTAAATTTGCAGATTGTCACTTATTTACTGGCCCGGGGCAAGACATGTTTTACTTTTCTTATCCAAGTATTAAAGAACTCCCATAAAGTAAATGAGTTTCTAATATTAGATATTCTAGAGAAGTGAAAAGATAAACCATTCTGTGAGCTGGAACTTAAATGGTTTGTGTATGTTAGTATGTACTGAAATATACTCAAATAGAAATTAGAAAATTTGTCTTAAAAGACTTTTTTTTTTAAATGACAGGAATCACAGAAGATGAACTATGTGGGTTCATTGGATGGAGAACTAAATAAAAAGGCAACGTGTCTTACATGTTCTCCCATTTTTTTGTGTGTTTTCTTTTGTCATTACCTATCTGATTTCCTGTGGGTGTGTGTGGATCTGTGTGTGAATCTGTGCATGGCTCTGTATATGTGCTTACCTACTACAACCTTTGTTATAAGTTCTCAATGTGTCACTATTCCAGGAGACTATAACTGGAGACTCCTGCAAACTGATAGACCTTTCCATACTAAGACAAAACATGTCTAATATTTTTTTCCTTAATAGGTTTCATTTTTTATAATTCAGATTTACATAAAAATGGTAACATGACATTCTATAAACCTCTTACAGGTTTTCCCTATTAATAACATCCTACATTATTAGGATGCATATGTTATAATTAGTAAATTGATACTGATACATTATTATTAGCTAAAGTCCATTTGCTTTTCATAATGCCTAAGTTTTTGCCTACTGACCTTTTTCTATTCCATGATCCCACTTAAGATACTTCAGTACATTTAATAGTCATTCATCCTTAGGTTCCTGTTGGTTGTGACAATTTCTCAGACTTTCCTTGTTTGTTTGTTTGGTTGGTTGGTTTTTGTTTTATGTCTTTTTATTTTTATTTTTTTTATCATGTTATGTTAGTCACCATACCGTACAACATTAGTTCCTTGGTTTTGATGAGCTTCAAGAGTATGGGTCAGATATTTTGTAGAAAGTCCTCAACTTGGATTTGTTTGATGATTTTCTCACGATTAGACTGGAATTATGGATTTGGAGGGGAGGAGAACCACAGACGTAAAGTGACATTCTCAATTTATCATGTCAAGAATATATACTATCGGGGAGGAGTCAAGATGGCGGAGAAGTAGCAGGCTGAGACTACTTCAGGTAGTGGGAGATCAGCTAGATAGCTTATCTAAAGATTGCAAACACCTACAAATCCAACGGGAGATCGAAGAGAAGAAGAACAGCAACTCTAGAAACAGAAAATCAACCACTTTCTGAAAGGTAGGATGGGCGGAGAAGTGAATCCAAAGCGACGGGAAGATAGACCGCGGGGGGAGGGGCCGGCTCCCGGCAAACGGCGGAGCAACGGAGCACAAAATCGGGACTTTTAAAAGTCTGTTCCGCTGAGGGACATCGCTCCAGAGGCTTAACCGGGGTGAAGCCCACGCAGGGTCAGCGTGGCCTCAGGTCCCGCAGGGTCACAGAAGGATCAGGGGTGTCTGAGTGTCTTAGAGCTTACAGGTATTAGAACGGGGAAGCCGGCTACAGAGACAGAGCCGAGGAGTAAGCTCTAAGCTCGGGGTTACCTTGAACCAGTCGCAGGCTCGGTCAGCTCGGAGCGCGGCCGGAGGCCAGGGTGACGGGAGTAAATCGGCGCTGTTCTCTGAGGGTGCACTGAGGAGTGGGGCCCCGGGCTCTCGGCTCCTCCGGGCCGGAGACCGGGAGGCTGCCATCTTCATTCCCGCCCTCCGGAACTCTACGGAAAGCGCTCAGGGAACAAAAGCTCCTGAAAGCAAACCCGAGCGGATTACTCAGCCCGGCCCCTGGTAAGGGCGGTGCAACTCCGCTCGGGGCAAAGACACTTGAGAATCACTACAACAGGCCCCTCCCCCAGAAGATCAACAAGAAGCCCAGCCAGGACCAAGTTCACCTACCAAGGAGTACAGTTTCAATACCAAGGAGAGCAGCGTAATTCCAAAGGAGGAGAAAGCAAAGCATGGAACTCATGGCTTTCTCCCCATGATTCTTTAGCCTTGCAGTTAATTTAATTTTTTTTCTTTTTTTTTTTTTTCAATTTATTTTTCTTCTTCTGCTAAATTTTTTTAACTTTTACCCTTTTCTTTTTTAACGTTTTTTAACTAGTTTATCTAATATATATATATATATATATATATATATATATATATATATATTTTT